>NC_134288.1:8060266-8366558 GCF_949628215.1 Phalacrocorax aristotelis | reverse complement strand
TTTGGGTTGGCTGGGTTAATGCTCTTTAAAATATTTAAAGCTGGCCTATTTTAGATTGTACAGAAGAGTATGCTGGATTTTTACCTTCCACTGATCTGTCACTCTGTATTAGTTCTCAAGCTGGGGAAGCAGATTAGATCATATGTTTTTGTATTAAAGACTGTTGATATATAGGCCCTTGTCATTACAGCAGTTTTATTAAAGGAGGTTACGGTCCCCAAGGGGAGTCTTAACATGTACTGTTATTTATGCACAGATGCCTCTGTCATTTAAAGGGGTTGTTAAATTTTATTTTAATATTGGGATGACAAAACATTCTTTCAGTCTGCCTGTTAAGCTTGGGCTAGCTCATAAGACAACACAGAGGGAACATCCACAGTTTTCAGGCTCCCGAAATGTATAATTGACTGTTAGAATTGTTGACTGTGGTGTTAGTGCTTTTGAGCACTGACACTTAACCCACAGAAACAGAAACTCTCGCTTTCTTCAGGAACTTCTTTTCTGATATGTGATGTTTAGCAAGTTCTAAAGGGGGAGTGCAATAACCTGCCTGGTTCTTCTCACAAAGTGATGTGACGGAGATGTGCTCTGACCTGAGAAATGTGCAAACAGATTTCACTTTTTTTTTTAATATTCATTCCAACAAAATGACCTCAAGAAAACTAATACCATGGCTATTTTTAGGTGAAATGACCTACAGTAGCTATTAACCTTCCTCCACAGTGCCAGAGAGTCAAATTTTGTATGTGGCTTATGACCATTTTCCCTCTAGGTTTTGACTCCTGGTTATATCAATGTGCCCTGTATCAAATCGACTTATTGTTGCAATTTCATAACGAAATCCCTGCCTAAAGAGCTTAGAAGAAACCTAAACTCATTATTGACAGAAACAACATACAGTTTGTGCCAGATGGTTGCAGGATGCATTGATTAAAGCTGAACTATTAATCCAACTCAACCTTGGGTAAGTTAGCCCCAACCCTACTCGAGCATGAACCCATACCTTCATCACCATGTTAGCTATTGGCTTTCCCTGCTTATAACAGGAAGGGAGGGTTGGTGATGGAAAGGTTTACTTACTCTCTTTGCAAGGTTGTGCTGATGACAGGTACCATTACAAGTTCTCTGGGAAATGGAAATTCTTCCTAGATCAAGTATGACTCACTCTGATGCAGTTTTAACTATATCAGGCACCAATATATGAGGGAAACTGAATGTCTTCTGTGTCTAGGAAGAACTCTGATATGGATCCAGATTTAACTAGGTGGATGTCTGTGGTAAAGATCCAGTCTTTGTCCAAAGCCTTGTCTTAAACGGGAAACAGAACAGCCATCTGGCAGCAGTGTGGCGTTGTGTAATTGTTGGCAAAAAGACTTTTGCTCCCGTTACCTCAATTCATTCAAGCCCCTGCCAGTTAAACTTGCTTGTTTGTTTTTGGATGATGGTTATAAACTACATAGTGTTATATGTCCCAAGTAGTCATCTAAAAATCTGATTCTGCAGAACCAAGCCTAAGAAAATTGAGTTTTAGGTAACACTATTATCAAAATGGATCAAGCGGTTAGACAGCATAGTGTGGGCTGGTTATGGAAATTATTAGGAGGGCTTTCCTTTGCCTTTGGGTCAGTGAAAGTTATAGAAATCAATACCTGCTCATACATCACATTAGAGAAAAGAACATTCTATCTAGAGAACAACTCTAGCAGACCCTGCTTGAGCAGAGCGTTGGACTAAATCTCCAGGCGACCCTTCCAACCTCAATCGTTCTGTGATTGCAACCCTCAGCCTTTTGCAGAAGATTAGCACAAAAGTCAGTGCATCAGGTATCTTCTGAAACTAAGGATTAAATAATGCTTAAGGAGTATGCAAACTTTGGTCAGAGTTGCTGCACAAAGTGAATTTGACCCTCAGGCCACATTGTCTCAGCCTAATTCATGCTGGTTCTTGCCTTCTGCTGCTGGAACAGTACTAGTGGCTCCAGAGAAGCTGCACAGATGGTGCAGATACTTAGAGCGGTAAATCTTGAGTTTGGAGAGAGAGAAGTTAAAAAAGCATCATGATCTATGTCAACAGGTTTGAGTCAAATCTTAATTTAGGACTTCAGTATTTGGTTCTCAAAACAATGGGATAACTTCACTAGAGGGGGGGATTAATGATATCTCTGGATTTGGTTCATTATGAGATTACAGTGCCCTTACTACCTGTGCTGCATTCTGGTCTCTGATGTAACAAAGTAACAAAAGAGCTCTTAGTTAGCTTTTATGGCTGAAACAAGACAATAATTCTGAGGTGGTTTTCTTCTTCCAGGGTCTATGCAAGTGATGAATAAAACAAGGCGGATCATGGAACACGGAGGTGCTCATTTCATCAATGCCTTCGTGACAACACCCATGTGCTGCCCATCTCGCTCCTCTATTCTTACGGGAAAGTACGTCCACAACCACAACACTTACACTAACAATGAGAACTGTTCTTCTCCATCCTGGCAGGCTCAGCATGAAATACGTACGTTTGCAGTGTACCTCAACAACACAGGATACAGGACAGGTAAGTTCAAGGTTGGCTCCATCTGAAACCTTCCTTAGACTTACTAGTACAGGGGATGATGTATATAATATTTTAATTTGTTCTCATAATGGACTGCAAAAGTACAGAATGCCACAGCTTCGGTCTGGTGTGTAGGTTTAGTTTCCTTGTACTTTCCTTGCTTGAGGAAATCTAAAACAAGAAACAAAAAAAAACCCAAACCCCACTTTTTTCAGAAGTTGGGAAGGATAAAATAATGTGCGTGCTCAAACCGAAGGCGTAGCACATGTAGCATATGCCCTGCAATCAATAAAAATACATATCGTGACAATGCAAGGGATGGATTTTCCTTCTACAGTGGAAGCCATTGAGGCAGTAGGTGTTACAGGTATGTCTTCCTCTGTGTTAACCTCTCTCACAATCTAAAAAAATGCCAGTCTCAAGAATAGTGGCTGAAGGGCTGTGTTCTCGTTACACAGCCACTACACGTAGACAATGAGTTCCCAATCTCAGTATATTAAGCAATAGGTCTGATTTTGAAGAGCTTCTCACATCATTGTCTTATTATATATTGTGGGAAATAAGGCAAGAAGGACAGTTTATGTAAACAAACCAAGACAACTGATTGATTAATCTTTAGAAAAGCCAGTGTAAGCAACATCTGAATCCTTGCTAACTTAAAACAGTGGACACTAGTACTTCAACTTGGAGCAGGAGGTCATTAGAATGGAAAAGAAACAAAGAGATCCTGTGACAAACATTTCTGAATGTCAGGGAATTTCTCTGCCAAACGTTCCTGTGTAAACATTTACAGAAAAAGGGTTCTGTTTTCCATGAACATACCCGTCTCTTTCTGTGGGACAACTTTTAAAATGCACAATGCATTGTTGCATGCTTGGGTCCTGCAGCAACAAATACCAAGATGTTTTATTGGAATACAGATTTAAACTTTCCCTTAGATGTTACTTATTGAGGAAAGCTTCTCTTTTCCATTTGCCTGGCTGGCTGAATGATTAGGTCTTAAAATTGGTGACTGATTCCAGAATATTTTGTCAGCCTTATCTGCAGTCAGGAAATGAAAAGACATGTTTATCTTATTAAATTCAACAGAATTAGGGATGGTGGGCCAAATTTAGCCTGGCAGAAAGACACTTTTGCTTCAGTGAATCTTCTGAGACAGTTCTGTTAATTTATGGTAGGATTTAATGTGGCTCAGTATGCAGCAAATGCAGTACACGTTTTGGCTAACTTACCATCCTTGTTCCTGTTGAGCAGTACCCTATAGTACAGCTAACCCTATCCAGTTAAATGAACCTATTAACAAAGGAAAAAGCTGCTATCTGTATGGTAGTAGTCACTACCTTACTGGTGGTACATCCATACTTGAATTATGCAAAGAATTAATACCATTTTCCACCAGTCGTGTATTTTGAACCTAGAGAAAAGTCATTGTGGGAGGTCCATCTCTGCCATTATAAAAAATTTCTTGGGAATAAAAGGAGTAATCATTCTTAGCACTTTCACAGGGCTTTATAATAATTAACTAATGAATTCATTAAAATTCAGTGACAATCTTCCATTTCCTTCATTAATATTAGACTGAGAAGATACAGTGGCTGACTGCATTCAAATAATTATTTTTCCACTTCACTGTCTGAGCTTTTGACATTTTAAATTGATTTTAACATTAAATTTTAAGAAAGAGGAGAAAGGCTATTGGTAAATGTTTATTACCTGAAAAATACATGACCAGATTTTAATATCTAGATACATGCCAGGAGAAAAATTCTTAGATTATCAGTTTCCTGCTTAGAATTTTCTCTCCACAATAGTTGCTGGTTACTATTTTCTATTACATCAATACTTAAAAACTTAACTGAAGTGGATCTCGGTGTATAATTGCTTGGTAGGGAATAATTGGTGACCTAAACAGTCAATGGGTAAACAAAACTAGAGACAGAATAGTGGCGTACTTTCTACAAGGTCCCATGCAGGTGAAGAGCAACATTAAGAGGAGGTGCAGGTTTCGATGCACACTCCAGTGCCCTAGCCCCTAAGCCATGCTGCACTTCTCTGTCATGTTACATACATACAAAAAAAAAAAACCAGATTCTCAAGTCAGAGTAACATTCTATATGCAGGACAGGTAGCTTTTGCAGATGAAGAAGTGAAGGCCACTTTTAAAAATTGTAACCAAGTGATTTAAGAGTCAGACTTAATTTTTAGAAGTGATTTGCACGATTAGGAACTGAAGTGTTATGATATTCACCTCCAAGACATCTAGGTGACTTTTCAAAATGGGATATCAGGGTTCTGAATTATTTATCTTGAAGGTAAATTAGTTTCCTTAGGTCTTTTCCTCTCTATACAGAAATATTATCTTAGCAAGGTCTGTCAAATTATATCTGTTAGATGGTTTAAGACCATTAGACTTGAAAATGGTGTGAAAGAAAGATTCAGCGTAGTGGCTCTACCATGATAGCTGTTATTGCAAAAGGAAACCAAGGATCTCTGCTGGAAGGGACATAAGAAGAGTCCTGACGTATGCGCCAAATCCACTGACTCTGTTACTACTGCTGGCAGGCTTGGTCCATGGTGGTGAATTACTAAGCTGGAATATCCTGCAAGTAGTCTGGAGAATGACATTTTCAAACAAAAGACAGTTCTGGATTTCCTGCCTCATGTGTTAAAGACTCTTTTCTCCCTCCCTCCCTCCCTCCCAGCTCTAACTTCAGTTCTATACTATAAGTTGGTTTCAAGTCAAACATACATGTATCCTTTCCCTCTGTTTCTAATTGAGTTCTAAGCGTTGGTAATTTCGCTTTAAACATAATGTATGATAACTTGAAATGAGAACGCATTAAGTAGAGCTGTGGTCTCCTGAGGATTATGCAGAGGTTCTAGCGGTAAAACTTATCTATACAGCTACTGTTTCATCACCTCTCTTCTGCACGTAGCTTCACGTTATTTAATGCACATTTTAACTGTCCTGAAAAGAGGAATATATACACTTCTGTGAACAGCTCACGGAGTAAAATCCACAAGATAGCCTTCAATTGAATACAACTTCCCCAGGAGCTTGAGATGAAGGCATCCCCAACTACAGAAATAAGCCAGTGTCTGTGGCTTCCTTATTTCCAGTCTTATTTTGTTTCCCTCTTACCCTCTCTCTTATTTCTTTCCCTAAATCTGTTTTCAACATAAAATGTTGTAGATCATGAGAAACACCTCATCTTTTTCTTTCCCCCTGCTATAATGTACTCTTCTGATAGGATGCCAATTCTAGCATTTAAAGTGTAATGGCTTTGTCATCCTGATTTATTGTTTCAAGCAAGAAGTAATTCATAGCTTGATATTTTTTCAGAAATAGGATTACCATTTCATAGCATTGAAAGCAGCTAAAAGCTAAACCGAGTATTTGCACATTATGAAAATATTTTTTAAATCTTAGTTTAGTTCTTTTAGGATGGCAGTACTTACAAAGTAAAAGAACCTGTTGGCTTACTAAGTTTTTAATCTTCCAGTGCCATTTGTCTTCAATATTATGTAGCTTATGAGCCAAAAATGACAAGAGGTTCCCACCTTCTCATTCCAGTTTAAGACCTTAAATTGCAGCTAGCAATTTAAGTCCTTGTGGTATCTTCCTGCATTTTTTCTTTGCTTTTCTGAACGCTGGGATTTTTGCAGAAGTCTTTCAAAATCATAATTTACTTAGTACCGTTTTCCTAAGTTGCCTTTCCCTACATGCCCAAAGGTGTGAGTGCTCTATGTGGCCCACATGGTTATATACTTCCCCTGTACAGCAGTGATATACAATTTAGTGAGCGCTGAAAAGACTTAGTGATATGGAAGTTCAAAGATAGAATAATAAGCTGTATGCCATCTTTTAATAAAGTGCGTAGGAGAACAGCGATGATTTCAGAGACTTACCAGTGCCTACACTATAAACTGTGCAGATAGATTCTAATTCCAGTTTCTGGAACTTGAATTCCAATTTCTTTGAATTGGAACATCCTCATGCCTTTTTGTATGTTTTAGTAGGATGCATACTGCCCTGAGACCTTTGTCTTGTCTTCCAAGTTAGAGATAAGAGCACTTCTCATCCTTGTGTATATGTTATGCCTGGGAGGACTGTATATATTTTTGAAATGGATGCATTTCAGGACAGGAAGGGGTGACTGGTTATTTACAAATGAAAAGTGTCAAATATATTTTGTTGTCAGTAGTAAAAGATAAATGTACAGGCAATAAACTACTGCAGAACCTACATTTCTTCTCTTTCAGTTAATATCTTGTTGAAAGGAATTCTGTGGTTATAGTGAATCAGGGTTGGACTTTTCTCCTAATTGGATTCAGTAAGACTTGATTGTTTTTCTTTATAAACTAATGCTTTTAGTAGTGTTCTTCCAATTTTATTGCTAGGTGGAAAAAAACCCAGCTTTGTTAGAATACAGCAAATATTTCTTCTTGCACAGCATATCTTGGTAGCTCCCTGAAACTTGGCAATCGGGTTTCCTTCAAATCCTATAGACAAAAAGGCTCTAAATGAAATCCTTTTGGAGTTGGCCCAAATACCATGGTGCAAACTTTGGTATTTTAGTAAAGATTCAGCATTAAGCTAGAGAAGCTTTTGCTTAGAGCGTTTGTTTATTAACAAAGGTCTGATAATCGACCATTGCATGTTGCATGCAGTGAGAGGAGGATAAATCTGAAGGCTAAGATTATTCTGTGACCATGATTCATAAAAGGGAGGGTGACACCCACGGTAAATTTTTAGTAAAATATCTCTCTGTTGTGGTGGGTTTGATGTTGGGAAATGCTTTGGGGAAAATCTGAATGGTTAGGATTGGCCACCAAGAATATGAGCAGACTGACTGGTGATACTGAGCTGTCTTGTAGAGTAGTGCTCTAAACCACGTAGCCAGCCAGAGCTTCCACTTTCCCTTGTGCTGCCCAGTACAGGAAATGATGCTGTTGCAATACACTAAGTCACTTTGTCCTGAATTGTAAAAAAGATTGATGATATGAGAGGGATGTTCAGAAAGATATTTATGCCTTACAATTCTAGTTGCGTTTAAACTTTCATAAGCTGTGCTGTAGACATTAGTGAAAGGGGGCTTTGGCCCCAGTTCCATTGGGAATTTGCTCACCTGAGAAGGACAAGCAAGACTTGGCTCACCATCAGCATTCTTCTGTTTGATTCCTTGTTGACCACTTCAAAATATTTGGTTTGAGCCCTTTTGTTTTATTTGGCTTCATCTGCTCCCCTTCGGCCAATTCCCTTGATTCATTAAATAGATCTTGGCATTGATCCTTGGCCACAACAGAGGAACGTGCAATGCAAATTCAGGAAGAGGAACAAAGGTGTCATAAAGATTACTTTATGCATTGCCTTTGTCCTCCTAGATATCAAACTAGTCCCCTGGCATAACAAGAAAGCCTGTAGGCGATTCTAACTGCTGTGGTTACCAGTCACTGTACAACATGGTTTTTACAACTATTATGTTTCATGAATTGTAATGATAATTTTTTTTCCAGTTACAGAGAAGACCTGTGCACATAAAGGCTCTCGCCTTTAGTACTACTCTCTTTATGTCCCTGTGATGGTGGATGGAGCATGAGATCTTTAAGAAAATTTTGTGCTCTCAATGTACTACAGGTAGAGAAAAATTAGGCCATCATGTGCAGTAGACTGAAATAAAATGTGTGTATGCACCTGTACTCCTTTCCTTAGTCTAGCTGGTTAAGTACTTCAATGAATTAATCATTTCAAGGACTGCTGCGGACATACAAAAGAAAGAAATAGCAAAAAAGTACTCGGATCCCAGTTTCCCTCAGCATCCTAAAACTGATGGAACTAAAGGGATCTTAGAACAAAATGTGGTCTTAAGCCCCTCTCTTCCTCCTTAAAAATACTCTAACATCTAGGAAATCACTGTATGTTTTATGCAGCCCATTAGATTTACTGCAGTTACTGAGGTATTAATACTAATGCCGTATCTTCTAATCTTTGCAGTAGTGTCATATTTCCTCTTGTCACTAAAGGTGCCAACTGGTTTTGTTGAGGTGACTTCAGCACTTAGGAGTTACTGATTTTTGGAAAATCTGATTGGTTATTTTGATACCTAATGAGAACTGATATCTGTTGAACAATCTTCCCCAGGGAACCAAATTTAATACTAAATTACAGGATTTTATCTCAGAACCCCCAGATTTCTGCTATAAATCCATTAATTTCGCTGGGTTTATTCCATTGTACATTGTCAGTTTAACAGTATATTTGGCCATGAAGTGAATGCAAAACTGACTTGACCTTTGGACTTACTGCTTGTTACACGTGTACTTAGCCATACTGAGAGTGCTTTCTCCTCTGCTTTCCTCTGATTGTCTCTTAGAGGACAAAAGGTACTGAAAGTAATTTTTGCTAGACGTACAGCAGAAATAAGATCAGAAATGTCCCCCCGGCCCAATCCAAAACTAAGGGCTTGCTCAAATGTAGCTAATTGTTCAACTTCAAGCTAGGGAAAACTAGTATCGGATACGGAAGTAAAAGATTTTAGAGGGGTAAACAAATCCCTATGAGTAACTAAGACTTGCAGCTCAAAACTTAAGTTAATACCTGGAAAGTTGGCTGTTGAAATATGACAGAAAAACAGTGCTTTAAATAAATCTTTAAAGTACTTAATGCACAACATTTATGTTTAAGTGTAAAGGCTTAATAGCTTAAAATATGAGTTTAACTTCACAGTCATGGTAGTGAGTGCAATTTAATGGGGTGCTAATAGGTGGATACAGCTAAGTAGCATGAAGGATATGAAGAGAAGACTCCAGGAGGAAGGATGTGTGGTCTAAATCTGAGCTTACTGTCTAGGAGTAACAAAAAGCCAAATTTTACTTTTTCTCAGCTTCAGGATTTATTCTGAGAGCATGAATGCTTACAAACATATTCCTAAATTCTGAAATCATGGAATCATGTATATTTAACTGAAGATGAGCCTCGGAAGTCATCTAGCTCATCATAGGATCACAGGCTAATTTGAGTCGGAAGGGGCCTCAGGAGGTCTCTTTACCACCACCTGTTCAAAGCCTGCCCCAGGCCATGTTGCTGAGGGCTTTATCCAGTCTAGTCTTGAAAAGTGCCAAGGATTGGAATTGCATAGTCTTTCTGAGCAAACTGTTTGACTGTTTTTGTAGAAAAGCTTTTATTTATATCCAGGCTGAACCTTACTTGTTTCAATCTATGCTAGTTCTTTCCTGGCCCCTCACCATGCACCACCATGAAGAGCCTGGTTTTGTCTTCTCAATAGTCGCCTTGCAGCTGAAAAGGTTATTGGCTCCCCCTGAAGCCAGGCTAACATTGCTTCACGGAGTATATTTTTTCAAGTGCATAACTTGACTTGGGTTTACATATAGCAGAGCTGTATCTTTCACTGCTTCCCAAGAGAATGTAACGTATCACTGCCAGGAGGTATTACCAGTACTCCTCTCATACGTTCCTTTCTTGATTTCATCTTCTTACTTTATTTAAAATGAGCATAAATGTTATGATCATATTGTTAAACAGGTTTTTAGTGGAATGGATAAGCTATATTAGCCAGTAGTTAACAGAACTGTGTCTAAATGGATGACTAACTATGGTCAGAATCAGAGCTACCAAATCAGGGAAAGTGAATGAAAGACACAAATTCTGTCTCTAAATCTGATCTTCTGGCAGTTCTACACTGGTCAATCTTTGTTGACTTCCACTGCATTCCTGTTTCTAGTTTGAGAACTGAAAAAGGTCTGTTATATCCAACTCCCGATGTTGGGCAGTGCATATGGAATAAAAAGGGATGAATGATCCCGTGCATCATTTTCTTGATACATCCTGAATTATCTTAGTTTTCAGTTTAGTGCAAAGTTTTGTGTATATCCTTTGTAGATGCATTTTAGTCGTGTTAACTATTTTTTAGGTAGGTACTAGGGAAAGAATTAGTGTTTGAAAAAAGGGGAAAAAACCCAACAGACTTGTAGAGTTTGGCAGGTGATATAGCGAGGTGATAGAACTAGCTTGAACATTTCCAATGGCAGTAAATGACATCCCGATGTCCGTTCTTTTGATGGTGCTTTTACACTACATTTGGTAATGCGCAAGGTGTGCTTAAGCAGTGAGCTGTGGCCTTTGGTATATCTGCAGTTGTGTTACATTCAGAGCAGACCTTTGTGTTAATTAACAGCACAGGGAAAATTCTTTTGTGTGCCATTTTTTCATTACAGGAAGAGTTTATAAAACAAACCTCTTGTAAAAATTCCGCTCTATACCAGAGAATTTTCCAGGTGCTTATCATCGAAGGGTGAGACTCTGAGAAAAGAACCATAGAAGGTTATGAGCGCCTGCGGAAGTGGTAACAGTGTACAAAGGACTCAATTCTTGCATATCCTGTTTTATGTAGTCTTAGGAGAAACTATGTTGTATAGTATTTAAAGCAAAGGAAAATCACTTTCTTAATGCATTTATTAAAAGCAGCCACTTGGACGTTTTTTAATGATCATTTCATAGACTGGATATAGGAACATGGCTGAGCATTTCAAACAGCAGCCTCTGAGAATGTTTATTAATGAAATCTTGGAGCAGTTTGAAATTGGATGTACCAAAGGCATGTGCGCTCTAGTGAGCAGCTGTCTCTGGTGGTGAACTAAACTGATGAGGGGAAAACTTGTGTTAGAGAGAATCTTTACAATCCAGAATCAAAATCTTTCACCAGCATCAAGAGAGCTTTATTGTAACCCAATATTTTGTACGGTAGAGATGTTTTAAAGTTTTTTAATAACAAGCCTTTAAATGACTGAGAAGGAGGAGGAAAAGAAAAAGATACGAAATGGAAGATTGGAAACAGCAGAGAAAATTATTTAAAGCACTTTGACATCCATGGAAGATTATAAAGACATCCTGAATGTACAATGAGGGATATGCAAAAGGTGCTGGAAGGAACTTCCGCCAGACTTCCCTTTAATGCCTCTGCAGAATAACAATTAAGTAATTCTTTACAGAATGCCTCTTTCCTGAGTTCTTCAGCTGGCTCAGCCAAAGGTTTTAGGAATGGATTGGTTCCCGTGAGCAGAAATGCCAAATATGTCTCTGTTTGGATATAATATGTTGAATGGGGTACAAAAGGCTTTGGACTGCCTTGTTCATACCTGCTACTGTAGAGAGTGGTCAGTGTTTCGATCCTGCGCTCCTTGTTACCAGGACAAGAAAAAATGTGCATCGGTATTGTTTACCCATAACCAGTGAGGGTTGCCTTTAATTCTTTAAACATTAGAAGTTGTTCATAGAGGAAAATAATTTGAAAAAGTGTATATACTGTATAACTACAGTCCCTGAGTAATGTGATAGTTCTCGCCTACAGAGAAGATTTTGCTTTGTTCATTGCTGCTAGTTAACATCTTCTTTAACCAAACAAAGTAATGAGGTGTAGTTTAGGACAGTGAAACAAATCCTTTTTTGCAGCATGTGTCTCGGTCACTTAACCCTTTTGTAAGTGGCTCTTCTTTAAAATAGCATAAGATCTTACCTGCTTTTGCAGTGTAGTTTGAAAGCACAGTGTAATTTTAAGGAATTTATTGTGTCCCAAGAGATGTGCCTCTCGTGACATAGATCTTAATTTTGTCAGCACTTTCATCTATTTCAAACACTTCGAAAAATCTCAAACATTCACTTCCTTTTGGCTCACCCTACGCATTAATTGAATACGTTGAAATTTGTTCGGGGGGAGGATTTAAAATATGCTTTTGAATTCTAACGAAGCACTTTGAACTGGATCTTATGGACATTCGGTGCACAAGTAAATTTATTTCATTCAATTCCACTATATTATTTTATACTATTATATTCCTAATATAATGTTTCCCATTTATTTTAGAAAAGAAAAACAAAATCAGGTAATGATTTGGAGCTCTCTCACATACTGTTTTGTATCACTATTTCTCACTGTTCTCGCTGTGTCTATCTTTTGGACACACACGTTCAGCCTGCTACAGATAGACAAATCCATTTACTTCAGTGAGGCTGGCCCTTTTTACAGTGGTTGAAAGCCTGTTCTACTCTTTCCACAGTATTGCTCCTTGCATGTATATAAGTACAAGAAGGTGCAGTATCAGACATTATAGCTTTAAAAAAACCCAAAACTTAAGAACCTGGGAACTGCAAATTGTGTGCTCAAATCCCCTAGACTTTGAGATGAGCTTTAAACTAAGGCCAAGATTAGAATCTCAAATATTTGGTTGTCCTTACAGAAGCACAGTTGTTTCCTGATGGATGGTCAGGATGAGATGCTGAAGGCACTATATGCCACTGGATTAAAAATATTTGTTTGGGTTTGTTCAGCCTGGACAAGAGAAGACTGTGAGGGAATTTCATCAATACCTAGAAATACCTAAAGGGAGGGTGTCAGGACGATGGGACTGGACTCTTTTCAGTAGTGCCCAATGACAGGACAAGGGTCAATGGGCACAAGCTGGAACACAGGAAATTCTTCCTAAACATGAGAAAACACTTCTTCACTGTGCAGGTGCCAGAGCCGTGGCACAGGCTGCCCAGGGAGGCTGTGGAGTCCCTTCCCTGGAGACATTCACACCCCGCCTGGACGCGGCCCTGTGCCCCTGCTCTGGGGGTGCCTGCTCAAGCAGGGGGTGGGACGAGGTGATCGCCAGAGGTCCCTTCCAACCCCTGCCATTCTGTGATTCTGAAATGTCAGGTGGAATGAGTGTAAACATCTTTGTGCTAGTCACTCGTGATGGTAATACTAACTTGTATTGCCAGATCATTCAAACATTAACATCTGAGCTCTGATCACAAAAAGTCAGGTGCCGAATCGCAGTGCAGTCTGCAGACCCAAGAGCAGAATTTTGCCTTTAAGCTTTAAAAAAAGCTAGACTAACAGTCTTCCAGTATAATTTATCCTGTAATTGCATAGTGATGACATAACATATAAACTAATACCGAAAAGTGTGTTCCTTTAAATTATTTTGTTTACTGGACTAGTGTGAAAGCATCATTGGGTACATCATATAGTTCAGAGAATTTGGGTTCTTCTCATAGAAATCTAATGCTTTTCATTTTCCTTAATCATTTTCTGGAAAATATTTTGTTTCTGTACACTTGTGGCTTATAGAGCAAGGCTAGCATATACACTGCTCTTCTGGGAGGATGGCTCAAATGCCTGCCCTGTATTCTGTAAGAATCCGTGTACTCATTCTGCACTTGTTCTGCCAAACGGGCTGCTGCTTCATTTCTTCTAGGCAGCAAGTTTAAAATCTCATCATATTTATTGTCCTCATTTGTCACCATTTCTCCCAAGCCGGCTTCCTATTAGTGACTTCACTGCTTCTGCCAGTTCCTTAGGTGGAGATGGCTTAAGTGGGTGTAACCAAAATGAAAAAATGTAGCTAAATTGGGTGATTCAGAGTAGGATGAGATAATGTGGCAACAGACACTATTTTAAGCATTCTCTGTTTTGTTCGTATGACTCTGAATGTATCAAGCACTAAAGAAAATATAATGGTAATTCTGGTCCAGTTTCTCTCACATGTAGTCGGGTTGTAAATCAAAAGATCTGCATTATGGAGCTCTGAAATAAACACAGACAAATTTATAACTTGGGACTTATCTCTTACCTTAGTTGTATCTGAATGAGGAAAACAAAGCTCCCCTCAGAAGAGACAGAAAGGAAAGAACATGATTAAATGTGATGTCTTTGAAGTGTTTCTGTTATGCCTTCTTACTGTGCTTCTGCTTTCTCTACCCCTAGCTTTCTTTGGAAAGTACCTTAATGAATACAATGGCTCCTATGTGCCTCCTGGTTGGAAAGAATGGGTTGGATTACTTAAAAACTCTCGATTTTACAACTACACACTCTGTAGAAACGGAGTGAAGGAAAAGCATGGATATGACTACTCCAGGGTAGGTCCTATTGACTTATTTCTATTTTTTTAACATTTGGACGTGACTGCAAGAAAGCTGTGCTTCATGGTTTCAGTCTAACTAAATAATTCTTTTTGTACTTGAAGGCTGCTACATTTAACATTAGCTACAACCCAGTAGGCATTGTGTTTGGACTTTTTGTTATCTTCCATTCCGGGGGGGGGCATGTTACTGAAAATGTTGGTAACAGCAATGGAAACAAACAGAACAACTTGAGATTGTATTATGAGATGAAGATGTGAAAATGGATTGAAATGCCGTATGATAACTATTTCTGTGCTTTGTATTTTAATTATTGTGTGCTGAGTCAGAGTGTCATCTATTCCCTTGGTGTAGAACTGACTCCAGTGGAGTTACACAAGCGTAAATGAGATAAGAATCCAGTTCTCTCCAGCTAGACCCATTTTTTTCTGTTAAAGAATTTGTTTCACAGCCATAATATGATGGAGAATTCATAATATCTTGGTATATCTTACGATAATTCTGAATGAACGGGGAATTTAACTATTAAATTTATATCTCTGTTCATTGTTACAGTCATGCATGTTTCCTAATATCCTTGCCAGGCTTTTATACCCTGGCCAAACTTACTAAAGCTTGATAGTCATGTCAAATGCAGTATCATTTTTTTTTCCCCCATCTAGCATGCATTACAGCTCAGTTACCCATTTGCAGTCAGGAGTGTGTTTATTTCAGCCAGAAGTGTTACCTTTCCAAAGGAGCCAGCCCTTATGAATTCCTAAAATAGCCTGAATTGTCTCTGAAGTATGATGATAAATAAACTTATCCATAAGCTGCTGTAGTTTAGGTAGTGTATAACTTACGAAGTGGACTCACTCCAGAGCAATGCTAATTTGTAAGGTATATTTGCCTAACGGATTCAGTTCACTTTCTCTTATTGAGCACAAATCCTGCCTCCATATTTGTGTTTCATTAGCAAGGTGTTCATGGTCAGTTTTTTCTTTAGAAGGTTGATGTCTGTGTGATTTCCCCCTTGCCCTCCTCTATTTGCCATTTTTAATTGAATGTTCTTTGTGTTGAAAGATAAAACCTAACAGGCTTCTGGGTTTCCTTTTCTATCACCAGCTGCTACAGGGAAGGGGGAACTGATGTACAGAATTATTTGTGGTATATTTCCCTTCTGATCTATGAAGCATGAGTGTGCTAATCTTTCCAGCCATGTATCAAAAATGTTACATTGGAAATATATCTTAGGTGCAACAAAGTCAGGCAGGTGATTTCACAGGGCACTGTTCCCCATTGAGCCAAGGAGCCGACAGGGAGCTTTGTGTTCCGATGTACTCAGCTCTGTTTTGTGTACACGATACTTGGAAATGTTTAGGTTTTAATTTGGTTTAGTTTTTCCTACTGAGTTTGGTAATAAAAAAAAAGTCTGATGAAAATATAAATGTTCTGATAATCTTCATATTCTTGTGTAATACCCAGCTATGGTAATAAACAGATGACAGTGTGCAGAGCAACAGCACTTGCTGATGTTAACGCTGGAGTTCAAATGAACAAACAGAAGCTGAAATACAAGACTGCTTCTCTTTCTTTCCTGCCGTTTTTGTTGCTGGAAACTTACTTTTCCAGCAATGAACAATGCGATCAGGTTATTCTTTAGCCCTATCTACTTGGTGTAGTTAATGTTAATTATGTGCCAGTGGAAAACTAGAAAAACACATTACTGATTCCGTCCTCCAATGTGACTGCTTGGTTGCTTGGTCAGAAAATCAAATCTTTGCAAACTCTTTCAGATTTTCTAATGGGAAATGTTCTACTTTGATTTTTCTTTTTCAGTTTTTGTCAACTTTTTTAGATGAATTTTTAGTTTTGTATACATTCACACAGTCTACTACAACCTCAACAATCTGGAGCTTTTAAAAAAACAGAAATCAGTTAAAGGAAGTGTTTCTGTTTGGTCTTTTGGCCTGCTAAACATGGGTTTTGCATGTTGAATTTGAATGATTTTCACTTTGACCAGGTGAAAACAATCTTCAAAACAAAGTTTGAAAACTGTGCTCTTGTAATGGCTAAATCAAAGATGAGTTACACACTTAAGTGACCAACCGGCTTAAAGAACAGGCGCATCTTAGGTAAACATCAGTGCATTTGTGAGTGTGCTTCAGCATTCAGTCTCAGCTATGAGTATGGTCTCAGGTATTGAAACTATGTTCAGAAGTCAGTTCTACTTTGATCTGGCTTACTGTACGTTCTCCCTTCCCCTGCATATGCTTATGAATGGAACTCCTTCGGTTAACTTTGATGGAATTACGCCTATTTATATCTCCTTTCAGGAGTGAAAATACCCTATCAATAACAGTCATAATCGTGGCAGTTCCATAACAGACATGCGTCATGTTGGGACCAATGTATAAAATCGTAAATGGAGGCTTTGCCAGCCTTGTTCTGGGATACACAGGAAGTAACTTGGGGAAAGTAAATACAGTCAGTGAAAAAGGCTTCCTTTGATGAATGATAAGCTGACTTCTCAGATAAGGACATTAGCAGTGGTAAAGAGGAGCAAGTGTCTGAACCATGGATACAAAGCTGTGCTTAAAAGGAGATGCAATCCAATATGCACCACACCTTGTACTTGTTCACTTGACCAGAGGCAGATGTTATGTCTGATTTTACATTCAGCTGTGACATGACAGTTGTTATTTTGGTTTTTAAAGGTGCAGTTTCATATCCTGAGGGATATTTGTATTTGCAGCATTTTCTGTGGCGCAGCCTAAGAGAGAACATGGCTTAAAAACGCTAGTTTCAATCCCTATAGCTCCAGCAGATATCAGCAGAGTGATAATGACACTTCCTAGAAAATAGGAAGATAGTCCATATCTTTGAAGGGAAGTTTTCTAAATTCTCAGCAATTTATTTGATAGGCTATATCTCTCTCAGATTGTTCACTGTGTCTGTAATATGGAATGAAATTTTGGTCCAGTTACCCCTTTAGCTTTAGTGGTTTCTGGTTTAGAGGGAGGATAAGAAAAAGGAACATGAAGCCATCTGGATTTTCAAAGCAGTTTTATGATACAAGTTCAGACTATACACCTTGAAGATATTGACACCAAAAAGCAAAGAAATTGACCTGTAATTTTTTTTTAATTAATACCTGGTCATTGTATTTAGTGTTGTGATCTTCATAATGCAATTACATACTCTGGGAAGAAAGAGTCCTATCTGATCATCTTTAATGTCTTGCATTTCTGAGAGGAAGCTGTTGCTTTTCATATTTCTAGGCCGTGGAGAAAGAATGATTTGGGTTTAGTTTTTGAAGTTTTAACATCTGTAACTCACTCCCTCCTCCTCCCATTCTGAGTGAAGTAGCTTCTTTTTTCCTGGTTCTTATGAGATCTCAGACCTCCCATTCCCATCTCACCCACCCCAACTTGAAATTATTTTTCAAGTATCTCATTATACTTTTACTTCTACTTGCAGGATTATCTAACTGATCTGATTACCAATGACAGTATTACCTTCTTCAGAATCTCAAAGAAGATGTATCCTCACAGGCCTGTACTGATGGTTATAAGCCATGCTGCTCCTCACGGCCCTGAAGATTCAGCCCCTCAGTACTCACATCTCTTTCCTAATGCCTCACAACACATGTAAGGAAAACCAAAACCCTTTCATTTCCAGGTTCAGGAGTATGGAGAAGGCCTGGGTACCTCTGGGAGAGCAGTGTTTGCTTTATAATACTCTTGGCCTAAGTTTGTCACAAATATATAAGAAGAGTTTCAAGATTTTTCTTTTTGTTATCTCTTCATACTAGTATAAGTATCTTGAGAATGGCTACTGCATCTAGAACTCGGAATTGTAGCTCACTGAGATAAATGGAAAAATTCATGTTGAATTCACTGGCTATTGTTGCAACGTATTTGGGAAGTAAAGCACTTTTATTTTGAGCAGGGGGATCAAAATCTGGTTGTTGGGCTGTTTTCAGTTCTCTTCAGGAGAAGAAACTATCTCTGTCCTTATGTATAAACTATATTTTCCTATGTGTATTACCAAAAATCACCATAGTATGCAGTGCTTACTACTCCTGTTTGATATGTGGAAAGAAAGGAAATATAGGCCTGCAGCACCAAATTAGACAAGCTATATTTGAATGAGCTGGTATGTCTCTACATGACTCAGTAGAATGTCTTGAACAGGTCCCAAAGCCAATATCACCTGGTTCCTGAGTTAACATGTTCAGAAGCTCCATGATGAGATGGTTCTTGTTTATAGCACAGAGACATTTTACAGGTACCGCTCTGTAATGCTCCGTTACAGGCATCTCCTCGTGTGCTGATAAAATGAATGGTTCTCCCAAATCACCTTTTGGCACAATTGAAAACACTCCAATGTTTTTCGAATTACTGGCTCTGTGCCTTCATTGATGTTCAACATTTGTAGCTTTCTTCCTACATGCCTTTTTTATTATTATTTATTTTTTAAAGGGGAATTCTGTGGGTTTTTTTTAATTTGTGAAGTAACTGAGAACCGATGGAAGTAATAATCAATTGGTAGCCGAAGCTGCTCAGGGCTAGTCCAAAGTCCAGTGAAATCCGTTTGAGCTTTTTTTACTTTATTTAAAATAGTCTGAGAGAAAAGGCTTCCATTGTTCTATTGTCTAGGTATTGCATAACGTAGAATTATATATTCCATTATTTTGTGCTGTGCTACCGAAGAGAATCTGTGTCCTAGATCTACAGCAGAGCAGTATTTCATGTTTGTTTGCTGCCTTGTGCTCATTTACTTTCTTTGAAATGAAAATTACAGAAATACCAAATGAGCAACTTCTCATAGCTTATACCCAGTATTGACCTCAGTCTTATTAGAAGTTCCTTTGGAAGGCATTCGTATCTCAGAGATGATAATCATTTATCAAGCGACATTCTGTAGCAATTTAATCATGCTAGTCGAATGAAAAAGAGTAGAAGGATTTGAGGAAGGCCAGCAATGAAAAATATAAACTACGTTTATTTTTCTTTTGCTCGTAGTTTAAATTTTATTTTTCACACAAACTAGGTTTATCTTCCTGATTTTAAAGTAGTAATACAAAACTATTTTTAATTGTAGGTGACTTTTCTTGCAGTGATAACAATTACACAGGAAGTGTCGCTCTATGGAAACAAATTTTGTGTGTAAAGAAACAAATTATCTTAGTAGATTAAGGAACTGTTTTTCTTTTGGATATGAATGTAAAACAGGATTTTATGTGCATCTTGTACAAAGAAACTACCAATCTTACTCTAAACAATTTTTTCAGCACTACATAATAATGATCCATGAGAGTTTTCATGGGCCTGGGTTTAAGATTAAATATAACAATGCAGAATGTGCCTTATTCCCTCACTGTATGTACAGATTAGTTCTCTACTTTCCATTTTTTCCCTTGTTCCTACATCCCAGGGAATCCCTCAGTGGCATAAATCTGTCAATGATAAAGGGTGTAGGCAGTTCCCACTGTTTTGTTGTCGGATGGGTATGGTAGGGAAGGATCAGAACACAGGTAGAACGCTCCTTATGAACTGCCCTAAAAGCAGTAGGCAATACCCTGAACAGCGTCTTCGCCTGGTCCCAGAATCCGAAGGCATTACGCCATGTGGCACGTCCCTGTACCTCTTCTTGGGGCAGCGCTGACAAAGTCTGCAAGTGAATTCTTGAGCAAAGTGAAGGTGTGACTGTGGCGCTTACACTGGGTGACATACATACTGCATTGTGTAGCATTGTATGTACTTCTGTTGCTAACTTATGCTGCTGTTCTCTTGCTTCTGTTATTACATCCACTAGCTGGTATGACCATTCCACCCTGTACTGCAGTCTCCATCTCGTTCTATAGAGCTCCTTTTCGTGTGCATCTGCAGTCTCCTCTTGTTTGAGTATTACTTATATCAACCAGCTTCACATAGCAAATCCTTAGGCTACGTGGCTGGTTTTCCCTTTTTACGGCCTATACTGATAGCTACAGAGAATGCAACAGCTGGGCAGTTTAACAGTGATCAGAAATGTTGCTTCTGGAGAGGGTACATTTTACCACCCATCTTTTCCAAGGTCAAATGCAATCAGATTAGGACTTATCTTCTGAGTACATTTGAAGAGGTTATCTTAACAAACTTCTAGGAATGTTATATTTGTATGTTTTTCCCATAAGACAGACAAATCTGTTAAGTGTAAGAGGGTTATATTTGTAGTAATCAAAGAAAATCACGGGCTTTGGTTGGATTAAACAGCGGGAGGTTTCAAATCAGCCAGGAAATCACAAAGTAAGCTGAAAAGGAGTTTGCCAAGCATTTTTTATTCATTCTGGGCATCACATAGCAACAGTTTCCATAACTGTCAGCATTTTCAAAGGAGCAATGTCATTATTTCAGGCACAATAACATTCTGAAATTCAGGAGGCTATTAACAATACAGAGAGAATAAACACCAGCCCTTTCCTCCCTATATGAAGAAGCCTTCATTTGCCACCTACGCATATTTTTGAGAGAGCATCTAACAGGTTTTCAGCATAAAACATTTCACTGTCAGATTATTAATCTCATATTTATATTAAAACTCTTAAGACTACCTGTCATATTCAAAGATATATTAGGTACACAGTATTTGAGGATATGTTTCAACTTCTGTTGCTATTGTTTATCTTAATAACTTACCCTGCCGCTCTGTTGCATACACAAAACCAACAGTACATGTTTGCCAAATAGGAGCAGAATTTATCAGGAAATTGTGTGCTGGGAAGAAGAAAATAACTGAATATCTGCAATTTTTTCCTGTGTTACTTGCATAGACTGAGTTTATTGCTTTCAATGAAAAAATGAAGTCTCAACAAATCACTTAGGAAAAGTAATTTTTAATATTATACTCTGCTGGTGATGTGTTTGAGCCAAGATATGAAGAAATTGACAAAGGTGGTTCTCAATCTTAAGTAATAACAAACTTTTTAGGAATAGATATAGTATGTAAATGTAATATTTCTTGCAAATGTAAGCTGCAATATAGCTTTCCAGTGAGTTGTTGATGCAGAGTGTCAACATTATGGTAATGATATACAAAAATAAATATTTTGTTTAGATCTAGTTAACCTAGAGCAATATAATTATGCACAGAAAAGCAATCTCTGGAACTGCCAACAACCTTAAATTATGGACGGTCAGTGATTTTTCTCCTCATCACTTTCAATGATGCCACAGGATCATGAGAACTTGGAGGGGCTGTGAGATTCCAGGAGGACATTGAATCCAGCTCTTGGAATTCTGCACGGACTTTAGTTAAAGTTTCTGATAATAACAAAGGAGTTGGTGTCTGGAAAGTGTCTGCAAAATACCGTCCTATTTCCCCTCACCCCTGCTTTTCTTGGCAGGTCTTTAAAATCCGGCTATGTATCCACTTCTGCTTGCCATGAGCTCACATGCAGTTTGATACCACCAGGTAGGGTGCCTGTGCTCCTCTGGGTACATGAGTGTGAAAGTATTCAAGTAGCCAGTCATGTTGAAATCAAAAAAGCTGTCAAAGAACATGGTAAAACCTTCTCAGCAAGTTCTGTAGTTATTGTTAAACAGCTTGCATCAGCCATAATATTTGATGCTAACGTGGACTGAGTGAAAGCGAAGCAATTACATGAGTAGGAACTCTATAGTACGTGCTTCATCCAGATCATACTTGTGGAGTTAGACTTCTGAGGTTAGTCACTTGACCTTAAAATGCATCCATGTTAGTCTGAAGACTCTGCAGAAACAATGTATATTTATTCTTTTAATAGATGTTATTTCCCACAGAGTTGTTTTTATTCTCCCATCTTTTGTATAGAACATAAAAGACTTCTCTAAAGTAAATCTAATGTTTTCTTGTGCATCTCAGAGAGTTAATCCTATAGCGTTGATCAAATAGAAATTATTGGTATACATTACCATGGCTTTTTTCTACACTGCTAAAACATTGTGTTTTTCATTCTGTTCCTTAGCACTCCCAGTTATAACTATGCTCCAAACCCAGACAAGCACTGGATAATGAGGTATACGGGTCCCATGAAACCTATACACATGGAGTTCACTAACATGCTACAGAGAAAGCGCCTTCAAACGCTCATGTCTGTGGATGACTCTATGGAGATGGTAAGATTAGTAGTCCCTTTTTTTTTGGCTAAACAGGTGCTTGTTTCTTGAGTTAAGCTCCAAGATGTGCTGTACGTGAAGATAAGGGGGAGGGAAAGAAAGAAGGAAGGACTGCATCAGTTTTTTTAATAACGTGCAATCCTTTCACCTCGGAGGATTTTGCCTCTCTATTCAGTGTGTAAGGATCCTCACCTCCTAAAGACAGGTACTGTGAGTTGGGTGGTATAAGTGGGCTGATTTGTTTCCACAGGACAGCTACTGGTTAAGGGGAAGAGGGAGGGATCACCTGAAAAAAAGTACATCATAAATTCTGAAAAAATCATCTTAGAGTGAAAAGTCATCCTACAGCCTGTTGGAGATAACTATCTGACTGTGGGCCTATTTTGATCCTGTAACACTGAGTTTCTGAGAGAACAGTAACAACAAAAAGTGATGCTACAGGATTCCTAACTGGAATACTACCATGGTAAACCAGGTCCAAGATGTTAAATGTTGGAAATAAATATATAGGGAGATTTTTTTTAAAATTAAGTCTACATTACATAACAATGAAATCTCTTATTGCAAGCTGAGTGTCTTGAATAGAAGTGTCTGAATTAGCTAAAAGCTAGTCTGAAAAAGAACGGGTTTCCAGTTGTAAGAAGGCAGATTTAAAGGTGTTGCAATTTACTGCTTATCTCTTGGCATTCTTATTCAAAAAAGGTAGAACATAGAATAACAGGAGTCCTGTAAGGCAAAGATGAGATTATCTGTATGGCATTGCATCAACTTGTTAGTAATGTCTTATAATTACCGATTCAGGCAAGCATGATCTCTACTTCATATTAATGAATGTATTTAGATGGATCAGATATCAGCATTAGGGGAGTTTGGCTGTTTTACTACACTATTTTGATATTATGTTTAATAAAATGGTTTTATTTTGAGTGATTCACTGCAGGCAAAAGCAGCTGGGTTGTGGTTTAGTTGTAGTTGCCAAGTTCGCCTGATCTTTTCTACTGAATTATAGGAATCTAATAGTCTTTAAAAATGTTAAAAAAAAAAACAAAACAAAACACCAACCCCTCAAAAAAAAAATCCAAAACAACAACCACCGAAGACTTTTTCCTCTGTGCTGATGTGTTCTGGATCTGTGTGAGGCACCACTTTGGTGCTGCCCCACCACCTTCGTACGTTTGCAAGTGAAAATGTAACACAAGAATTGGTCTGTGGTGCCCAAGTTGGTACACTTAACATAAAGATTCTCATGCAAAATCATAGAAGCAACCTTGAACAGAATTAAAGCTCCTCTTAATTCTCCATATTAGTTGTCCAGCTAGTGAGAGAGTATGACCAAGTGGTATTTATCTGGTAGGGATTTTGCAAATAGTCTGCGTAATGGGGACTCATTTGTCTGAAGGCAAGTTTGCTGAGTGTTGCTTAAATAACTGTGAGGTTCAAAATGCTGTCATTTTATTAGAATTATTTGCTGCAGGAAAAAGATAAAGGTGAAGAGAAAATGTCAAAAATGCTTGTCACCTTGAAACTTTTATCTCTGTTACCATATTTATATAGTACTATCTTGACAGCTCTCATGCAAAATACTGAACCCAAGCACTTCTGAAAATATGACATGGTAATGTGTTTAGCTTAAACCAGAAAACAGAAGTTTGGCTTGTAATAGCCACAATATTCAGTTAGTAAAATTATTATGTGATTATGGAATGGATTACTCAGAATAGTCCATTGTGATAACTCAGTGGCATAATAAAACTGTTGTTATTTATTTGTATATTACACATAGGTAGAAATTTATATCCAATATTCTGTATATAGTGCTACTCAGTGGAATGTATTTCATATTTTCTTTTGCTTTTTTTCAGATTTACAATACATTGGTTGAAACAGGTGAACTGGACAATACATATATAATATACACAGCAGACCATGGTTATCATATTGGGCAGTTTGGGCTGGTGAAAGGAAAGTCCATGCCATATGAGTTTGATATCAGAGTTCCTTTCTATGTCCGAGGTCCAAATGTGGAGGCTGGATCCTTGTAAGTTCTTGTCTATTGTGTGTGTGTCTGTGTATGTAGTGACCAGAAAAACCCTTTATGTTCACACCTCTAGTTGTATTGACCTGACATCCAAATGGAGGCACAAAGTTCTCTCATCCTGACTGACTTCCTGCTCATCTGTAGCAGAAAAATATGTCTACTCAGATAGCAGAACTGATAGCACGTGCTGGTATAACATAGTCAAGGTTTTATGCCGTTGCCCTTCTGCTCGCATAGGTGTGCAGCACAAGCCACTACACTTTTGTGGATGGAGTGGAAAAAACCACTTTGAAATATGTCCAATCTCGGAGATGCTTATTTGCCTCCTTTTGAGGAGTGGAAATAATACACATAACTGTCACGTTTTCAAGGTAAAAAAATATATTGTATAATGTTTGCTGCCACAGTAGGTAATTATTGCTGGACATTAAACCGCTTAGTGGAGTCACCTGTTTCAGTTTATGAAGAAGAATGTATGTAATAGCTCATATATTGTCTTCCACGAAGATTCTTTTTAGCTCATCCTTTGAGATTACACGGTTAGGACTGTTTGTCGGATGCACACAAGCATGCAGAATATGACTGTTAATTAAAATGGTAGCTTTGATCAGCTAAGAAATTATGTAAATACACTTTCTAAGCAATTATTTCAATAGCAAATATTTGCACTTAAGTAATGATTTTGGACAGAGTGCCATAATTTGCTGCCTTTTATTTATATCAGTGTGCATGTTTTAGCATAATTAACACACCCAGTCTTCCACACACAATTTTTTTTCTTTACCACAGAGGAACAGATCTAGCGTGTAATATGGTAGTAAATAGCTATAAAAAAGATCTCATTCTATTTACTGGTTAAATTCACTGATTCGCATTATCAGCAGGCACAAAAATGTTAAATTCTGTAGATATTGCACTGTGTGTCTAATTAATTTATGGCAGTTATGCCTGTGAAATAAACAATATTACCTCTCTAAAGAGCAGGGGAGGGATTCCTCAGGTGGAATTAAACATGTTACCTCAGCACGGGAAGAAGTTTGTCTGCAGCAGCACAGAATTTCAAGCGAGCTGGATTAGCCTTCTAAGAACACGCTCTCTTTCAATTCAGCTGCAGTTTTTGGTCTTACTGGAGAGGCAACGCTAATATGGCCCAAAAGGACTGAACTAGTTTTTCTGCAACATGCAATGCTAGAGACCAGCTGCCTTGTGTCTGCTGTAGTTCAAGGATCTTTACTCCTCGACATATGTAAAACCTGTGTCACCCTCCCACTGAATTTTATTTTTCAGTGGCTTCTGAAGATGAAAAAATATTTCTGTTACAATCAGAGGAGTCAGCCTGGCAGAGTCTAACAGAGGAGGGCGCATCGCAGTACAACAAATAGGAAGAACAGGATAAAATACCTTGGAGGGGAAATATATCAGATAATAAATTGATCCTCCCTTTCAGCCTGATTTTCTTTAAATGGTAGAACTTCAATCATCCATGTTTTGCGTGAACCTTATGTTTCTCCTGCAGAGTAATTGTCATGACTCCCTTTTGATACCAACGAAGATTTAGTAGCAGTCATTGTAGCAGTCATTACTAAGCTCTCATTTCTATTACCAAATATGCTACACCACAATTATTAGTAATTAAAATCAAATTAGGTACATCAATTTAATTCATCATCCATGCTCTTGTCAGTGCCTGTTTGCTCACTCGCTCAAAAATGTAGTCATTTTTAAATGGTGTCTCATTAATTAATGTGAATTTAGCAGGTTTCTTCTGTCCTGTATTTTGAGCTAGAATTCTGCATTGACATGTATAGCAGCCCATCTGGTCCCATCCTTCCTTTGTGCCTGAAAATCATAGCACAGTGATTCTTTATGTTCAGTGTTGTAGAAGACTCTCTGTAGAGCAGTGTGCTCACTTTCATCCCCCCCCTTCAAAGAAATTGAGTGCCTGCCTTATTTTTTTAAGAAAAGAAATAGCTGATAAAGAGTTTGTACATATGTAATATTGTGAGTCATTGTAGAACACTGGCATAGACATATTTGAAATAAGTTTGTAAGGTTCAATGTAACCTGAAATGCTTCTTCAAAACCAGACCCATAGTAAGACCAAGTCACATGGTTGGAAATTTGGGCATTTGTTTAGCTACTGAATGCCAGGCAGAGCACAGATGCTCTGATGCATGAACTCATATTTAGCTGTGGAAGTTCAACGGGTTTGGGGATAGGAGCTGTCTGTAGTCTCCTGGAGTTGATGCTGATGGTTTAACCAAATTTGAAGTCAACTTAATTTCAAATATTGTCCTGTTAACCGTGGGGGCTGAGGAGCACATGCCACTACTCTAAGTAGCAGGGCAGGGCTGTTCCTAAGCATTTGCAGGATGGAAAACTGCACTTGGGAAGATGGATATAACTTCAATTAAAGTTGTGCTTTTATTTTCTTTATTTTTTTTTTTCCTTCATAACTGTTCCTCTCTGCAAATATATTTCTACTCATGTTCCCTTCAGAACATGCTGGCTGTGATATGAACTGAGGTACTTATTTCTGTAACATATTTTGAAACAGATAAAGCAAGTGCTACCTGCCAAATCTATTTTTAATAAAGTCATCAGCATATTTGGCAGACACTTTGATTCTATAAGACACCCAAGAGTTTTTCCAATGCTATCCCATGTTTTGAAACACTTTTGAACCCTCTTCTACTATAATTAACAAACTTTGCCTTATGAATTACTTTGCTTTCTCAAAAATGCTCTGTGCTAAAGTTTTAAATCTTCATATTAGTCCCTCTTGAGGTTTTGCAACGTAGCTGTATTTTACATTTTAATTCCCTTCATGGAAATTAATCGGATTGCATAATCTTTTCGTCTTTGCAGGTGTCACAAAATAAGTCTTTTCAGATCCCTGGTCTCTGTGGAAGAGCTGGATTTGCTTGGTATCATTACATAGACTTTAAATCAGCTTCTCATATATGTTTTTTCAGGAATCCTCACATTGTGTTGAATATTGATCTTGCACCTACAATTCTAGATATTGCTGGGTTGGATATTCCGTCTGATATGGATGGTAAATCCATTCTAAAGCTTCTGGATTCTGAGAGACCAGTGAATAGGTAAGAAACGGAAATGTGTGTGTAAACATGCATGTGTTTGTACGGGAGACTGAGCAAGTATTCAGCAACATGCAGCAAATTTAAAGGAAATTATAATAAAATTACCATCTATATGAGTATATTATTCACTGGAAAATCTAAAGGCCTATTTGGCAATATGTGACTGACTTCATTATTTATTTTCTTTTCGTCAGGTTCATATACTATCTATATGGCATTGGGATATACTGAATGTAATCTGTGTAGCCGTGAGAGGGCTACACATGAAGGTCTTTAGCTGTATGAGTTATAGATTTGTAAATGTCTCTGTGGCATCATTTGTAGCAAAGCATTTCATACTGAATAAATTTTAGAATAATTGAATTGAAAGGGTTGGTTGTGTATCAGACTATAATATAAAGACAGGCTGGCACTCAGAATTGCACAGTTATTTGACTTTTTTTTTCATTGGAAGAAGACTGAAGAAGAGAATTAGGCTGGATGCTTGCTAGAGAAAACCAGCAGCATAAGAGAAGGAGATTTGCTTTACAAGTAGTTGGGTGGAGGGAGAGGCGGAAATGAGCAGCTGCTTTAGAATAGGATACTTGGAGGGTAGCGTGCAGGTTAAGAGCCCAAACGGAGTCAGGAAATCCTGATTTAATTTGTGATCCTTTGTGATCAAGGACAATTCAGTTAATCCCCTGTGCCTTAAACGTGCTTATGTTGAAATAGTTGTACTATGTGGATCTGTTGTGGATTTTTGTCCTTGTGAGAACAAATCTGTCCTGTGTTTGTTCATGATTTGCACTGAGGTCTATGTGCCTGGTTCATAAAGCTGGATGTCCCCTTGTGCGGTTTTATGTAATGTTTCTTATCCAAATTGGGGGTGGGAAAGAAAACTGGAGCATGACTTGATTACTGGTTTTGTGTGTTTTCCTTCTTCCTGTCCTCGTTTTCTCCTAGGTTCCATTTAAAGAAAAAGATGAAGGTGTGGAGAGACTCATTCCTAGTGGAAAGAGGGTAAGGAAAGTGTTAATCACAAAGCCCAGTCTTTTTAAATAGAAGGATCCTGAATAGCTAAAGCCAAAGCAGCACTCTACCACGGACCTAAAGCCATTTAGCTGTGCCAGCAGGGACACAGCCACAGCAGCAGTATGCCTAATGGCAGTGATTGTGTGATAGGAGGGAATGTATGGCCTTTGCCTATACCCTGCATAAATGTGCTGTTGGAGTAGGGGAAGAGGAGTCTTACTTGGATTGAGAGATGGAAAGGCATCCCTTTTTCTTTCAGCTGCTGCCCCCGTCCCTCCTGCTTGTATCATGGGAGTATGAATAACCTTTCCTCTCTTGAGTGTTCATCTGCTGGCCTTTCCCTCTATGCCTCTGTCTTAATACGTAACACAGGGCATGAAGGGTTTGCGAAGTGCAGCCCTGTAGAGTGAGGAGGATATGGTCTCTTTATATCGACCGATGCTGCTGCCTGCCAGTCAGACATGAAACACACTGTCTTGGTTTTGTATGTTTTTTTTATGCTCCCTGAGAGCAGAGCACGATACAAATAACTTGTGTGTTATCAGAGATGACGATAAGTGCTAGTTTCTACTAGACTGTTAAGTTTTGGCCACCAGTGATGCTATGGACTTGGCAGATAACCTACTCCTCTGAGCCTCTTCAGCAAACTGTATGTATATCTTGGAATTAATATTAATGCAAAAATACATCTTTCCTCCCCTCCCCCAGTAAACTGCTGCATAAGAGAGAGAATGAGAAGGTAGATGCCCAAGAAGAAAACTTTCTACCCAAATACCAGCGTGTAAAAGACCTCTGTCAGCGAGCTGAGTACCAAACAGCTTGTGAACAGCTTGGCCAGGTAGGGCATTGTACCACTGACTGAAAGCAAGCAGTTGTAGTTGGGCTAAGCTTAACACCTTCACTGTGACAATGTCTTTCACCTTGTCAATGCCAACTTATAAATCAAATGGCTCGTTCTATGGCCTTTGCTCAAAACTGTATTACAGCATTTAAGAGACTGACTGTCAGTCAGGAAATTGCTGATTCAAGTGCCTCTGTATTGATTCCTGACTACTGTTAAGAGAACTGCCTAGCCTGTTTTAACATTTTATTCCCCAAACAGAATCTGGTTTGGGATTCATTAGTGATGAGAAGCTACAATGAACCTAATAGACTGGCCTCCTCCAAATGCATATAGCTCCCTTTACTTAGAATTCTTAATTTAACTCATTTTGTTGCTCCTATTTGGAATTACATGTGATAATGGGAAACTAACATTCTGTGAACTCAATATATCCCTCCTAACAAAACTATACTGTGAAAACACACATGCAATTATGACTGCAGGCAGTCTCTGTGTGTAGGGGCACAAAGCTCACTGATTGTGTGTTATTTCTTTTGTTGTTACCTAACTGTTCTGGGCAGATATGAAAATATGTTCACTTTTGATCAAAGTTATGTCAAAGAAATTTGGGGAAAAAACATTTTGAGTAGTATCAATACATGGTCTCAGTGCATGACAAGGTTTTGCAAATTTACCAGAGCCGTGCAAAGGCATAGCAAAGCTGTCTCCACCAGCTCCACTCCTGGGGAGATGTCTCCACTCTGGGGGGAATTCTCATCTGCTGGAAACACGGCAAAATTGAGTCTGTGCCCTTGCTTTCTCATCCAGGTACCAGTCAGAGGTACCCCCTTTCAAGGGCCGTAACGCATTCTGCCTGTGGACATGTGGTCAAAGGGGTGAAGCTAGATGGGTCCACATGCTAGCGTGTTCTTTATTAGGCTGGCGTTACCTCATATCCTGGCAGCTCAGAGGGCTGTCAGAGTAAGTCAGTCTGGAATATAACCGTTCCAGCAGACGTGGTCTGAATGTCTTACCAAGGCTATAGTCAGTAATGGGCTACTCAGGCTACAGTAGTTCATTTCCTACTGTCAGAGGCCAGACTCCCTGCTTCTGGCTCTACCAATCGTGTAGTTCAGTGCACCTGCGAAATGAGTCCATTGTTCCTTAGGTGTTTGGATCCAATTTATATGTATAAGCATTTTCCAGATGCTCTTTTCTTCCTGGGGCTTGTCAGATTTAGTATACAGAGAGATTATAATGTCCTATTCTTCCTAAAGATATTGAACTGCAGTAGCTTATTGCCATCAGATGTCAAGCTGAAATTTTAGATGGGTGGGAGCAAGCCACTGTTTTTTGAATTTACAATGTTCTTCAAGAAACTGGGGGGAAAGTCATTGTTTCTGCTACAGCATCATCTAGTAAGTAGTTTGGGGAGGTATGGCTTTTCTTTTTCCGTTAGTACTTTCCCTTTGAGAGATGATTCAACTTCTTCCTTTTGTCTTCATCTTCCCAATTATTTTGAACATTATTGTAAGAACAGAGGGGAAAAGAGACTTTCCAAGTCCATGTTGTCACTGAAGCTGTCTCTTTGCATAAGGTAACTTAGCTACGTTCAGGCTTTCTTACTTTAATTACCATATGTCTCAGTTATGGAAGAAGGGGGAAGGCCCTGTATTGTCTACACACATCCACAGGCTTATGTTTTCTTCCATGGATAATAAAATAACTTTGAGATCTGTAAGAAGTGGGGATAAAATGTCAACTCCATACTCAGTATTACCAATAAATTCCAAAGTGAAGGTGTGCTAATGAGAGATGTGTGTGCTGCATCCTCAGTGTCAGGAGACAGAGAGAAGAATTGTTTTGAGCAGTTCAGTCAGATGTAATTGGAAGTGATAGGATGAAATTGAGCAAAAAAGAAATTTAAGTTGGACATCAGGAAAAATTGCCTAACAATCAAGTCAATTAGAGTCTGGGAAGGGCTCTCAGGGGAGTCTCAATCCATCTAACTCCTGCTCTGGAGAATATGTCCTAGTAGTCTGTCTAGACAGCAGGAATAGTGGGAGATGAATGTACTTATTTGAGGATAAATTGTGTCTAAATATGGGTGCACCCGAAAGTCTTTTCAGAGTGAAGCAAGACCAACTTCTCAAATGACAAATGGGTGTTGTCTGTTTGCTGGTGCTGTTCACAGGTCTGCATAGCAAGTAGAATGAGCCCAAATGAATAACATAGCACTGCCTTGGGGGAGTTTATGGTATACAGCAGATACAGTGGTTATTTAGCAGATGTCTCCTGATCCTTTGGGAGACTTTATTATTGTGCATTTAACAGCATCTGGAGTGTTCAGTGCAAAGGGTGAATTTTCACATCCTGATGCAAAGATAGAGAAGTCTCGGTCAGAATTAGGTGAAAGCTAGCTAAAGTCATTGGACTCTTTCTTTCAATTTAAACAAGTTTTGGGGACCTGCTGTCCCATGCACAGAGAAGTCTGAGCAGTGCCAGGGAATCTGAAGTGTGAGCAGGAGATGAGAAGCACAAATGGAGGACAAAGACTCAGAAGGGGAGTGAATGAGAAGAGACAAGGACAAAGCTTAGAGTAAAGGAGAGGTAAAGAAAGCTTTGAATGTGAGATGGAGAAATTGAAATTCTGCTTTGAGAGCGTGCACGTTTGTGAATACAGTTCTATCACCACAAAATGCTCTTCCTTTGCAAATCTCTGTCACCCTCCTTGACCTATAATCGTTTTGATAAGAGAGCACCAGGATCATGGAGATGAGGCTATTCATGCTGTTTAAAACCTTGTTTCAGAGTCCATTATGTGGGATTTTTTTGGCAACTCTAATATATGTAAATTCTTCTGAGTGCAATGGGAATCTGTGTGTTGCCATGTTTTCTTTTCCAGTTAGTAGGGTTTGGTCTGTATTAGTTATTTGCATCCAACAAAGGGTGACTGTAGGCTCAGATGAAAGAGCAGCTCAGCATTTATATTCAAGGATTTAAAAGAGATGAGCTCTTTCTTCCCACATGAAATAAAAAACATTTATCCTAGTACCTAATGGCTTCCACACAATTTTTTTCTCCTCACTGTAGTTCGGCCTTTCATTCCAAACTGGCTGGTAAGAGGATGCTGACCCACTTTTATCTGGCGGCCTGCATTAATGTGCTTTTGTGGAAGCCAATTATGATATCAGCATTGCTCTGTAGAGTATTCCCAGCAACTCCACCGTATGATAACAACAGCTGCACAAAATCTCCCTCTAAGTCATTTGCCAACTTTCTCCACATTTGTTAAACATGCAATACCTGCAGCACTGCTGATTGCGATAGGGATTCTATGCTCTACATGGAGGGGGGGAGTATTAATTTTGTCTTTAGCAGGACCTGGCATAGTACAATAATATTGCTAACTTGTGAAGAAAAGTAGCTGTCTGAATTCACGTTATTTCCTTTTCAAATCCTTTTTATTTTCAAAGCTCTATTTATGTGCAAATAACTCTACTACAAGTAGAGTTTGCCTTTAAATAGCATTAACTAATGTTATTTTATATGACACTTTTCACCAGGAGAACATTCAAAATGCAAGAATTTGAACTTTGTTTACTTCAGATGTTCTGCAGATGAAAGCTTTGATATGCAGTCTTCCCTCTGATTGCTTTGTGCTGTGCCAGGATCACAAAGGGGCATTCACTTTTTGTAACTGGCATGAAGATATCATAAGTAAAAGTATATCACCTACTCGATTGGCCCCCCCAGTTCTCTGACACAGTATGGCATAGCAGTGATGAAAACTATTCTGATCAATTTGTGTTTTCCTACAGCAATTCATAAGTGGTACCTCTAGATCTTGTCCCTGCCACCATAATCATCAATAGCCATTGCCTACTGCCACGGGTGGAGCAGTGGAAAAATTACTTACATTTTCTCCTTTTCCTGAGGGCACTGTAGTTTGAACTTATGTTAGCCAGACCTAGGAAACTAAGTGAAGTTTTATAAGGAATTTCTTTAAAAAATGGGAAGGAAGTTTTTTGATCTGTGTATCTTTCATGGTTGTCCGGTTCTTTTGTACCTAGCAGAGATATCCTGAGGTTACTAAAGAATTTAGGTTCTGTTGATAAGTGAAGCATATCAAGCCAGCTAGAATCCAGATAATTTTAATAGCTTGTTAGGCAGATCTTTGCAGTTCCTGAATTCCAGTGCAAGTTGCACGTGCTCAGCAACTTTCAGGATCCGGTTCTTAATCTGCGATTGCGACAAGAAATGACTTGTTGATAACTTCATACATTAAAAATTTTATCAGCCCTCAAACTGATAACATTAGGAGGCAACAAACCATGAAAATTAAAATAGTGATGATTTATTAAGGGCCATTACTCAAGGATTGTATTCCTTATCAGGAATTACAATTAACAAAACTGTTTTCCTTCTTTATAGGCTATTTCTGGCTAATGATTTCCGGAGGCTATTTTACATGTGAGGTTTTTGCTTCTTGTTGCTTCACAAAACCAAGAAATTTGCATCTCTTGTTAGCCGAGATTTTTAAACTCCTTGTCATTACAGCAGTGGGGGTTGGAAGTGGCTTGCCAAAATCAATACCAACATTTAATAAAACCACCAAATTTTTCAAATATCCTGACACGAGTAGCGAAGTAGTTTAGTTCAAAAGACAATGAGCTGGAGGTCAGGAGACTTGCTTCAGCCTCAGAACTCTTACAGACTCGATGTGGGACCTCCAACAAATCAATTCCCCTTTTGGTGCTGCTGTTTTTTTCCTCCACCACTAATGTAATTTCTGCTTAAGCTGCACTCACTCCTTAGCTTCTGCAGTACCTAACACAGCAGCTGGGACCATTTGATTCCACAATCCAATTATATTAATAATAAATGAATTCTATAATTGTAATATTAAATTTAGCTGAATACCTGATTTTCCATTTGCATGTTAGTTGGTTGTCGTGCCTGCCTCACTTCAGCTACAGTTTGGGGCATTAAAAAGCCCTCCAAATTTTCTGTCAGTAAATTGTTCATCCATCTTACAACTTTGAGGTTTGAGTGATAGGTAGTGTTTGACAACTGAAATTGAGCTGAAAGCCCAGAGGTCTGAATCTGCAAAAATCATGAGCCAGTGTAATGAAATAAGGTCCAGCTGGAATGAAGACCAGGCAGTGCTATTTATATACTGGTGACATGAAATAGAGGGAACTAGACTCGTCCTTTGCCAATGGATAAATTGGAAGAAGTTATGGGATGGAGTGGGGGCGGGGAACAAAAAAAAAAAAACCAACAAAAACGTTAAAAGATTAAGCAAATAATACCTGTGGGAAAGAAATAAAGAACTGGGCATATTCAGTCAAAAAAATAGCTGAGAGAGGAATCTCTGCCTGAATCTAAGAGATGCTATACAGAAAAAGCGATTATTTTCAGTCAGCAAGAACAGAGTAGTAGTAATGTGTATGAGACAAACAATGGGAAATTCAAGCTGACTATTTCCTGAAACGTGTAACATCTGAGGACAAGCCACCAGCAAAAGCAGTAGAACTACCTCTTGCAGAGAATGGGCTTGCATCGCTCCGTGGATTTTGCTGGTTTGTCCTCGTAAGCCCAATAAAAGATAACACAAGGAGCAAACCAAAGCAAAGGAGAAGAGATAACTAAACTGTTGCTTCAACTGTTTCATACTAAACTGTAACTGTACTGTTTCATAAAAGCAAAAAGGTATCCTGACTGCCCATAAATGAATTTGGACTGGAAGTTAGAATATTTCTAGGCATTAAAGCAGTTTGTCTCTAGCTCACTAGCCAATGTGGCAGCAAGGATGGGCTTCGGAAAGCATCGGCATAAACTAAAGAAGGTGGATATTGCTGAAGTGTTGTTGTCGGGTTGCTGGCAAGGACAGAGGACTTCATTATCCTGCAGAAACTTTGATTCTTAGAGCCTATGTCCCTAAAACCGTTAGGGAGGGAGCCTTGCTGGCAGCAAACTGATCAGATAGTTTCACTTTTCTCTGTAAAAGGGAATGGAATCTCTTTAGCTTAACAAAAAGAGGAGCTGATGAGACACAGCATGCTGATTTAAGGCTCAGCTCTGAAAGCTCTATGTTTCATCTGGAACCTTTTCTTAGCACGGCTTGTGTGATCAGCCCTTTTCCCCCCAAAAAAAACTATGTCAATTGAGAGAGATTCACTGAGGGAAATGAGTGAATTGTAGGAAAAAGTCCTACAGGGAAGGTCACGGCTATTTATTTCTGATTGGGGCCTCAAGTAATGACTTTGAATTAACATCTGTGATTGCTGTAGCGGTAAGAAGACATTGATGCACAATAATGCAAAAACCACTTCATGGTGATGGAGGCTGTGAAGGAAATAATGGGGTTTTGACAGAAAAATACAACATGTCTTTTTCTGCTAAGGGGTCATTTGCATATTCAAGGTGAATAGTGTTACTGGAGGAAACAGGGTGTCTGTTCAGTCTACAGCTGCTGCTGTTAAGATTCATGTTTCATAGATACTGAAGTCCTAATTTACTCTTGTTGATACATATAGCAGGTAGTTTGGTCTGGAGGGGAGAATATATACTACAAACTGTCTTTTTTTTTCTCCTTTGCAGTGTACCTTTGAACAAGATCTCAGTTCAGTAGCACTAATTTCTCCACTAAACTAAAGCCCAGACTCTTCTGCTTTGCACACAACTAACCGAGTAGCGTGTGTTGTGCAGTGGGAGTAGGGTAGAGGATGGAGTAGAAGTGTTAGAACAAGCCCAGCACAGTAGGTGGCAGAAAGCACAAGCGCAGCAGCTAACTTGGCCTGCCTGAAGATGGTGGGAAATCTCCAGCTGGAACAGCTTTAACGGTTAAATGAGGTGTCTGGAAAGTTTTGCACGATGTGAGCTTGATGGACTTCAGGACGTATTGCAAAAGCCATTTATTTGGTGGCTTGAGTAGCTGTTCTGCAAGGCTATGCAGGAGGAAAGACAAGTTCTTCCTTTGCAGTTTTGATATGAGCTGGGATGAAGCTTATGGGGAGTGGGTTTTCCACTGACTTTTAGTTTAAACTGCCCTCCCTTTCAGGACTTACAAGCTATAGAACTTAGATTAGGAACACATCTTTTGATCTAATGAAGAAAAGACCTGAAAAGTTAGGGGCAAGTGGTGAACTAAGGACACTTTGGTTTTTTGACTGGTTGAGTTAATCCACTATTTATATGTAATTATGTTTTGCTGTTGGATCGTTATCATTTGTACCTGTGAGCCAAAGTATCTCTGGGGCACTCTGGAGTTCTTCACACAGGGATTTAATTATTTAAGTGATTACCTCTTATAAAATAGTTTTGGTTGCTTCCAGGGTTTGACACAGGCTTCTGCATGATGGTATGCTGTGCGCTAGAAACCAATTTAAAATGCCAGAATTCACAATGTTTAAATCTTCTTGACTGTCAAGCAGAGGTTTCCACAGTTCCCTTGCAATTACTGCCCTTTTCCATAAGTTTGAAAGCATCCTGTGGAAATGACTGCAACTGATAATAGCCATGATATTGACCTAGCGAATTTGTGTTTGTACTTATAAGCAGACTAAGGGTAAGCTGTTGAATCTCAGACACATTTACACACACGCCCATATCTGTTTGGGGGGGAAAACAGTAAAAGCTTGAGAGTTTTTTTCCTGCCTGCATGTGTTCAGTGTTTGCTTCTAAAGTCATTTACGTAGTTCTGCGCTGCAGTCATTCAGCAGTGGGCCTGTTAATGCATACAATGTGCCTTTCCAGCAAAGCCTTTATGATGTTTTCACTGTAGCATACAGCTGCCTCGGAAACATTTAAACTGCACCAAAAATTAAAGGATTTTTTCCAGTTCACCTGGAGGGGAAAAATAAGCATCACTTTCTTGACAGGAGATGAAAGAAGTAGAGAAAATATGTTTTTGGGCCACACATCAGAGCACTTATTTACAATAGTTCTCATCATGGCGTTTAACTTGCCCTCTGTTGAATCTTCATTTTTCATGTATCAGACACCTACAGCATAGAGCTGTACTGAGCAGAAAATGCAGTTTGTTCATATATTTTCAAAAATGAGATTCAGGTGAATTGAAATGGGAAACAGCAACAAACATTTTTACATCTTTTCATTGCGAAAGACACAGTTTCTTATTCTAGTACAATAACTTTTACTTCAAACCTCAGTCCATGCATCAAAGTTAGGCATTTATAAAAAATAATAAACAAGACTCAGCAATTTATTCTTCAAAGGTTATTTTTGTTCTACACTCTACCTAGGTAATTGTGTCCAGCTTTACAGATGAAGACAGTCAACGCAAAAGTGTCTGATTCCAATGTCTTATTGTCAGTATCTCTCATTGATTTCCAGTGATTCCTTGTGCTGAAAGTTAAGCCAAGATTATCTGCATCAGTGCAAGGCTTGGATCATACAGGAGGTTGGATACAGTATCTGCAACTAAGAAGTAATTATAGCTCAGGAGAGCTGGTATCCAATTGTCTGAGGAAATAAGTGGACACATCATACCTCTAATAATTTAAAATGAGAGGATCTCCTGTGGACATAGATAAATCCACTGTAACTGGCCAGCTCACCTGTGACTCCTGTTAAATTCCGTATTACAAAAGCACAAGGGTACGGCTTCTGACTTTTGTTGTTATGCAAACAATGGAGTGAGTTTCAGTGGAAAACATAAGCTTTGTCCTAGCCTGGGCGCACCTCTGTGGGAATCTTCCTCCTAGAGTTGCAGGCTGCTGTAAAATGTCATCTCACTTGGGAGCTGTTGCTGTTTTTCCTTCTGTTCTTTTATTTGGAAAATTCTCAGTATTCCAATGAGTTCTGGAGGCACAGACTTAGGATTTTGTAATAGGGAAAAAGAGGAATGCTTCTCAAGACTCAGCAAAAAGCTGAAGTGTTTCACAGAGTCTCTATTTAAAGCATTACTCTTAGGCTTTTTTATATATCTCAAAGCATAGCTCTGTAGCTAGTAGTGTTGTTGGTAAATAAAGCAGTAGGTGCAATCATTTAGTGATGTATCAGGGAAGTGGGTAAAACTTCTGTGCCAGATTGAAGGTGGCTGAACTCCCTTGCTGTTGGCACAGCTCTGACAGCAGCACAAAGGGAGCTATAAGCAAGTTACTTCAGGTTTTGAGTAACAGAAGGAATTGGAGATTAGATATGAGATTTTCTCTGGTTTGAGTGGAAAAAGGAGGGGATTCTCACTTCATAGGCATCCAGTGCAGCTCACCATTGCTGGTCAAGCCCAAGGATATTGAATGGGAAAAGCCATTAGGAGAAACACTCAAGATGGGGATAAACTTGTCTAATTACAGACTTATGTAGCTGATCCAGTCATACTGACCCTTTTAAAGGTCAGCGAAGAGAAACAGGCGCTTCTTCAGGGCAACCCTTTTTCTTACCTTTTTTATATAGCCACCTTAGGATGAAGTGAATTATACCCTGAAACTTTCCTTTTCTCTGACTGTAGAACGAGTCTAGATAACTAGCTCAGACCAGATCCTTACAGTAAAGGAATCCACAACTCGGATAAAATCATCCCACCATCAGACGTTTGAACTAGGAAAGAGGAGATTTCTCCGACAAGTTTTTTTCCCTTTGTGTAGAGTATGGGGTAGGGCTGAGATTATATGCAGGCCTGGAGCTTGGTGCTGTTTTAATGGCATAATAGTGGCATAGATTCCTGCCAGCCAGACAAACACACTTGCTGGCAGGCAAGGATTCTTTCAAACCAGTGGATAAGACTTGAACCATCCTTGGTTTACAGCACAGTTATGCTTCTGAAAGTTATCACTTGTCACCCTCGTGTTTTCAGCTGTAGTATTGACTTGGTTAAGAAATACCCCTTGTTCTGCCTCCAGGAAACAAATGCAAGAGAGTTCCAAAGAGTTCCTGTTTTGTCTGAAAACGGAAGATTTACAAAAAAGTCTGTTTTGGTAGTGGGTGATAGGTGAGCCCCAGCTTACTGCAGTGAGGAGTCTCTGATAGATCTCTGGACCTGGCCATTAAACAGGGGACATCTGGGACAGAGTTCTAATCACTGAATTTTTCTTCCAGAAATGGCAGTGTGTGGAAGATGCCAGTGGAAAGCTGAAGCTACACAAGTGCAAGGGAATGGCGAGCTTGGCAGCTGCAGGCAACAGCAAAGGCACCTCCAATATTTTGCCCAAGTATTATAACAGGAATAATGAAGACTGCAATTGTGAAGAGAATGAATATAAGCTGAGCCATGTCGGACGGAGAAAGAAACTTTTCTCCAAGAAAAGTAAGGAACCCACTGTATCTTCTGTCTCTGCCTTAGAAAACTGTTAGGCGTTTGTTCTCTAACACATAATTGTCCTAATTTTCATGGGCATTGAATTCTCTCAGCGTATATACTGTGTTTCTACTTGTGAAACTGTGCCTAATATTGGACAATCAGATTTGTGGCTGTCCCTGTCTGTAGGAAAAGGAGTGTTTGATCCAAAATAGTGTCCTATTTATGTCTGTCGGAACAGGGAAATGCAGTGCCACTGAAGTGGCAAGTAGCACATCCTCACATAGGGCGTGAAGCATGAGCAGTGTTTTACAGTAAATGCTCCAGTTTTCAGTAGGTACTGCAATGCTTGGCGCCGTTACTGCAGTAATTTATTTTTAATAAGGATGCGTGTGTTTTGTTACAGAAGCTGCTTGCTTCTACCGTCCTTTCCTTGTGCTCAGTCAGCATGGAGACAAGGCTGATTTTTAACCAGAGATCACGTCCAAAGGGGATGACTACTGTTTCTACAGATCAGGTGCTTTTTTAGAAAGCCCATTCCACTGGCTTTGTATTAAACCTTAGTCAAACTAACATCTATATTTGAAGTACATAGTCTAATTATAGATTAAAGAGGCAAACGGCAGCACAGAATTATTATTCACTTGTAATGTTTCTTTAGTCTCACTCCACAAATACAGAGCCTTAATTATTTAGCAGATTAGTCTTCTGTATAATGACCTGGCACAAGCTTCAAACAGAGAGTTTAAATTGATTTTCTCCCATTATATTTGCCTTGCAAGCTGATTAGTACCTACTAAGCTAATTTTTAGTTGAAAAAAATTATTGGTTACAGGATGAAATTACTCAACTATACTTGGTGTTTAAATGTGTGGCACAGCAGATAATCTTTAAATAACACTAGAACTTGCAGTTCAATTAACTTTTTAAGTCACACAATAAAGTTCAGTCATGGGGAGTCAAATAACAGGAGTAGATCGAAGGCACTTAAATAAGAAGAAGAAAACAATTTAAGTGAGGGCAACATAATGCTATCTGATAATACTTAACATTTACTTAAGTACTTTTCATCTGTGTTGTGCTTCCTAAACATTAACTAATTTTCGCAACATCCAGGGCAGGTGGTTAAGTGTATAATTACCTTTAGTTTATGTGTGAAGGAGGTTGAGGTACAAAAAGTGAAGGCGGCTCCCCCTAGCATAGGGATCAGAGTGGTGCTTCTTTCCCTATGTTCTGCTCAGAAGTGGCAGAGGTTACACTGTACCCTTCAGCTCGCTTGCCTCATTGAACCGTAAGGCATAAACGTTAGCAGCATAAGATAGGATCTTGACAACCGTGTTCCAATTGCTTGTGTCTTGAGTAGAATAACTGACTGCAGAGATGCTTTGGTTTGCCCTCTGCCCACATCCAGGGTGTGCCATGCAGTGGAAGAGGTTAGCTTGGACCTATTGACATGGACTCTTTTTATTTGGTGTTGGCTATTCTTTTAAATGCACTTATCTAACAAACCACATGCTGAACGCAAATGAGCATGAAGCAAGGCAAGTGAAGGTAACATACCAAGGTTTTTCTAAACAGCTTACCTAAGAAAGCTGGTTCGCTGGATTGTGAATGGTAGGAGGGTGACCTGAACACTGATGATGTGTATTTGGATTTTTATGGCCTGTTTCATGAGGCTTGAGATAAATTGCAGTCTGTGCTGGGTTGCATAGTTCCGAGGGCATCTTTGGATTCTGCTGCTCAGAATTTGGTGACTGCAGCCCTACTTGAATGCCAGTAAATGCTATTCATTAGATTGAACAATAGCTAAATAGAAAACAGAAGTTCCAAACTGGACTAGGGTTACATCCACATTAATGCTTTACTTCACAGCAGTAGTGTAATTTTGAAGGAAACAGCCTGAGCGCTCCCTAAAAGAGATGGATTTGCAGAGCAGTTTTGATGGATTCTAACCTACAGTCATTTGCAGAAAACTAAATTGGATGCCCTGCTTCAAGTGTGTTGCAAACCCTAATGGGGTTATGAGGATTCGTCTTTCAGCAAGATTAAACCAGTTATGTGTAGTGAGACCGTGTGGTCTAAAAGGCCAGACTAAATTGCTGATAGAGGGGCTGAAGCACCAAATGTTTTGATAAAGTAATTGCTTTCTAATGTAGGCATGGTTTAGACCCATTGCCAGGTACACCAATGCAGGCAACAGTGTTCTCTAAATTGAGTAAATTCAGTTGCAAAACAGGGTGATGTCACGTACGTGCCACTTGGGCCATGTACAAATACACAACTCACCTGCAAAGCTTCTACATGCTAGAAACATAAGCATGGTATATCTGGGTTTGGATGCCAGGAATGTTTGTCTTTCTGTGTCTTCTTTATCTTCCTTAGTATGTTTTTGTTTTTATAAGATAGATAAAACAAAGCTTTGCAGTAGGAACACAGTTTAAAGTGATAGTGAGCTCTTAAAATCTTTGGCTGTGTTGTGGTCCATTATGTTTCTCTTGCTGTGGATTTGATCTCCTTCTGTGATGAACAAGTGCATGTGATTAAAGGAGTTATTAAGCTGCATGTAGAGAAATGATGATAGGCCACACAGATTTGTAAACAACAAACAGAAGCGTGTACAAAGGAGCTAGTGCATTTCTATTCTAATTTTCATGTAATTTGTTTTTCTTTTGAGGTAGTCTCAATGCTGGAGCAAAGTGACCCAAACCTGAACATCAGCTAATTTAAAGAGTGCATTTGAAGTATAATTTTTAGTGGCAGTTGTGAGAAACTGGGTGTGTGAAAGTGTTTGGGTTATTTTTTTTCCTCTTCAAAATATCTAAAGACACAGATTCAAAATAAGACTTCTAGAAATCCCTAGGTACATAATGCCCAAGAAAAAACACCACACCTCTAAATCTTATCTGTATTTCTAGACACTTGAGATATTTTTAAAAATCTGACTTCAAAGTGCCTAATTTTACTTTGGTGTTAAAGAAAAAAATGCTTCTTCTCTATAAAATTCTGGAAAATATATAGACATTACTGGGAAACGTTAAGCAGGAATTCACAAGGCTAGTGGTGAATATGTTCCTCGTGTCATGTGTAGAAGCAGAATCCTTGCATACCAGCGTATTCTGTCATCCTTGTGATGCTGGAAAATACATCAGATCCAAAATACCTACGAAGAGCAAGTGTCAACAGGAAAGACCAAGGAGAACAGGAGAGACCAACAGGAAAGACCAAGAGTTCAGCAGTGTTCCTGCTGAGCAGTCATGCTCCTGCTTCGGGGAAGTTGCCATACAGTAGATAGAGCTGGTTACAGCCTTGTCAGTTATTCCTGAGAAAACTATCATTTCCAGATGATCTCAGTGTTAAATCATGAATTTGGCTGCAAAATAAGTAATAAGGCTTGAGTGATGAAGATGTGAGGAGAGTTAAATATAAACCCGAAAGCTGGGCATGTTTATGTCAGATAGGGAGTTGATGGTTTTATAATGCAACATTGCCTTGCTTTATTCAGTTAAATAATAATTGTGGATTCTGCAGTTCGTGCTTTTGGTAGACAATGTTGAAACCTGAGATGCTATCAAAAAAACAGTTGTAAAAAATCAGGTGGGTTTGAGTTTCTAAACTGTCTGGGGAAATCTGGACCAGAACAGCGTACTGCCTTTCAGGCTCCAGTGAAGACAGGCATGCTTGTCAAGTGCTCCAAGAAGACACAGCTGTGGCTGAGTGCAGCACTGAATCGTAGTTAGCTTGCTTAGGCTTAAATTTCTCCGGACTCCATTTCCAGACTCGGTTCTGAAGATGCAGCTTCTCAGCAGTACCATCTGTAAGACAGCTAGATTCTGTAAGACCATAGGGAGAGAGGCATCGGGACTCATAGAACTTACCAAAGCCAAACTTTAATAACTTGAAAAAGAGAGTATAGGTGTTTTGGGCCAAATATTTAACAGCCCTAGATCTACTTTGTTAGTGCATTGTGTACACAAGTAAATGAATTGGAGAGTAAAACTTATCCTGGGGGAGGATTGACTAGTAAGTAATGAGACATCGGTACTTATGCTGGCAGTGCACTTTGGAGGTGGGAGAGCACAGCACAGATGCATGTTGATCCTATCAAATATTTTAACCACTTCGTCTGAAAATAATGGAGTTCGGTACTAACCACAGCGCTGAGTCAGCACTGTGGATAGCACATTGCGATGAAGCAATACAAGTCCTTTGTGAGCTGTCTCTCCAGACCAATTTGTTCGCTGTAAGGCTGGGTTAGTTTGGCTGCAAGGGAGGAGTAACTCCTGGCTTCACATTCTTCAGGGATGGGAGTAGACGACAGTTCCCTGCAGCTATCTGCTGAGGTCCAACATGCTGGATTGGCATATTAGACTTGGAAGGAAGGTAAATTGTTAGTTGGCTGAGCTTAACAAGATGAAATGAGGGAACAATTAAAGAAATGGGAGTTTGTACTTTGAATATAATTGCTAGGGTGTAGCTTTTTGGAACGTCCTCCTACTTCTGAAAAAGATGGGAGTTTCCTTCTCACTTACTCAAACGTTTCCTGAATAGGTGCCTGAAATAGGGTTGGTCTTTTGGGTTTTTTCCCGCCCCCCTTCGGCAGTGACTCACCTGGCATAATATCAGCAATAAACTTTGAACCACAGGTGGAAAATGTGCAAAGCCAGACAATCCAGCTGGTATTCTACTTTCTGTGTGTGGTGCTGACAAGAATATAGTCTTTGGACCACTTTCAGGTGGGAGGAGATGTTTATTTCTCTTCCCACAGTCTACAAAATGGCTTTTGAGACTTTGCGGGCCGTTTGGGATTAATGTAAGGTTTCTTGAAAAAAGTCACTCTGCGTTAATGCCAGAGCATGCCAGTTGACAGGAATACTTGTTAATTTTTGTTGGTTTACCTCCCATTCCTTTTTTTTTTCCCCTGCTTGTTTTACTGTGGAGGTTATCCCATAGAGGAAGTTGGTTTTCCTGTAGAGCTTGGGATTGCAAGAAATGTTGGCCATCTCGTTTGGCACATTGGCTGAGTTTTCTCCTTATCAGATTGCAGAACGAAATCCCGTTCTTGTGAGATGGGCTGTGTGTTTCAGCTCTGTGTAAAGGAGAGGTGACTAGAGGAGCCAGAGGACTTGATTGTTTCCAGTAATGTCTGACATGACTCCAAGCCTCATATACAGAACAAAGACTCGGGCACTGGGCAGGGAGGAGAAGAGACTGTGGCACTTAGGTTGTACTTTTTTCTGAAGAAATGAGGTGGTTATGCTTAGTGTAATGAGTGACTCTCCGCAGCCATTGGCAGAGAGCAAGAAATATGGCCAGAGATGAACCCCATCATACAGGAGGGAAGTTTAGACATGGATCTAAGATATAATTGTGCCATTCCAGACCTAACAGAGGAGCAGCTCTGGGGATTTGGGCTGGGATAGAGAGCTTTGGAAAGCACTAATGGTGAAAAGATCAATGAGAATCTCATACTGCCTAGTGACAATTCGTAGCAAGCGTTTCATTTTGCCTTTGGGCTGCAAATGTAGAAGCAAAGTCTGAGTGCATGCACAGCACTGGAGGTGGTGCTTCATCCAGAAACTCGCTGACTGGTCTGCACATCAGGAAAATAATTGCAAAGAAAAAAATTAGATGTGGATAAAAGTAAAGATTCAGATAGTAATCCTTCCTGAAAAAATCTTACCTTGAAGAATGAGCATAGAACTGAGAAAGGGCTCAGGCTGAACACCGGGGATACTTGGGACAGCTTCAGGGAAGTGTTGCTGGAATCCCAGCAGTGCAGCATAGTGCGGCCGGCAGTGACAGTGAGCTGCTCTGGAAGGGTGGCCGAAGACCTGTCGTGACCTGTCAGGGTTAGTTTTTAAGGTCTTGCTGCCATCTAGCGACTCTCAGCGGGAAGAGCAGAGTCTCTTTTAGCTGTTCGCTCTCAAAGTGACAAGGACATTTTTTTCCCCTCTGCCATCCTTGTGCATTTTCATTATATCTGCCCTCTCTCTCACACCTGAAGGTATCCATCTATCCATGCAAAAGGTAATGAAGCAGCAGCTCAGAGGACAGCTGCAACAAACACCATTTGTCATCCAGTTAATTCTATATATCACAGTATGGGCTGTTTTGGTTTTTTGGTTTTTTTCGCCTCCCAAGAACCACAGAGGACTGAATTGTAACATGCTGTTTCCCCCCCTCTTAATCCTTTTTACTTCCCTTTCCATGCAGAATACAAACCAAGCTATGCCCGGAATCGCTCTATCCGCTCTGTATCTGTTGAGCTGGATGGAGCCATTTATAACTTGGGCTTAGAGGATGGGTACCAGCCTGTATTACCAAGAAACATCACCAAGCGGCACAAGATGCAGAGGGCTATACTTCGTGAGGAGGAAGATAAAGACATGGGGGAATACAGTGGCACTGGTGGCATCGCAGAGTATGCAGCCCCGAGCCTAATCAAAGTGACGCACAGGTGAGTGCACGTGGTGTGTTTCTAAAAGCTTTTCCTGCTTAAGTGGCCGCTTTATGGAAACGGGTGTGTTAACTTGCGATAAGCATATTGTCCCCCTTTTGGATACCCAGTCTAGCTTCACTAAAATTCTTACTCTCATCTGTACAACAGCTTTTTGTTTTATTTTGGCTTTGTCATGTTCAGAGGGGCACGAAGCTACCGAAGAACTACAGCAGTGCTTTTATGCCTTCTGCACTTTGGAGACAGCAATCGCTGACCAGCGTGCGTTTGCAGTGAGGGCAAGCAACAGTTGTGTGTACATCTGTGTGAAACCAGGAGGGGCTCTACCCATGGAAATGTCCGGGTGTAGTGGGTAACCTGGCCTGTCCGGAGACCAAAGGCTCCAGCTGGAGTGTGACCTAGTTTCATGTCGTTGGTTGCTTTGTATTTCAAACATAAAAGAAGGGAGGAGGCAGCCTCTTGGAGCTTTCCGTAGCCAGTGCTAGGAAAGGAAAATCTGTTTTATGAATGAAGTTGGATGGACTAGGAGGACTGGGAAATGGAACATATTGAGAGAGAGGTGAGGGAATTGTCTGGGACTCTAATAGCTAAAACTTCTTTCCTCAGTGTGCAAGTCTAGGGACTGATGATGTATCTTCAACTGTACTTAATTAGTTTAGTCACCATTTCCGCTTGTGAATTATCAGGAAACCCACCAATCATTATTGATTATGTGCATTAAATTGTTTAATGACTAGCTCATATAAACAGGCATGAGCCAGTTAGCTGCTGTTGAAATCTGTGGTTACCGTTTGACTTCTGTTTACAGGGTTAGAGACTCGCTAATACAAGGAAACGTAGCTAGGTTGACATCAGGGAATTGTGTTCCCTTGCACCAGCTCTCATGAATGTTCAGGACCCATAAATCGCTATTTGTGCTTTTCTTCTGGAACAAATTAAATTGATTTTTGCTGCCTTGCTGGGTGAATCCCAAATCCACACAAGGAACTGTTGGGAAGGTTGTGCATAATTCATGAGGAGTCCCCAGGAACACTTGCAGGAAAGAAGGCAGTGGGACAACATGCATGAGGTGGTTAAAAGAAAATAAAGGAGTATTGAAAATACTCAGCTTTAATTTAAACAAGCATTCAAAAATGATACTTGGTATTTGCTGACCCCTAATAAACTTCTTGGGTAAATCTATCCAGCATTTTTTTGTTTGTTTGTTTTTTGAAAGAATTGTAAAACCTGGATTGCATTAGAAGTTAGTGAAACATAAGCACTTAAAATCATCAGAGGGTATTTTGCCTTTGAAGTCAGGGAGATATCTTTAAAGAATTTTATCCTTTTTGTAGAGAACAGCAAAATTTCTTTGTTTCCCTCCCCCCCTTATGATTTAGTAATACTTCTTATAAAGGAGTAGTTTATCCTTGCCCCTATCCCTGTATCACTTAATTATGCATTGGAAAATTGTTTCTGGGCAATGCTTTCTGTGTTCGCTAGTTAGCAGAGATTATTTATGTCGACAGCCTACTGAATAAGCAAGAACTCTGTGCAACACAATTTACATATAAAAATTAATCAGTCAACAGGTTCTGCTTGATAGGAATAGTCTCCTTGAATTTTTCTACTTCTGAAGTATTTCCATGGCAACTCAAACCCAAACTTCTTTCCTGGCTCATAACACGCTCTTCTCCCCTTGAACGAACATTGGTTTTGTTGAATTCTGCATGTCATTTGCAATCTGGCTTCTCATCTGTCCTGGAGTTGTTTTATTAAAACCAGCTGTTTGCATTGCTCTGTATGAGTGTATCCACAATAGTAACCATTGTTTGCTTTCCCACGCCAAGGTGCTATATCCTGGAGAATGATACCGTTCAGTGTGACACGGATCTGTACAGGTCACTGCAAGCTTGGAAGGACCATAAACTTCACATTGACCACGAGGTCAGTGATGTTATCAGTCACGCATTTGCCGTGTGTGTTTTCAGCATGGTTTTCTGTGGGCTGATAGGATCGTGCTGACTGTGTGTGTGTCTGTCTGCCTCTGGCTATCTGTGCCCCTTCCTGGAACCTTTTGAACTTGCTGGCTGATTTCAGAATAGATATTTCAGAGATAATTATTACAAGTTTGTGAAGACAAGATACTGAGTGGAGGACAGAACTGCAACTGAAGTGATAGCTGAGATACGTCATAAGCCTTATGAGATAAATGAGAGACTTATAAGTGTCCCCCATCCTGGGAAAAATCTCACCTCAATCTTTTTCACATCTTACTAGCCCTGCTCCGCAATGCACCTCTCAAAAAGAGGCCTTCAACTGTCAAACATAAGCCCAAGGAAAAGTGAGCTTCATTAGTTTCAGTGCTTCTAGAATTATTTCTTTTGCTTGCTCGTGTTTAGCCCTTGCACTTTGGAACTGAATTTGTTTTCCTTAGGCTTGTGGATATGAAGAACCTGGAGATCATTTGCCCTGTGAAATTTGCCTATAAAACTTAATCTGACATTTTTGTCAAACCCTTCACACATGTTGTGAATGAAAGAAGCAGCCTTTCTAAGGACCCGATAACGGTAGAACAAATGCCAAAGACGAGGATAAAGAAAGGACCTCCTGTAACCTCTTACCAAATTACATGAATTCACAGCAAAGTCCTACATAAAAACTTGCTGGCCGCATTTTATGGTACCGACTGACATGTGGCAAGGCAGATAGATACTGAACCCCTTACTAGCTCTGCTAGGATGAAAAAGGGCTTTTTCAGTATCACCATACTGTCCTAATTCTTTTTTGTTCAGAAAATGTAGGCTATAAGGAATGCCAAAGAAAATGAGAGCTTGCTTCAACACGCCTGTTGTTTCTGATTTAGGGTGATGGGGCTGGACTCTTTGTGTTTTTTTCTTGAACACTCTGTCCTATCCGTGCTTCAGCAGCCATGTGCTTCCACTAGACTTATGGTCACCGATGGCTGATGGTTGTTTTGCAGTGACTTTGTTGTTCACACTGGATTACTTTATTTTTTCTTGCTGTCTACGGAACCAAGGTAGAAGCCTGTAATAGCCATCTGAGTGGAAATGGGCCACGCTATGTGTGAGCTAGACTGAACAAAAGCAGGAGTTTCATTTACTGGGGGTTAAAAAAAAGGTGGTTAAAAATAAGCCATGTGGGTGGCACAATTAACCGCTAATCCATATCCCATGTGGCCAGACGTTGCTAAAGACTGCCATGCAAAACGACGGAGCCTTGCTGCTTTTCTCTTTCAGAAGCTCTGAAGAGGGGGCTTCAGAGCACTCCCTCCCCACCCCCTTCTCAGGTTCATAACAGGCTGAAATTTAAGGGCTTCATTTTCCTCTGAGTAACCTTTTTCCCCTCACAAATGTGCTGTAGAGCACAAGAGGAAATATCACAATGGAACCAGGAGTGGTTGTCTACATGAGGCTGTGAGCCCCCCGTCCCCCAGTGCCACGTTCCGCTTTCACATTCAGTAATCAAAGCTGGCGAACACCGGCGAGGTTTCCTTCTGCTGTAGTTTCCTTTTGGAAAGGGAGATAATCTGAAAATGCTTGCTAGTGGTGGGAGTCATGGGAGGTGGTGGAAAGGAAGCATTTGGTGACAAAAGAATGGGTTTGAGAAGGTTAGAATAAGACTAAATCATGCTGTGTTTTATCTTTACTTTTCTTTATCTGTATCTTTACTTTTTTTAGATTGAAACTTTGCAAAATAAAATAAAAAACCTGAGGGAGGTGAGAGGTCATCTGAAGAAGAAGAGACCTGAAGAGTGTGATTGTAACAAGATAAGGTATTTCTTGTACTTCTTCAGAGTAATTGTTTGTAGTGTGCAACTGTAGCTGATCTATGTCTTCACAGGAGAGATCAGAATCCCGTTTAAGTGGTCGCTACTTACCGTACTCTTGTATAACACTTTCTGGGGGAGCTGGTGCACCTTCTGCCAGGCACGAGTTCAGTTGCCTCTGTCAAGGGGTGATGAGGTATCAGGACATGGAACATGGCTCTAAACCAGTCAGTTATGCTCTTGTACTAAAGATGCTGCTATTAGATACAGAGATTAATGTTTTCAGCTGCAGGCTTTTTTCCAAAAACTTGCTTTCTACAATGGCAAGTTGTCAGTACGGTGAAGTGTTACACAAACCTGTTTTAAAATGAATAGCGTGTAAAGTATATGGAAAAATAGGGTGGGGAGATGAGAGAATGTCTTCCCACTCCGTTTCTTCCAAGGCTGGATGTATTATCTCATCGGATACAATCACCGCAGTATTTCACAGTTATGCCAGGTGGGAGAAGCCGGAAATTAACGGTGCAGAGTAGCTGTGTTTTTGTAACCGCCACTGGCTTAGTGCATCAGATCTTTTTATTCCCTAGTGCAGACGATTTGTGAATTTTAAGCGCAACAGGCAATGATGAAATAGCGATTATGCGTTAAGGTCTCTGCATAGCTGATTTCTCATATAGCCAAATACTTGCAAAATGCCCACCGATGGCATGGAAAGAAGGTTCAAGCACACCCGAATCCTTCTGGGGAGCAAGCAAGCTCTTGCTCTGCAAATAAGCACAGCAGAAAATCTTTCAGAATCAAGTCTTAACCCAGACAGAATTTGCCTGGAGAAGGCTGTTCAGAAAGAAACCAGGAGCTGCTCCTGATCCTAGTGATCACAGAGCACCTCTGAGGCTGCTGCGAGCCTGACGTCACCAGGAGTGCAGCAGCCGGTGGCGGTACAAGTATCACAAAGAAAGCTGTGCTTGAGGGTGCTCCGAACCACGAGGCAGCTGTGCCATATCACTGGCGGCTAAAGCAGCTTTAAGTGGCCTCTGTGAGAGGGTATGGAGGATACTTCTCTGTCTCCTTGGTATAACGGGAAGAGTCTTTGAGCATAACACTTAAATCCTTGGGGGCACAATACACTCTACAGACAGGAGGTACACAGTCGTCGTGGCCCGTGTGGATTCTGCAGCGGGGCTTCAGCAACAGGTAACTGAAATACGGAGAACATCGATTTATTGGGTTATGTTAACCCATACGTGGAGCCCATGGCAAAAGGGGTTTAAAATGAAATCAGTATCATTCTAAATGGCAAATCCCCCAAAAGTGTCTTGTTTTATAATCCACTGCTTTCAAAACTGATGTTAACAACTGAGTTTGTTCAGTATAGATTGTAATGATTAGGTTATTTTTATTAGTGACTGTTTTATAGTAAGTGTAAAAATGTTATGTTTTCAGGCCCAATATAGGAAGCACTTATATTTGTGCATAGTGTTATTCAGGTGAATCAATGGAGTTAATCATCTGAGTTACACATGTTTAAGTGTTTGCAGAATTGCATTGAATTCGGATTTAGGATTAGTTAATGACATACCCAGCGTCTGCAAAAGATAAAAAAATTGAAGATAGGTAGTTCTTTAATAATTTTATTTTGTTAATTTGCTATGAGGATTAAATTTATTAGAGGTCCGATAGCATTACTAATTTAAAAGATTTGTTTTGTTTTGAAGGGAATTTTAGTCTGACTTAATTCTCAATTACTGCTTAAAAAGTAACATAGATTGAAGTTAGTTTGTCTTTGCTGATTCGCGTGGGTAGTAATGTTACCCGCTGCAGAACACTGCCACCGGCCGAAGCTCTTGTCTTTTTTTAACTTCGCAAACTGCACAGAAAGGAAATTTCTGGAAAACCTTGCAAGAGTTTCTGGAGACAGAGCCAGAACAGTAGAGCCACCCAGCTCGAATGTGGATGTCTGCTGACACCCTCCATATCTCAGAACATGTTAGACACTGCTATTGCTGGGACAGTTCCGTGCATCCTCTTAAAGTTTCTCTGGAACTCCTAGCTAGTAACAATGGAGGGAAAAAACCAACCCTACAAAGTACAACTGGAATATAAGTTATTTCATTCAGAAGGAAAATGACAGGAAGGTGGTATATGCTTGTCATCTGAACAGATTAGTGACTATTTAGTTGAAGAAATATTGCAATTGCATTATAAGCCTATTGATTTTATCTGCGCTGCGTCGGGAAGCAAGGACCACTGACAGCTGACGATGAAAATCGCAGCTGGAACCATCTGTGGCTACGTGTTGCAGCGCAGTGTTAGAGCGGCAGGTGACACTGCACAAACGGGCCAGGGACAGCAAGCGGCGCGACAAGGCTCCCAGGTGCCTGACCCGGCCCAGCCAGGCTGCTTTGTATTCACCGCGTACATGAGTGAATGCAAGGGCGAGGGACACTGGATTAAACCTGCTTCAAATCCAGTGTGGAAGCGGGTCATGACCGGGAGCGACTGGTTTTTCTGTTGTTCATCAACAATGCTGCTTTTACCTTGCAGTTACCATTCAAAACACAAAAGCAAGCTGAGGCACAAGGGATCTAGTCTCCATCCTTTCAAGTAAGTGAAGGCCTGTTCCTTTGAAAGGGGAAATGCAAAGATGTTAACATTTGGTCCATGCACACCCGTTACAAACAAATAGAAGTAGCAGTATTTCATTTATCCTGTACTAGAAAGAATAAACACACAGACACCAGGGCAAGGAACTAAGCCCGTGTTGAAATGCTTGTATATTTGAGATAAGGTTCCTGGTTTGGGAAATGTCACATCACAGATTTCAGGCAAACCTGTAAAACCCTTTGGCTTCATTTATTTTTCTCAGTGACATTGAATTGCAGTGAGTTATGTCCGGAGACATTTGGAAGAGAAGCCATTTACTTAAAAAGTACTAGTTATTTCTTTCCCTCAAAGCAGCTTATTTTATTAGCTGCTTCATTTTTTTTTAGGTGTGGTCAAGTATAACAGAGTCTGCATGACCCTAATGTTTCATGTGTGCAGGAAAGCCCTACAGGAGAAAGACAGGCTGTGGCTTCTTCGAGAGCAAAGGCGGAAGAAGAAACTGCGCAAGCTGCTTAAGAGAATAAAAAATAACGACACGTGCAGCATGCCCGGCCTGACCTGCTTCACCCACGACAACCAACACTGGCAAACTGCTCCCCTGTGGACACGTAAGGATGCTTTAAACTAAGTAATAGGTAGGCGGGTACTGGCTGGGCTGGGCTGGGATTCTGGGTTACTAGAAGTTACCGGTATCATCAGTTACGTAGCCAAAGCCACGCAGCCTTCCTCACACTAAATAACTCTGTTTCAGTGTCGGCATTATCCTCGTGCAAAAGACAAGGGAGTTAAAAACAAAAAACAGCTGCAGATAAAAACCTACAGCTACTGAGCACAGTACGATCACGTGCAGCATCTCACCCTCTGGAATGTTTCCCAGCCAGAGGAGACAGGGAGAGCAACTAGCCGAGATGGCGCTTCAGTTAGCCGTGTGGTGGGGGTTAGGTGCGCGTAGAACAAGCTGATGCTGGAAGACATGCGCTGCTTTAGAGCTCAGGAGTCAGAGCTACTGTCTGTGAATAAACTTTATACCATAAACAGGAAGTAATAAAGAGTGCGGAAGGCAGCAGCGTGGAGCTTTTGTCTTTGTAACTCTCCAATTTGCAGTGGGCCCTTTCTGTGCCTGTACCAGCGCCAACAACAACACATACTGGTGTTTGAGGACAATCAACGAGACCCACAACTTCCTGTTTTGTGAATTTGCTACTGGATTTTTGGAGTATTTTGATCTCAATACTGATCCATATCAGGTACCTGATCTAGAAATACATCGTTGTTCCTTATTGATGCTAAATTGAAATAGCGCAGTATTGGTGCAGGATGTAGATAAGGCCTAAATCATTTAATGTAGTGTTATTTGGCTTCTTCCCTGTTACAGCTAAACCGCATGTGTTCCATATACGAAAGTTACCAAAGTACAGGGCAATAGTTACTAACAGGAACTCCTGTTTATTGCAGCTAATTAATGCAGTGAATACGCTGGATAGGGACGTTCTCAATCAACTGCACGTCCAGCTCATGGAACTAAGGAGCTGTAAAGGGTATAAACAATGCAATCCGAGAACTAGGAACATGGATCTGGGTAAGCGCCTGCCTGTTGTACTCGGGAACCCCCCCAAAGCAAACAGGGCTCTTGCTTACCGTTATGAAACTTGTATCAGTCAAAAGGATTTTAGTATTTATTTATACTGGCAACGTCCTGCTGATGGCTGCATGCTCAGATTTTTTGTATTTGTTCAATTGGTATTATGTAATGTTACTTAAATGAAGACTGATACTTCATAGTAGTGAGGAGTATTGCTGAGATGCAGGGGAAGGAACAAAACTGGTGAAAGAGGGAAAGGATAACTCTAACAGCCACTGCTGAGTTCGTAGGCTGACAGGACAGGTGCAAGGGACTTCAGGAGTTCATCTCATCCCAACTTCTGCTCAACGCAGGGTCGGCTGTGAGGTCAGACCAGCTTACTCGGGGGTTTATCCAGTCCCAACTCAAAAGCCTCCAAGGATGGACGCGGCACAGCCTCTCTGGGCAGCCCGTTTGGCACTGGAGTTTCAGCGTTCCAACTGGAGGCACAGTTTTTAGAAACGCTTATTTTAGAGACAGTGCAGCCCACGCAGCCTTGTGGTAAACTGGCTTAAAAATAACTTCAGAAAGGGTGCGAGTGCTTGAGCCGATCAGTTCTCCCCACCTGTGTTACTGCAAGGTGGTTGTGAAATAACAGCACATCTGAGAAGGGTTGCGTTAAGCTACCAAAAGATGTGCTCCTGTAACTATGGATTTAAATTCCAAAAAGCAATATGGGTCTCTGCTCTTGTTCTAGGCCAGTTTCATCATTTCTTATCCATTAAATTTTTTCTGGGTCTACTCAAGGGATCTGGTTTTTATACTGCTTGTGATTTTTTGGTTTTTTTAAATGTTTAATGATGACAGCAAACCAAAAGGTAGTTACTTGTATTTCTTCTTCTTAAATTGCATTTCTTATACCTCTTAGTACAATTGAGTTGACATAAGAAATGCTATTTTTAAAATGTATAACCTTTAGAGCTTTCAGACCCCCGCTCCAAAAATACTGTTATCTACCCAAGTCTGCCAACGCCCCAATACAAATTTCAGTCTTACTTAGTACATGCATCCCACAGAGCTGTACATTTTGAAATCAGCATGTTTTGGCATTTAAATACACCCTGAAGGACACTTACAGAGACGTTTCAAAGCTATCCATCCAACTGACTACCTGTTTTACCTAGAATAAGCGATTGAACACGAAAACAACAGCTCCAGTTAACATGTATGGCAGTACGCGTTAATCTGTTAATATTCTTAGGCCTTTTTTAAATTGTGCCAAACCTGATACCTTCTTGTGTTGCAGGCGACGGTTACTGACATTGTTAATTTTTCCTCATCTAGGACTTAAAGATGGAAGCTACGAGCAGTACAGGTACATTTAAAAGACTAGTTAAATTATTATTCCTAAGTACTACCTTCGTGCTAAGGGAGTGGGAGCGTGGGACTGGGAGCCACATGGACAGGTGCTGCCTGGAACCGCGTTCACAAGCTCTTTCCAACCCAGTTACTATGAAACACTGGAGCTATTTCTGTTTCAATGTTACAGCACGTTCTAATCTTTGTAGTCAAAGTTCAGGCTCCACTCTTCCTCCTTCCTACATCTCTCAGCCTGTAGTGCTGGTGGTTTTCTTGGTGATGGTTAACTTTTGTCTCCTTTTGCTGCTTGAAAATTAGGCAGTTTCAGCGTCGAAAGTGGCCAGATGTGAAGAGACCATCATCTGCCAAGTCACTGTGAGTTGGGAGCAGTTCACAAAAAGCTTTTCCTTACCTTGCTTTCCCTCACTTCTCTTTTTGCATGCAGCACCTTTTTTAACATCATCATCCATTCTCATGGAAGGCTTAAGTGGGAAGTCCTCTAAATGACGCAAGAAACAAACATGATACCGCCATCATTACAGACAACCGCTGCTGCACAAAACCTTGGGTACATGTTTTCTGGGAACCTGGGAGCGCTGAGGTCGAGGCAGTTTCAAACTTGAGCAAAGGTGGATGCTCAGTTGAAGAAACCAATTATGGTGAACTGCCATTAAAAATCAGGGACCATTACGCTGGTTTTGTCTGAACTTTTAAACGTGTAGCAGCCACCTAGTGGTGGCTCACACCATCCAGAAAGGACAAAACCGATCGTAGTTTCTCAGAGTAGAGAGAGGATCGTGTACTTTCTTGCTGTTTATCCAGCCACAGCCTCATGTGTTGTGAGCGAAAAAAGCAAGTTAGAACAGAAAGTAGACCACATGACAGATCTGTGCATTTTGGTTTAGTCTGACATTATACTAAAGTCTGAGATTGCCCTTTAAAACTTGGAAAATTATATTCAGTTCTCAACTTGCCAGAGCCCAAAGGTGAGATACAAACTTAAAGGCATGAAAAATGGTTACCCTTGCCTGTTGCTGAATCTCCCCATAAAAAGTAGGTTGAAACTTCAGCTCATTAAAAATCTTAAGGTGTGCTCAAATTGTGCAGAGAAAAAAATTTGTGCAAGTACCTCACCAGGCACAGTCTAGCATTCCCAACTCGCCTAAGAGGAGTTGTTGCTCATTTAACGGGTAGGTTTTTTTCTTTCTAGTTGAGGAGATCCAAGACTGGCTTTAGAACCAAAACGAAGCTAGAATTAATGAGACGCAAGTTCTGTACAGGTTGACGTGTCAAACGTAGCTGGGTTGTTCCTGTGATACACTTGCTCTGTTTTTATAGGTGCTCTACAGCGTTTCGGGGTTGGTTTTTTTTTTCCTGCACGGAACCATTAAAAATATTTTTTCTAACTACTTCCTACTAGGATGCTACACACTAAATCATGTTTGTTTTATTTTAAAGAGGACAACTGTGGGAAGGATGGGAGGGCTAACCTCCCCCAGCCGCTGCCCCGCCATGAGGATAAAACTGGCCAGAACTTGAACCCATGTACAGACTAAGTGAAAATGTGTATGACTTGAGAGAGTTATAATGTTAGCCTGGAGGACTGGATGAACTTTAAGGCTGAAATAGATAGTGTTTGCACTGGTGAGTGACTTAAATAGATGCAGTGAAATTATGGGAAATGCTGTCAGAAATACAGGTCTCTGAAATCCACTATTGTACCTGCTTTTGCTTTGGATTATACCTCACCTGCTTCACAAGGCATTTTACTCCAAGACGACACCACTAACGCTGAGCCAGGAACTGGCCGAAGGAGATCCAGCCGCGTCCCAAAGAGGATTGCCGTCCCAGGGGGCAAAGTGCACGCAAAGACAGCGCAAGTAAACTTAAAACGTTTCAGTTCAGCTGCATCTTCAGACGTCACAAGAAGAACTTCAAAGCCAAGTACAACTCGAAAGCAAGAGTCAGAAAACATGGATGCTTTTGCTTCTCGCTGGGGTAAAGGCCACGCTCGGCAAGAACTTTTAAGAGGTGCAGGAATTGAAGCGAGCAGCACTGAATATTCTCAGTACCGTGATATTTCTCAGATTTCCTCTGAGGACACGTTCTAGTTCCACGTCTACTTGTCCATCCTATTGCCACCTCTAGGAAAATTAGAGAAAATCTTGACTAACAGGACGCCAGATTTTTGGAGGAGTTGTGTAAATATTGATCAATATACTGTTTGAAAATAAATTCCTTCAGGTTGTGAAGAATTTTGTTAATAAAAGAGTGGAATGCCCACACACCATTTCTCAAAATGTTACTTAATGTTGCATAGCACATTTCAGAATTTATCAATTTTTTTAAAGTACTGAAAAAATTCAGTAAATGTACATCTTAAATTTTAATGAAATCAGATTTGTATGAAGTTTTTTTATGTGGTAATATTATATTGTATGTTCAAAACCAAAACAATTCCTCTGAGAAAGCAGTGTTTGCTGACTAGTGTAACTTTTACATTTATTTTAAAAAAAGGCAGCTCCAAGAAGTTCAATACTTGTAGCCAATAAAGAATAATCTAGTTACAGTTCAGTCTACGAAAAAGTAGATGTTCTGCATGACAGTTACTGTTCAAAGGCTTTTAAAGGGGAAACCCCACCGTTCTCCTAAGGAAGCACAGCGTACAGAGTCTGTTTGAGTATTTTCGTAACGACGTTATTAAATACGTTGCAGTACAGGCACTAGCGGTGATATTCGTGTACCTGATTTTTTTTCATGTTAATCTGCTACCTGTTTTAAAGGCCCAGGCAGGAGCTCGCTCGCGTGGCAGACTTGACCAACTGTGGCCTTCGCTCCTAACAAGAGGTACTGTTTTTCCAACCAGAAACTTAACTTGCACTTGTAGAGAGACAGGGTAAAAATACATCATGGAAATGATTGTGACACCCTTTCTGGGTTTGCACAACAGGAAATGCAAGTGGAATTACTTCACAAGGGACATAGGTCTCTGGTACCACGCCCCCGTACTGAAAAAGTACACTTGATTTAGGAATTGGGGGGCGGGGGGGGCGGGGAGGAAAACCAACACACTCAAGAAGTGGCAGGGGGTCTTCCATGGTATGTGCTACGTAGCAAAACTAGGCTTGAGCTTGTATCAGATGTGAATTAGCCAAATACATTTCCCAAAATCATCTTGCAAATAAATTTTTTAAATATATGGACTAGATGATTGTCTGGCTCAATCTAGCCATGGATGTTGTTTGTAACCTGTTAGAGACTTCATGGATTATCAGAAACATCTGCTAGATGATGAGTCCTGCATCAGTACAAACAAGTGAAAAATACTGAATTTAAACTCACCCATAGAAACACATTTTTGCTGCTTTCCAGAGAAAAGCATTAGCTGTCCACCGGTCCCAGCAAGGACGCAGAAAGAATACTAGGTTAGAGCAAAAAAAAAAAAATTACACTTACCTTTTTTGTGTGTGTTCAGCCTATAGCCTATGACAGGATGCGGGCGCGGCGCTCCATCCTGCACGGCCAGCGTCGCTGCTCCCGTCGCACATCAGTCAGAGGCTTGAAAAGTTACCGTGTCCCTTTGTACAAAACACTGAGCTGTGGGACTTATATGTGACGCAGCAGCAGCGGTGGTTTTGTGAAAGGTAGGTTGTCGCCAGGCTACGGGGCGAGCTGCCCCCTCCTCTCCCCTCAGCTCTGCTGAAGGCTGCTCTTTACGTTGAAAAAGACACAAATTCCACTCGGTGTCGGTGCAACGCTAGTTGCTAAACGGGTCTCACGGGCGGAAGGTCTACGTCGTTGGCACCTTCGCTTGTACGGCCAACTAGGAGAGTTCACGTGGTTGCCATCCATAGCTCTCGGCAGGAATAGCACCGGCTTTTCTCTGACCTCTCCAGGATGCAGTTATCAGCCTTAGAGCGCTAACACACTATGTCACCAAGTTCTGATTTTAAATAGAAACCTTTATTTACATTACTATTAACATCCAAACACAAAAATCAGAAGAGCAGTAATACCTTACAACCAACTCTTTTATAAATCAGTCCCCATGATTTTTGTTTTCCAACATAAAGATACAGATATTTCAAGCAATACTTAATGTAAACTAAACTTAAATGCAATTCTCAATACTGTATGCCTTCTCCTGAGAATTTTTTTTTTAAATATTGCTCTCAGAATTACGTGGTTTCATACTTGCTGTATCATTCTGGTAGTCTGCACATAAATTCTAAAATAAAATGTGTGCTAGTTGGTACAACATTCAAATAGTTTTGTGTTATGATTGAAAAATGCTCCTGATTTTCTAAGTTTAAAAGCAGTATTTTAGGCCAAGATTGGAAAAAAATACTACGTGTGAATTTTATAAAAACATGGTTTCTGTGATCAAAGGAGTAACAGAAACATGCAACAGAACGACGCTCATTAGGCATCAGCCATCAGAGGTGGCTCACTGGTCTCTTGCTGTTGAAAAATGTCACACAGGATGTTTTTTAAAAACATTCAGAAAAATCTGCTGCTGTAGAACCAAACCAGAATTGGTGGAGATAGATATTAACTGCCAACAGATTTCAAGGTCAGTTTTATTTACTGCAGTAGGTAAGATTTTCAAACTAGATGTAGCCTTTAAGATCAGTGCTGCCAAGAAGGATGTCGTCAATGCATTGTAAAAATGCCCCCCTCCCCCCTGTCAAGTTTAAACTAAAAATCTTTGGATTCAGCAAAAACGTAGATACTGGAAAGCTCCAACATTCTAAACTTATGAGAAAAGGATGAGCCTTTGTAACATCAGTCAGGTCCCAGTTACACATAGATGTATAAACAGAATCACTCATTTAAAAAAAAAATTCAAAGGGCGTGATGTAAAGTTTGGTACATGGTCCAAGAGCTCACCTAATGAAAGCAATCAGGGTTTGTAGCTTCCATCAATATAATGAACAACTACAAAATATAAAGACTGTTCTACTCTGATTTGCTCTAAAACCCAAGGGCTTGTTGCCTTGCAACTTCAGGAGGCAGCACTTGCTTATTCAACAAACAGGTATGTTCTAAGAAAGAAAAAAGAAGATAAAAGTTTTGCATTAAAAACCACACGTGAGTTGGACCGAAGGTTTCAGATAAATACTCTCACCTGCTCTCTGTCGCCAGTACGAACTGCAGAGGCAGGGTCGCATAGAGCAGATCCGCTAAATCTGCCTTCCCTTTGGAACACAACCGGCCCTATGGTAAGAATGAACTTTTTGAGAGTATTTCTAGTTATTTCTATTAAAATAGAAGATCACTGAATATTCTGAACGACACCACCAGGTCTTGCTCACAGTACCAAGAAGAAGCAATCGAGAACACAGATTTTTTTTTTGTTTTTACTCACTTGGGAGAAGTCAGTTTTCCATTACACAGTGAACAACAGAACAAAAGCACCACACATCTTAAACATTTCTGGGTCGTCCCTTATGGAAGTTTAGAGGTTTGACTCGTCGTAACTGCCTGAAACGGGAAAAACTGCAGAGGGTTCTTCATTTTAAGGAACCAAAGGGGAGGGGGCGGGAACAGACACAACGAAGCAGTAAATAATGTGAATCAATTTGTAACCAGGCGTAAATACTGATATGAGAGAAACCTGCTCAGAAAATACATTCGTTACTATTAGAACAATCCAATGAGGTGCAGATGTTTGGTTAAAGTGTGGCTTAATATCCTTCAAGATTTCTGGCTGTCATGTAACAACAAATATTTTGCAACAGACAAACTGTTTTGAAGAACGAGAGTTCATTAAAAGTGACCAAAAGAAGACAGAATCCCAATTCATCAACTGAAAAGGCAACATATTATAGAAAGACACGACTGTCATGACACGTCAATAACATCTCACAACGCAGAGCCTTTTTGTCAAATTGCCTGATGTAAAAAGAAATTTAACAAAGTGCTCACAGGTGGAGAATGCATTTAACAACTGGTCTTTTATAAAACGCTATATGTTAAAGATGTAAAAATAAATGAAGTGTTGAAGACCAAAGAAGGGAAAGATGCGGGCCAAAGTCACCCAGCTTCAAAGTCATTAAATTTAATTAAAAAAAAAAAAAAAAAAATCTATTTGGACCTCAACTACACTGAGTTTACAGAAATCAATTTTGTTAAATATTTAGCTTCACAAACTCTGCAAAAATGAGTTAGTGACCTACAAAAGTCATATATATAATACATTATCTTAAAGATCATATTTACAAAATTTATTCACAAAAAGACTGCAAAATTCTGATTCAGACTGCAGTGCCTTGCCTTGAGTTTTCTGAAGTTATTTTCAAAAAGATGAAAGATTATTGCTCTGATTTCCACACGCAGAAAACCTTACATCATGCAGTCTTTTCAAATAATTCTTAAGAGATTGTGTTTGAGAAGGAACATGAGTACACCCTACCTTCATATTACGTCCTTATCAAAGATATTGCATTAATCCATTATATAGTCTTTTATAAAGTGCACTCAGCTGCACATCAATATGTAAATATTAGTCACAATTGTGTTTAAATAATTTAAATTTATTATCCTCTCTTTTACCCCTTGGCTTCAACGGACAGGATTTTGGACTAGTACGTGCCAATTCATTTTGCACTGCTACTTTGCTTGGGAAATCCTGACTCTTGGGGGCAAGAGATTAAAAGCAGCATTTATATTCAGGAATTAATGTAAAAGAGTCAAGGCTAGGAACTACATTCTCTGTCAGATATTGTTACTAGAGAAATCAGAAAACTCTTACCACCGTGACTTCTCCAGGCACTTCTGTCTGCCTGTAGTTAAAGGGCTTTGGATCGTGACAGTAAATAGATAAGGTACGCCAGGAGTCTGCCCATCCGCTATCTACTGAAATGCCATTGCCAAATTCACATTTCTAGAGGCAGAGCGCCAAAAATATTTATGACCTTTTTTGTACACCACAATATACAGTAATACAGAGACTGCTTCTACGAAAATGTATTTTTCTTGGGGTTTTTTTGGTTTTTCTTTTTTTTTTTTTTTTTTCTTCTTTCTCTGGATGAAGTCATTTAGGACACCATGGTGATTAACAGGAAAAATCACTTATTTCCGTAAGGCCAGTACTAGTTGCCCAGAAGAATGCAAAGTTTTCCTTTCTAATACTAGTGCATCATTAATACAGCGCATTCTTGTTTGAAGATACGGTTCTAGGTGTCAGCAGTATTTCTGTTAAAGAAAAGAAGAAATAATCATCAGAGAAAATACAAACCACCCTTGCTGAAAAAACTGGGCAACAATCTGCATTTGGAAGAGGAAAGTACTGACAGTCACTTTCTAAGCAGAAGAGCAGCATTTTAGTGCTCCACTTTGAAGGTAAATTTGTAGATCAGAAATGCTCTCCCAGAACTTCCTAAACATGTTATTCGGCTATCCTCACTCTGACACGTGGGTTTGGGAAATCTGCCGTTTCACCTTCATTTTCCCCTCTTTATAAAAGGCACTTGTTATTTCAAAGTCCTCCAATGCCTCACTTATCCCCCACAAGTCCTCAGATTATTTTGGCTGCCTCCTTAGGTACCTTAGACAAAATTTCACGAGGTACTTGAATATATTTAGCTTATCTCAGTATTACATTGTTCATCCCTTGGTATTTTGTGGAAGGATTACAGCAAAAGGATATTTCGCACTTAGGCCGCCTTTGCAGTGCCAGCTCATTTTTCCCTTAAATAAGGGGCCTAAATTTTCCAGTTTCTTGCTACATATCCACAAGCTACATTAAGGTGTTATAAGGGTAAGTAGCAGCAGCAGCTTCTGCCACAAGGAGGGTACTGTGCTACCAGGATTCTTGGTCTGACTCCCGAGACCTATCGTTTATAATCTTTTACATCTGCTGAAGGTGCTTTTCACAGTCTCTGTGTTTTGCTCTCTGGGGTTTCTCCAGGCTCAGAAGTATTTAAGCATCCTTTGTGCAGTTTAAGCCTTGATCTGACCTATGATACTTCAAAGTCAGCAGCTAATCACAGCGTAGAGCTTGGGTTCATCATGGATTTGATTTAAATATCATCAGAACTAAGGTATCTCTTGGGACACACAAATGTTAGGTCCGCAGATGTAAATACAAACAGGATAACTGAGAACAGGATTGTGCCAGAGGAATGGCTTGAAGCAAATTGTACTCAATGGGAAACACATCAACAGATCTTTTCATCAATCTTCATGTACCACTTACCTGGTCTGGACCCATAGGCATCCCTGACATTGGCATGGTATTAATATTCATCTGTCCAATATGGCCACTGCTGCCATTCATGTGCATCATACTGTACGCTGCCGGGTTACCTTGATGGCTGAACTGCTGCTGCGGGAAGGAACTGAAGCACAAAAGGACAAATAAAATTACCTTCCAAGAAGTTTACACATTGATATACTGCTGCCCCTGCACCAGCTGCCAGCATGTGAAAGATACAACTATTGTTACATTTACTTGTTTCTACCTAGTATCTGCTTAAGGCAGAAACAGAAATTTCTGCCCCAAAAGGAATTCTGCCTTTCTGGGTAGGCACAGAAGTTTGTGTATGTGTTTCCCACTGTAGCCTTTTTGGAGGCGTCTGTTAGGGCTGTACTGTCCGCTGTGACCTTCTATTCACTCCCCAGCCCCGAGTTATTTTTTCAGTATTCAAAGACTGAATGTTGCTTCCAGTTATAAAAATGGCAGAGGTCCCATATGACTAAATGGAGCCAAGCACAAGATACATTTAATCTATTTCCTAAAGCACAACAGGATCAAGGACCGTACAGACACTAGACACACAATTATTTTTCCCTCTTCTAAATCCTTTTCCTACTACAAGCCATTTAGCAAGTATCTACTTCCAACAAAATGAAAGCCAATTTCTGAGCTACAGGTTGTAACTGTGAAGTTCACCTGCTCCTGGCCATGCTTCCCGAGGGCCAGCCCTTCATCTCAGGGGACTGGTACATTGTTGCTGTCTGAGGATGCTGCATCATAGAATTCTGGGAAGGTCCAATTCTTGATGACATCATTGGGTTGGGAGGGCTTGATACTCTGCTAAATGCAGGATCAGGTTGTTGGCTTATTCCTTAAAAGACAAAGGACAGACGATACACTTCAGTTAACATCACCTAGTACTTTTAGTTTATCTGCTTGGAATGATGGGAAGGGAAAAAGTCATCCTTTTTTGTATTTCCCATTTTTCAGTATGATTGGTAGTTGGGTAGTTTGGATTGATGATAAATTAAGAAAGGGAAAAGAACATCAGACAGACAAAAAACCCCAAGTCAGTACTAGTACCATAATTCGGTGGATAGGGGAATTGCTGTGGAGGAACTTGAGCCATTGGGGGGCCCGTCAAAGCACTGTCCATGCTTCCTGAGGCAGTCACGTTTGGTGGCGGACTGAAGGCCTGAGGCTGCTGTTGCTGCTGCATCATCATTGCCATCCTCTGTTGTCTAAAATGATGACTTATTAGCTCCCTGTTACGCTGAGCCACCATTTGAGCATTAAGAAAACCTTGCTGCTATTCCCCAAAGAAAAGAAAAATCATATTAGAAACCACTTTTACAAATGAAATCATTTCAATCAAACCGCCTACACTCTCAGACCCAGCATATTCATTACCAGAATGGAAAGTTAAGAAAACCCACAGCCTGTACAAAAATCATCAAAATATCAGACAAAGGTTGTCATTAGGGCTAAACAAATGATAAAGTAGATTAGCTACCATATCCTACATGGAGAAGACTTTGGTGTATTGAGAGTGTGACCTAATGAACAAATCCCTCTGAATCTCATCAATGAGAGAAGTAATAAAAACCCTTTCTTTAATGGGGGGGGGGGGGGGGGGGGGGACAGGACAGCAAAACAAAAAGGAATTGTGTAGAACCATGAAAGACGGTCCGAATTCTAGAGAGCCATGTAAGAGCTGTACCAATTTAAACACCACCGATTCAGACAGCTAGTGCAGTAATTACTTACCTGTGATCCCACCTGTGGCTGCATCACGGGTCTCATCACTGAGGTATTACCAGTGACTGGATTTTCCATTTTCATTTCAAGCGCTTGACGGGTCTGATTCATAAACTTGGAAAAAGACATTGTAGCACTATTAGCTTGAAAATACCAGTATCTGAACAAAATAATGGCAACTCCAAAAAACATTCTTTACAGACCTCCTGAATCCACGAAGTGCAATGGCTGATTTTTGCCTTGTTTGATGTACCTGAAGTACCAAACTTTGTTAAGTAGCTCAAACACAGACAAAAAGATAAAAACCCTCTAAACAGTGCGGCACTAACTGGCTTTATTTCTTCCTTCCCTTGAAATTAGCACCTTTTAAGAATAAATCTATGGCAGACTCTCTATTTGTTCCAAATCATGTTTTGGGCAGAAGGGTATACCTACTTCCTTTGCTTAAAATAATAAAATTCTGTTTCCTTCCCTCTCCATCACAAAACCCCATACAGCTTGAATTAGTGTCACAGACCAACCAAGAGAGAACACAGTGTTTCCTAAGGATTAAACATTGCTGTTCCACATCACACAGCACTATCTCAGTTTTCTGAGTTTTGTTTGTAGAATGCACTTGATATGAGGACTGTATTTTCACACAGGGAATTCACTGCTGAGATCCTGCAGCAATTTTTTAAGCAGTACTTTCAACCCAGTGTTAAGACCTGTGTGTCTGTATCTACTCTCTCACCTTTCATCCCAAGAAAATACCTAAAATTACATCAAATCAATAAATGGAAAGCAAGCCCTGATTTCAATAAGCCCAAATGATAAAACACAGTGAAAAACAAGTAACATTTCATTTACAGCTGCCCATTTAATGATATCAGTGAGATTCAGAAAAAATACTAAATCCTAACATGGATAAAGAGACCATCCAGAGCTACGTCGTACATGAATACTGTTTTAAGTAGCAATAACGAAGTGTGCTGCAGGAACCAATCCAATCTGTAGCTAAGGAGGCTGATGAAGGAGAAACACTTGTCCTAATACAGGTTCTTTCACTCCTACAGCCATTAGGCACTCGGTGTAAAAAGCACTGTCAAAATGAAAGATCCATCCTTTCAATCACCTGCTGTAATGTTGATTTTCATATTCAGGAAGCCAACGCAATTCAGTGTGCACCTTATTCCATGCCAAAACAAGAAGAAAGTATAAACGCAGGAGCAAAAGATTACCTGCTGCCCCTGAAGCCTCTGCTGGAGCTGCATGCGGAGCTGCTTTGGTGTATTGGTTCGAGGTCTCATCACATTTGCTCTCGGATGCATGCTTTGAAGTGGAAAATTGCTCTGTTGGCTCATCTGATTCATCACTGAATTAAAGGATGGCTGCTGTCCCTGAATGTTACTAAAACCTCCTGGCATTGCTGTCCCTTGCCCTTGATAGGGCTGACCATACAACGAAGCCTTCTGGTCAATCATAACTGAAGATTCCTGACCTTGAAATGAATCTTGTTTGGGTTCCAAAGCTTGTCCCTTCAACAGATATAAAAGTGTTTCACTAGCAGTATATTCTTTAAGCAGGAATTCCTAAAGAAACAATAAAGCTAGCACAGCATACAACCACCAATAGTTTCCTGGGTAGAACATAGAATGGACAGATTGCTCTTAGTTTTGTCTCCAGGCAAATGAAAGAACAGAAGTTAAGTGTTTTTAAATAAGTTCTGCTTCACACTGCTTACGTCGGCAGACCAGTATCATTTCTCAAGCCCTTCTGCACTTTTAAAGTGCTATTTGTACAAATGACAACGTGATTTTGTGTTTTTTAGCAAGTTCCAAATTATTCATAGAATGTCTTTTTCCTGTCTGCCAGCCATGCAAATTCAAGCTGGAACCAGAGGAGACAGAAGTGTCCTACTCACTAACACGTCACTGCTAGTCCAACATTTCACAATCCAAGCTCAGTTGACAAGAGTTTACTAAAGAAACCCAACACAATTCTCTGCTTATAGAATTATAATGATTTGCACCCAGAAAAAAACCCTATATACCAAGGCATATTACAATGAATGTAATAAGAAGATGCCACTGTGTTTTTGTAATGCACAAGAAATTTCCTGAATACTGAGCTTCTCCAGTGAAAATCACTACTGAATGTAGATGCTTCCAAAGGTGGATTTAGGAGAATGAAGACAAAGAAGCAAAGAAACAGTGAGTGAGAAGGCCCTCTCCACTTCCTTTTCAAGTAACAAAATAATACAGGCTTTTGGAAAATAAATGGTCCAAATCTCATTTTACTTACTTGGTTTACAAGATCAGGAATTCCTAATGCTCTGTCAATTTCTTCAAGACCTGTGACATCCGTATTACTCAGCAGTGTGTGCAGCTGGTCCAAAAGTGCCCTTTCATCATTCTGGCCTTCCATATTTGGTGCCGGACATAAGAGGTCATCCAAAGAGTTTCTAACTAATTGTCTATAAATAGAAAAACAGTACAACCATTATGGACTATAAAGGCATACACATAATTTTTCTATAATATATTCACCTGGACACAACTAAGTACTAAAATCACCCAAAAGACTGAAGTAAGACATAAGAACTTAAGTCCCAAATTGAGGTCCTAAACTGTCCAGCCAACTACCACATATCCTCAAACACACATAGATTCTGTTTTCTCCTGGCTTCTGTATGTGCCACAGAGACATGATTTCAGGTTTTCCACCTCTTTTCTCTGTGCCTCCCAACTCAAAAAGATTGATTGATTTTGTTAGCAATGCATTTTTTGTGGAGCTGGGTTAAAAGATACCCAGTATCAAATCAGCAGCAGAAATGGAAATAGGTTCTGACTCCAATCCGTTATCCCCACTGTACAGGCTACATCAATTTTTTCCCCAGGTCGTAAATTCTTCTAACAAACAGTGTACAGTTGTATGTAAACTTTTCTTAAACCAACCCCAATTCTACCTGTTCTGTGAACCCCGCGATGCTTGCTCCATGGACAGCATGTTGTCAGGCCACGATCCTGGTTGGTTGGATGGTCCTGGCTGTCCATACGGATTCCCCCCCATGCCAATGTTTATCTCATTTGGCCCTGTAGAGTAAAACATTTGTGTATTTTTTAAAAGCAAAAGGTGTCATCTTGCTCTCCCAGCATTCACATAAAGCACTGTGGACGATCACACAAAAGTCAAGCAGCCTTATGAGCTTTCCATTCGCACGTTTTGAAGTGTATACTTACATAAACTCACACCCAAGATAATTTCTGAATAGACCACAGATGTAAATATGACAGTGATCTAAAGCTGCTACCCTGTTAGAGCAGAATTGCTCGATCGGATCCTTAAGCCCCTCAAATAGCAACTTGACAGATACAGCAACTTTGCATCAAAAAAAAAAAAAGTTTTCTGGCCAATGGAATCTGGGTACTCACAAATGTACAGCGTCATCGTGACATCAACGACATTTGGCATGTTAAATTCCAGAACGGTGAAAATCAAAAGAAACAGAAGGTACATAACAACATTTTGCTCTTTGGGAGTAGGTCCCTTCTTCTACCTATTCAGAGACAGACAGCACTACATAGGAGATTGTGTCATCCCATTATTTCCCAATATTTGTAGGAATCACTAGCAATAACGATTTCTAGGAAGCTAAGCTGAAGAATTCTGACTCAGTCAGGACTGTGCAAATTTTCTTCCTGATTTAGCCTTATATCCACATCACACTGAAACAGTAAGCCTGTCTAAGAGAAGTGGTAACAGCCCTGGTAGCCTTCCATGATAAAGAAGGGAAAACAGGAATGCCACTGCCTCTTTTGGCCCTTTTTGTGCCTGCTGGCATTGGCACATTGACCAGGACAATTTCAGCTCTGGGCTAAACCTTTGTTAGAGGTTATAGAACAGAAAAGACCCACAGGCTTTAAGACTCTCTTCATATTTTAGACATGTGTCTTATTTTCTCTCATGCAAACATGAATACTTAAAAGAGGACCTGTATTTACAATGTGATTGTATATGAAATTTGGGTACTCTGTGTGAGAAGAATTTTGAAATCCTTAAGAAAAAGCTTTAAAAAACCCTGATTTCCAAGAATTTAACAGCCAAAAAAAAATCTACATCAAGTATAATAAATTAAACAGAATATTAGTATGTTCAAATATAATTGTTTGGGTGGCCACAGTGCTTGTCACCGGGGTTGGAGTAGCCACAGCGTCTGTCGCGGGGGTTTGAGTGGCCGCAGCGCTTGTTGCTTTCCTTGTCTTTGTCTTTTTAGATCCAGAGGCCTTCTCTTCCCCTTGGGGGTACTGAATAGTGTTAAACAGGGCTCGATAGGCATGGGCCAGGCCCCAGCACATTGCAGTGATTTGTGCATCTCTGGAATTGCCAGAGTGACAACATACTTCTTCCAAACGTTCTACTCATTTTTCAGGATTCTGCACTTGTTCAGGAGTGAAGTCCCACATCACGGGGGGTGCCCACCGTCTTAGGCATTTGCCCATACTATCCCACATACCCTGCCACGCATAGCTATCGAGCCTTGGGGCAGATCTCTGGATGATATTCTTAAAGTGCTTATTAACCTTAGACAGAACTGACACCGTCTGCCAAAGCAGTATCAAGAGATGTATCTTGACTACCCAAGGATGTTCAAGATACCAAAAACTTGTTGTAATAAAGGAGGAGGCATTACAGCAGGTGGTAGCTAAGGTGCCATTCTGTATTTCCTCCATAAAAAACCTCTCAGAGGAGGAGGTACAATTGCTAATTGACTCCATGAGGTGGTACCCGATGTACAGTAACAGCTTCCATGCAAGACCTAAATAACCAATAACGGTCAAGGCCAGTGTTTTAATAACAAGTCTCGTAGGCAAAACATCTCTAATCACTGCAGAGCACAGCAAACTGCAAAAACCAACAGCAATTTTTAACATGTATTTTACAATCAGCATGGTTAAGACTGGACAAACTAATATTGAGAGCAGATGAATCAATGCTGTGACCAGCAACTGTTATTATCTCAAACCCTTCGTGCCCCACGGTGGGCACCAAAATGGACTGTTGTGGTTCAGCCTCAGCTGGCAACTGAACACCACGCAGCCGCTCGCTCACCCCCCCACCCCTGTGGGATGGGGAAGAGAATTGGAAGAGCAAAAGAACTTGTGGTTTGAGATAAGCACAATTTAATAATTACAATAAAATAATTATGATGATGATAATAATAATGACAATAATAATAACAATAATGACAATAATGTTAATATAATAAAATGGGAAAGGAAGGGAAAGGAAAAAAAAAGGGAAAAAAACACAGAAACACGAACGATACAACCGCTCACCACCTGCCGACCAATGCTGTCGGTCCCCGAGCCGCGATTGCTCCCAGCCTCCCCCGGCCAGCCCCTCCCAGTTAACATACTGGGCATGACATTACATGATATGGAATATCCCTTTGGTCAGTTTGAATCTGCTCTCTTAGCTGTGCCCCCTCCCCTCCCGGCTTCTTGTGCACCCGGCAGAGCATGGGAAGCTAGAAATGTCCTTGACCGGTACAAGCTCTGCCCAGCAACAGCCAAAACATCTGTGTGTTATCTCAACATTTTTTTCCATGCTAAGTTCAAAGCACAGCACTATGCCAGCTAGAGTGAAGAAAATTAACTCTATCCCAGCTAAAACCATGACAAGGTGGCATTTAGTTCCTGGAATTTAGCAGAGAAGCACTGCACTAAAGAAATACACAGAAATTATCCCCCAAAAATCTGGAGACTCGGCATGAACTATCTGTGTATGAAACACAGATACCACCAGAAGAAAACAAAAAGAATACCAAAAAGTCATCAAATGCCCCAGTCAGTGGACAGTAGCAGTCTTTACCTCAAAAAGCCGTTGGATGAAAAGCTAGTTTTCTACCAAAACCAGAAAGATTCTCATGATGAACACTTACTAAGAAGCTAGTGAGATTGTGCTAAGCAGGACAATAAAAAGTAAAGAACTTACTCATGTGAATCATCTGCTGTTGTAGCATTGGTCTGGTACCAGGTATGCTATTAGAGCGAACGGGCAGCCCAGGCATAGAGCCACCCACCGTGGGTCTGGGAAGGGACGCACTGAACTCGGGTCCTGGTCTCAACATCGAAGCAGAACTTGTAGGTTCCAATCTGTTCACCTTTGAGTTTGGCAAACCCCAGTCTCCTGACTGAGGCTGGTTCATCGCTGCATTTCTGTTGGGAGCACTTGCTATAATGAAGAGCAGAAAATACAATAATTTTTCATCTAGAATACATTACATGTTTTGGTTTTAGAATTCTTTTTATGGGGTTTTGTTTTACCAACAAGGACACCTGCCAGTGACAGAGCAATTCACTGAACTCCTACAAAAGCATCTAAAGCTTACCATGCCAATTTCTAAATCAAACAACTATATTAATCTAAATATATTTTAAAATACTAATGACTGACTGCCATCGTGACCTGTTCTTGCTTCTATATATGAAAAATATCTTAAATTCAAAACTCAAAATACTAAAAAATAATTTTAACTACTAAACAAAAGTAAAGTACTGCTAATAATACACAGATGGTAAACAGTTACGTTCTTATAATTTTAGCTAGGGACAATAGTTTAGAAGGATTTATATGCTGATGGTAAAATTAATGTTCTTTAACATTAAGGTTTCTTCTAACCAAAATTCATATTATAATCTTGCAACATTTTTTACATAAAAGCTTTTTCCTTTACAATGAGATTTATTTGTACACAATCAACAAACCCAGATTTGCTCCAAAATTTTCCTGGTTTTCAATCCTTCTTGGACTTCCACCCATCAGGTTTTGCTTTTGTAACATGGAGAACGCGTTGACATTCCTCACTGGAGCGCTTGAGCCCACAGGGCTGTCTAAAGATATGGCTCTGTTGAAAGGTGGGCGGGTAGTCTGCACAGGCTGTGGACTCCTCATGCCTGCTAAAGAATTAGAAGATGCATGCAACTGTACACTTTCAATAGAAAGTACCATTAATGACTTAAGCAAGTCTCATCTATCTATGGGCACGTATATTTGACCTTTAAAAAGCCAGGAATAGTTATTTTGCTTATGTTCTCACGACACAAATCACATTTTAATTCCATAGGACCTTTTACAGGAAAAGCCAAATGCAGTTCCCTTTGGCCCTAGACATGAAACGGTTAGTTTTAAGTTAGTTTTATTTAATTTAATTCTGTAATGAACCATGTTTTTAACATTTTGAAATAGATTAGTATTACAGACACCTCTATATATATATATGAGAGGACTGCCCAGCCTTTGGGTAACTCTGACATGGAGACAGAAACAAGTCAGACAGTTCTATTTGCACCAGGGTGAATCCAGACGCAGTGTGCTTCTGAGCACAGTGTATACATGGACTAATTAACCCAGAAATCACTGTGCTCCACAGCCAATACTGTCAGTGGCCTCATGTGTTCTTGTACCTGTTTTTACATTTTTCATTATCCGTGTTTCACCTGCTGAGGTTACCTCAGCCATCTATCGCCCTATATAATCAAGGGATGACCAATGTTACAAAAGGAAGTGACAGCTGCAATGATGCTGGTCTATTAGCAAGGTTCTCTCTCCCTCCTGTTCAGCTTCCTACTAAGGAAGAGCATTCCTTTCAATGTCGAGGAGGAGTACTGATCAGAATTTGCAGGCCACAAGACATTTTCACAAAGAGTAAGTGGGAAATCAAAAGCTTGCCACCAATCCCATACTGCTTCCCTAGTCATCTGTAAGGAACAACAATTCTCAATTCTAATTTACAACTCAAAAAACATGTTTCCTGATGTCTTGTCCCTGAGAAACCTACATTAGACAAACCCTGAGGAAACCATAAAATAAGGAACTGAAGTTAACATTATTCATTGTGTACATAGTAGAGGAGTGCTGTCAAGACAGCCAATAGCGTACATAATAGCCTATGAAAGCATAATTAGCCATTTCGCATTACATTTGCCCTTGAAGATGCAGGAGATCAAGAAAGTATTTTCTAATGATTTGAGGATGCATTATGTTTACATCAGGTAAGAAGAAAACCCTAATTTTAAAACCAAAGTGATATTAGATGAAACTCCTTACCCAATAGGGCATTTCCTTGAAATAATGCTTGTTTTGTTCCAAGGTTGTTTCCATTTGCAGACATAGCATTATTGTAAAACTCTGAACTAGTCAGATCACCTAGAATTACATCCAAATTATCCAGGTCTCCGCTCATCTGAAAAAGATGCAGTGAAATACCAAGCTTATTTACTATCATATGGCTGTCCCTCAGCTTTTATTTCGCTCCTCACTAATCTTAAAACCTACAGCTGGGGGTGAAACGTTTTAGTTCACTGGCAGTACCTTGAGCTACCTCTAAATTTCCAAAGAACTTCAGGTGTCATTTAGTTACATTGTTTTTAGAGTATTTTGTTTGACTAATTTTGAGAACTAGGAGACACTGGAGGTACACATAAATGCAACTAAAAACACCTTTGAATACAAACATTTCAGTCATTACAAAGATAAAAACACTAAATGAGAGCAAACAATGTCAAGAATGTGTACCATTCTGTGATAAATAACGTATTTGTCATACACAAAAAGCCTAGTTTGATCACTGGGAAACGCAGCGACATATGAAAAGTACCCACAGAATGTTCTGGTCAACTGGAGCCCTAACCTTCTTTAAAAATTTGTCCTTAAATCAGATGCAGTTTTAACAGAAAAAGAATTGCATATTGTGGATTCATATCTTCACAAAACAAGCTTCTCTGAATATGTTAATTAGATCTCAGGAGCGAGTACTGGAACTACGCTTTGGGTACTATTACACAGTAGTTAGTGCCTGTTCCTTAAGCGGTACTCAAAAGAAGTGGCATTTCATTTATAGCCAGCCAATAACTAATATAAAAATTGTGCAGTGATTTTTTATTTACATAGTTATTACTGACTTGGGAAATCCTAGTTCTAAGATATCAATGTGATTTTAGTAAACTCTGCCATATTGACCATATTATTTACTTTGAAGCAGTTCCAAATGTACCTTAGGAACTAAATACAAAAGAAATATTGTCTATACTTTATAGGAACAGCTGTCCCTAACAAGTGGACTGCTGTTTTCAGAAGAGTTGTTCCATGGTGACGTAGTTTGCTACATCGTGACATTTCTTGGAATTTCGACTGCATAAACATTGAAACAAATAAATATATATACACATATATATATATTTTTACTTGAATGCAGAATATATATTTATTTGGAACTTTTCCCCTCATTTAAGGAAAAAAAGAGTGCTAGAACCAATGAATGAACCACAACCAATCTACAGCTACTTTAAGTATCACACATTTTTGCGTATTGTTTATATTTTCAAACTGAAATCGTGTTTCACCTTTTGCTATTATACTGCCAACTAGTTACAGAGGCAGGCACAGCTCCATTTCCTAGTAAGCCATAAACATGTGCTATGTGAGAAAGCAGATGTTAAAGATCTGATTTTAAGGAATAATCTGTAAATATATGACACCTTAATTGTACCATAACTTCAGGATAGCATTAGTCTAGGACTTCAGTACACCACGTTTGGTTACGTACACATCCTGTAGTTCTCGTTGTGCTTTTTCAGGTACCTGAAACTTTATAAAACCTGAGCGTAGTTTCACACCATTTGCACAGAACTTTCTTAGAAATGTTTACACACGCATACTAAAAAGCATGCTCTTATTTAGCCATTCACTGTTATAAGAAAATATTGGTTTGTTCACTACCATCATTTTACATTATACTGTACCTCCTCTGCTGGTTCTGTTTTTATTTTCATCTCTTTTTCTTGACTAGAAGTAGGAATTGTAGAACTACTGCATTGCCCCATTTTATTATCCACACTTTCTACTTTAGGCTTCAACTCTTTGGAAAGTGGGTCCTTAACATCATCTTTATCTAACAGATATCTTAGTAAAGCATTGTTTTCCTTCTTCTTTGGGCTCAGTTGTTCCTGTTTGACAGTGCCTTCTCCGCAGGGGGCTGTATTACTAGCATCATGATAGGTGTCTTTACCAGTAGCTTCAGCAGTGATCTTGGCTACTTCTGCAGGAGAATTACCATTCTGCAACAATTTATGTAAAATCCTATGCTTCTCTTGCAGGAGCGACCCATGCATGTTTGAGGAGGAAGATACCCCTCCAGAAGTTGACGAGGAAACTCCTGAAGGACTGGTAACATTGGTAGAAGGTTCTTTACAATTTGAGTCTAAAGGTGAGCTTGATGCTGTAGAATGTCCTCTTTCATCTGAGGAGCACGTGAGTAGCTGAAGCAGTTTTTTATGACCTTTGCTTTCAGATGGTCCTCTCTGACTTTCACATGTCTCCAGATTTCCCTCTTTACTATCTTTTTCACCAAGGAGATCTCTGCTGTTTGACTGGCAGATGGAACTTTCCACTTGGTTTTGCTCACAATACAAACCAGAAGGGCTTTTGGAGTCCTGGGTACTCGTTTTACTTTGCTGAGCTATGCTCACGTTTGGGGAATTATCCAATTTTGGACCCGGTGAAGAAAGTGTTGATAAAAGGGAAGTTCCAACACCCTCGCTAATGGCTTGAAGAGCACTAAGAGAACTGCTAGAGAAAGTGCTGTTGCCGGTGTTGCTGGCAGATCCCATCGGAGAGTGCATACCTGTATCGCATGACAGAGATCAAACCTGTTAGGCTACAGTGCTGTCTGTATCTACTTTTCCTTTGGATTATGTACGACTGCCACATAATTATTTTTAAACAATTTTTTTACCATGAAATTAGGTATGCTACCATTTAAGTAACACATACAAGGTCATATAGAACTGGTAAAAAGAATGAAAGATGGAATTCAGATAAAGGTGAGAAAAGATAGCTTAAAAAAATAAAAAGAGCTTATAGCAAAAGTAAAATACCTGTAACTGGAGAAAACTGGTGAGAACTCATTTTTGGGCTCCCTCGATTCCTAGGAGATATCATTAGATTCTGTTGGTTGGAAGTTAAACCAGGACTACCATGTGGTGGGCTACTTATATTTAGCCCATAACTGTTGTTCTGATAAGCAGAGGGCTGCATTCCGGATGCAGAGTTCACTGGCCCCATGTTACCAGGGCCTCCATATCGAGTGCTGCCAAGCTGACCCACTGCGTTGGGATCTCCCACACCATAGTTCCTGTTCTGCATTGGCATGGCTTGACCAGGTGACATGTTCATAAGACCACCAACAGAGTTCGTGTTTCCAGCCACAGGTGTTCTGATGTTTTGCCCAACTGAAGTAGGATTTGGCCGAAATCCATTTTGTTCTCTGCAAGTTGAACAACATCCCCAGAAATCCCAAGAAAACAAATTAAAACCTTATTTGGAATCAAGTGCTACAAAGACAGAATAACATAATTAAATAATTTTCCAAGTATTTTTCAAAAAGAACAGTGAGAATTCAAGTTTCCACAAAAGCAGAACTACTACCACCATACCATGCGTTTATTCATTACAGAAGTGCTTGGTCCTTTAGGTGGTTTGAATTTCAACTATATACAGTATTACCCCTTCAAAAGGCTTTCACCAACAGTCACAAGTCAGGTTTATCAGTTTAAACACCTTCCTCCTTTTACTCCCTCTCCAAGTCAATGCATGACACCATTCTACTCTGCACACTAATAGTGCCCTGAACAATCTCAGCTACTCATTTTTCAGCATCTGGAGGCATTTTAATGTCAGAAGCAGATTCCCTCCAGAGTGGCATTTCAATTATTCTTGCAATCAACAAGAACAGGTCACAGGAAGTGCTCTTTAAGGTACATTTAACTTTGAGTCATCAATGATTCATCTGAGGGGGTTTTGTTGTCTTTTTAATTGGTCTGCAATTAAAAGGAGTAAGATAAAGCATGTAACTGAGCATTTCTATCTTCAGTGTTTCATCATTATTAATTGTTAACCCAAAAGAATAATGCATACATAATACAGGCTCCACACAGATACTGGGGAAAACCTCTCTTTTGACTGTGACTGTCACGCAGTTAAGTTAGGAGTGTCAGTGATAGGCTGACACATTTATTTGTATGCTATGCAACTCTGCTTCCCAAGTTATTCCTCCTCTGTTTGAGTTTTAATCAGATAAAATGCTTTGGTATACTATTTTTTTTTCAAGTATCTTCAAGGTCAGATACATTTTTAAAAGCTATGACACTTGAACGACAAACAGATACCACTGATTTCACCTTTGAAGAAAGTGGGTAGAGACAAATCCATGGCGGTCATTAGTTACAGGATTTCGAAATAGTTTACTCTTTGTTTGCGCTGTCACTATAGTACCATCCGCTAAAGAAAACCGATACAGTGGTGTTTCAGCATGACCTTGTGTATAAGCTGTAAAGGAAATACACAAATATAGTTCATATTTAAAAAGCCAAGAACTAATAATATGCACTCTATAGATTTGTAAAACAATACCCTTAATTTGCCGGATACGTAAAAAAAAAATTTCACACCCAAGACATATTCAGGAAAAGGAAGTATTCCACATTTTCTCCTAAATTAGTAGAGGGAAGATAAAAGCAACCAAGTTTATTTTGATGCTGCAGTATTTTGTGCTCACCATGCACAGCTGGCAAAGTTCTACATTTGTTGACAGACTTCCAGGGCTAGGTTAGGAGGTTTCCATGGCTCCTCCCTGGGGAGGAGGACTAGTCAACACTTAAATAGTAATCGCACTAAAACATACAGGTAATTAATATGGAATAGAAATGAAACTTAGAAGCCTTCAGATGAAGTTTTTAAGTTTACAGGTTTTGTTCCAATCAAAAAATTGTGGAAACCATTGCTTTTCATCCGAGCTCCAAATTTCTTGTTAATTTAGGATTTAGTTACTCGGTCAAGTTGAAGACCTTCCAATGGAATGGAACCTCCATTTTCTGCCAGTATGTTTCCCTTTGTTTAAAATCCCTCTACCTGAATTACACCGTGAATCCTTCAAAAAATACTAGAGTTTAGAAAACTTAGAAAATGTCATCTTTCCTACTATAGACAGTGGCTGTACTTCACTTTGTCTATCAAGGTTATCAAATTAACATTACAAAATACATAACACTGCAACACTGAAAATATTTTGAACGCTTGCGTCTTGAGTAAGAAAAAGGCATCAACACAACTGTTTCCACTTTTAGTGAGCTATCCTTTAATAAAAGAAAAGATGAATTAAAATAAAAGGAAAGACAAACTGTTAAACAAAGATAATAATTAAGGATTACATGTTATTTCAGAAATATAGCTGTCACTGTCATTGCTGTAGCTGTCTGTGGAAAAACAGATTACTTCAGGCTCCCAGACCATGCATCTGACACTTTCCATGGAAATTGTAGAGGCACACATTAGAAAAGCCACATAACTTCCATCAGAATTCCTATTTCTCAAGGGGTCATCCTGCTTTAGCTTGTAAATATGAGTCACAGAAATTAACACTAACAAAAAAATATGAAAAACATGAACATGGGCAGAATTTAGCGGTTTTGTTTTTCAGAAAAAAATGCAGCCCCTAGGAAAAGCAGTATGACCGACACTGCAAACATATTTCTACCTTCATGATAGTGGCGTTTGTTTGACCATGACTGTCCATCATTATGGCATAAGAACCTCTGAATACACCGACGAATTATGTCTTCAAAGCCAGGTCTCATGGAAGACCGCAATGAGTTTGTATCAATGTTGACAAGCTTGCCTGTAATGGGAAAGAAAATACAAGTTAAACTCTTTATCACAGAATCACAGAATGGTGGGGGCTGGAAGGGGCCTCTGGAGATCACCCCGTCCCACCCCTGCTTGAGCAGGCACCCCCAGAGCAGGGGCACAGGACCACGTCCAGGCGGGGTGTGAATGTCTCCAGGGAAGGGACCCCACAGCCTCCCTGGGCAGCCTGTGCCACTGCTCTGGCACCCGCACAGGGAAGAAGGTTTTTCTCATATTTAAATTGAACTTCCTGTGTTCCACTGTGTTTATGACTATGCCAATCCCTTTGTATAAATCTGGTACATTTCAGAAGGCTCCAGTATCACCATTTCAATTAATTGTTCATCAGCCTAACACCAAATTTGAGTATGCATAATTTACATTTATGAATTATCTGCCATGTGAGAGAATATGATGCTGCTTGTTAAAACATCACTATTCAAAGGGATTTAAAGAACTGAATAAGAGGAAGTTAAGCACCCAGAGGTTAATGCCAGAGCTTCAGAAAACAGTAACTTTAGTCTCGCATTACAGGCAACCAAAGGATGCATACACAGTAGAATTTTCAAAAATACTGACCAACTACATCCACAAATGAATATCATAAACATTAACTGGCATCGAAAAAGCCCCATCTAGATTATATAAGTATTCCAATTTAAACAGCATAAAACACTTTAAACATTAGCTCATGCACTGCAGAAAAATACAAGCATTCTAAAGAACTTTCATTAGCTTCAGTTATGATTTAAAATATTTCTTACGTGTAAAAGAAAGCACAATGACAACCATTTGAAATGCTGCCACGTTAAAATAAAAACCAAGTAATGCTTTATACCAAGCTGCCAACCAACAGCATACTAGCATAGAGGCAGACAATGCATCCCACAGTTATTATACCCCACTGCCAACAGAGGTATATTGCAAAAACCAGTTGGGAATTCTCAGGATGAATTCTGCTAGTCTCTACAAACACACATACATAATTTATTTAAAATAAGCACACGGACACAACAAAAAAAAAAAAAAAAAAAAAGAGACGACACCTTCATTTTGGTACATTTCTCACCTGAAAGATCATGTCTTGTAATAAAGCTCTCTGGATTTGTTGGAAATACCCTTTCTGCAGTTGTGATACGACGTGCCACACAAATCATACAGGACTGCAAATCTGTATATAAAAAAAGAATGTTTCTTCTTTACTTTTTCTCCTGTTTTACTCTATTAAAGCATCTAATAAAATAGCTGAAGAGTCCTTCATTATTAAAATGGAAGCATAAACAACAAGTAAGTTTTTGCATTCTGTTCCTACTTACTCAAAAATGGATTGCAGAAGTTCCAGGTCTCATCACACATACCAAATACCAGAAAGCTCTACTCAGAGATTTCTTTTGTGCACAGTAATTCCACAAAATTTCCTACCTTCCCCCTCTTCCATCATAGCTCTTGGCTGTGATAAAGCAAAGCACTGCATTGTTTCATATCTTTGACGAGTATCCTGGTGGCTGCCTACATCTTCCAAAAGATCATGAGAAGTTTTCACCATCATCCGGCAATTGAATGTATGACTCTTCTGTCTGGGCGATTCATTGGTCCAGGCAACTCCATTAACTTAAAAGAACACAGTAAAAATTTATAAAAATTTTCAGATAAAATCAATTCATAACTGATTTTTCTTATATTTTCTTGCTCCTAGATTAGAGGGATTAAAGAATATTTAAGATGCTTTTTCAATATACCACCGGCTTTATATCTTGGGAATAGTAGTATTCAGAACCAAGTAAAAAAACCCTTTCCTTTACATGACACTTTCAGTCGCTTGAAGGAGAGCTGAGAAGTCATTCATAGATTTAAAAAACAAGCAGTCCCCTCAACTCATCTTGTGGCTTGAGGTAACAGGTTCCTTTAGGATCCCGGTTTTAAATTACAGGTAAACAAACTGCAAAGGCTGAAGTAGTGTGAATTTCCAGCACATTTATTTCTGGTAGTGTGCTTTAGTAAGAACTCAGTAATATTTTCAACATACTTCTATACAGTCAGATATTGTCTGTATAAGTAGTGGATAACCTTTGAAAACAAATTACAAGTCGTGCTTTTCCTTCTCTAATTGTTTTCAAATAGCCTAGTAACAGTCTAGTAAGTCAGCTTTTATTACCTGAAGATTTAGGTAAGTTTTTAAGAAAGTCCTTCCGGTCCTCTTCATGCAAGATTCCATAGACACTTGTATTAACCAAATCTTCTTGTTTATACTGCAGATACTGTGTGACGTTTTCTGACACAAATACTATGTTCCCATCTCGATTCACAACAAACAGGAAACCGTCCAGTGCCTAAACATTAACGTGACAACACATCATGTAAGACACACTGACTAATTCTGAACACAATTCAGTTTAGAGTCTATGTGGGTGATAAATGTCAAGTTACAATACATGCATTTCTTTTCAAGGGTAGAGCTGAAGTTTTAAATTTTTCTCTGAGGAAACTGTCTGGTAAGGAATGATTTCAATATTAAGAATTAATCTGTTCATTTGTTATTCCACAGAGCTCTTTCACAGTGATAACCAGCCTTCTTGTTTCTTTGCTTTATTTGAACACAAGATAATGAATTTGTAACATTATTTCAATAACTGGCAAATTGAAACAAGAAGAAATTCAGTAGCAACAAGGAGTAAGATATGAACGTGAAGACATTTCCGCCAGCAAGTGATGAGATAAGAGGAGAGGGTCTATTCATACCTTAAAATACTGTATTATCTTAACTGAAAGAAAAATTCAACACCACGTAGGTACTGAACAGTTACGTTTCAAAAGTGCTGTTTAATGGACTTGTAAATATGGGGTTGGTTTTCTAGGCGTAAATAAAAGGTATCTGCTATTTACCTTTTTTTGCAATTATTCGTAAGTTATTTCACTTGATGGCAACATTTGTTTAAAACACTTCACAGTTTAGAAACACAAACCCCAATAGCCATCACAAACCTCTAGTCTTTGCAAAACCTCACCCATTTATTTTAATGCCTATCCCCTAAAAAAGCAAAATATTCCTCGTACTACTGAGCACTGCTTTAGTGGTAATTTGCTAATGAGTGCTGGAGAAAGTAAAGCACAAGAATATCAGAAAAAGCCAAATGCTGTTGTTCTTTTTCTTTCTACAGAGAATTTCAGCAAAATTAAGAAAATATGACAGATTTTATTCCTGTCCCTTTCAAACATAGTTCTGTATAGTTCCTACATACCATGTATTACTACAGGATTGCAGGTTTTACTGTAATATTTTCACCTGCCTTAAGTATTTGTCTCCATAGGGATTTACTAGGGCCTAATTTGTACTTGCCTGTAATAAAAGAGGTCCCAATGAATCCTTATCAATAACTCCTTGACCCGTAGAAGATACATCAGCTTTCTGAACATCGTCATCATTAGAAACCGCTTTTCCTGAAACCCAAAAGACACATTTCAGCAAAGCAACATTTCATAGGAAGACCACAGTTTAACATTACAAGCCAGATTCTAGGAAGCATGTGAACAAAGGCCAGAAAAAAAAGCACAAATAAGAGAGGAAGTCTCATATATCGTTAGTTGCTTAAGATCAGAAAAAATGTCACAGCTACATCATGCCAAACCTTCTGCTTACATAAACTGACCCGACAGTTAAAGTTGGATCAACTTGTTTTGTGAACAATATTTCTTCTGCTGCTTTTGGGATCATCTGTCTGATGAATCCCTGCTGAACCTTTCAATCTTTCAACACTCTCGTTATACATATCTCTTCCTTCTGGTTTTATTTTCATCACCTCATCATTGCTGGTCACAGTCTTCAGATGCCATGACCATTATTCTACAAAAAGGCTTTGGCTCATGCTAATATACGTGTGCATATATGTGTGTGTGTGTGTAGAGTAAAATTTTATTTTAAGAATCAAAATATCCTAAATAAATCAATTGCAGGGGAAGGTGGAATGGGAATCCACACCAGGCAGCAGAATTACAGAAAGCAAATAGTAAACTTTGCTCTGTGGTACTAAGCAGACTGCAAGAGGAGCACAACATACTCAAGTCCATAATCCAACAGAATTATTACGTCAGAATACACTAGATTATACTAGAAAAACATTAAAAACAGTAGTTAGGATTATTTTTTTTAGAATTGTTGTAACATGTTTTCAAAAGATGTGGCAATTTACCAAGATAGGTAAAATATACACTGTAGCTCACTTGATTTTTTTTAATGCTTTACTGTCCAAAGGCAATAGATACACTCAGCAGGCTATAGTCATTGGGGGATGGGTGGGGGGAAGGAGGGAGGGGTTTAAAAAAATTTCATATATATATACCCCTCACTATACATTTCAAAAAATAGGCTTTGCATATACTTGTCCGTTAAAAAAAAAATGTTACTGTACCACGCAGGTTTACACTGGCTGGCAAAAATTACAAAAAATTGATGCACTGCTGTTTTCTCCTTTGTTGACTTAACTATATCCCGAGTACAGTCAACTGCACTATTTAATTATCTGATCTCAAGCTAAATGCATTTTAAATATATTGGAGTCCAATGCTTAAACATTTAGGAAGCATGTATTAAACAGCACAAGAAAAGAAAGCAAAGTCCATAGAAACATAATATAAAAAACAGCAATAAAAATTTATCTATCTGATTGGAAGTGTGCCCCCATAAGAAACTAGTATTTTTTAAGAAATTCATTTCAAAGCATTAAAGTCCCTTTAAGCATGAAGTCCCTTGAAGTGAAAGACGACAGTATTCCTCATACCAGTGGGTATTTGGTATATTGTACCAGCTGACGGTACGATATCATGTTTTTAGTTTCTTTGTGGACTATCTCAAGCTTTCCCAGTATTTTCAGGAAATTGATAATAAAGGCCATACAAAGTTCTAAAGCCCTGATTCCCAATAAAAAGTAGTGATGGTAAATACTTGCTAACTTTTAAACATAAAATTATTTAAGGCATATTAAAGGTTTTGTTCAAGTCAAGGTCTGAAGACTTTTCTCAGTTACATGCTACTGTGAAAAACATCACCCAATTTCCCAGGTAACTACTGCTTTGGAAAAGGAATCACAAGAAAATGAAATTATTTATTTTGGCTTCACAGGGGAGTGTACCTTGCTCTTTTATCTGTCGAATCTGTCTCACGGTTTCTTTTAAAATAGCACATTTGTCTGGTTTGACATTGAAATTGTCAATGTCACTCAGATTAGCAGATATCAGTTCAGCCAGTTCTTCAATGTATTTGCTTTCCTGCTCACGCCGACGCTTCTCACCACTGCAGGTCAGACTAGAAACCAAAAACATCATTTCACACACTTACATACCATCATACACAAAAGCTGTGCTCACTCTGTGAACTTTAATGTACTGCATGTAACACATACCTTTTAAACCTAGGTAGAGGTTATTCTTCCAGAAAACATAAATCTGAAGGGGCATGCGTGGGGTGTGTGTTTTGTTACATTGCTGTTTGGCTTTGGGTTTTGTGGGTTTTTTTTTTTTAAGAATTTGAAGTACAAATTTATCTTAAGAGGATATGAGAGTGTTACTTATCAAAAAAATCCTCCTGTGATAACTCTGTGGTTAAATTTAATGAAAATAGCAATTGCCTGTTATAAAACTGTAATATTATATAGAAAAAAATATTTTAACCTTAAAAGTTACTTCAGATTTGTTTATAGTTTATTAGACAAATGAAATAGAATTTTAACATTCTATGAAATCCCTTTGGTTTGCTTGTAATGAGATGAATACAGAAGGTGATAGCTCAGAGAAATTTCTAGGAATCAGGACAAAAACGCCATCCCAACATCCAAGAAAATCAGAATCCCAGACAACCTAATATTGCTGGAGAAAGTCCCTCTCTGAAATTCCTTTTCCTACACAGATTAACGTGCTGAGTAAAGACACTGTCTACAGCCTAAATAAAGAGAGAGAACAGCATCATACTCAGAGTATGCCAAGAGTAGGAAAAGGAGGACTCAGGAGAAAGGAAAGGGGCAAGAATGGGCACTCTGAGGGAATCAAAGAATGAATATTCTTTGAGAAGCAACCAAGTGGAATAGTTAGGAAAGCATGCATGGACCAATACTGGAGAAAACAAACACATGACAAAGCAGGGGCTTGAAAGATGAAGAAAGCTAACGAAGGGTGACAAACTGAAAAACCGAATTCCTGAATGGACAGATAGACACTGGAGGAGAGAGAAATTGGAATGGACACTCAAAAAGAGATAGTGGAATACAGTGGAAGAATCTGAGGATCTCATACACAATCTGTTGCATGATGGAGGTAACTGGCATGGGACAGTGGGCATGTATATAAAAGGGAGAAATATAAGCACACATGATGCCCGACATTTTGGTGAAACTGAAGACAAATTTAATACAGGTTAATACCCTGTGGGAGCAAGAATATGAAAGGATAACACAGAACCCTTTACACGTGGCAAAAAGCAATGAGGTTGGGACAGAAAATCAGTTCCCCCAGATAATGATCACTGACAAGAGCTGAGTGAGGGGCAGGAAGACAGCATGGAATGCCACAATTCAAGACAAGCTTGGGAAGAACCACTCTGGAGAATGAGAAGTCTAAAAAAGTGCTCAACCTATTGCAGTACTCCGTGCTGGCTGTAACCACCTGAAATGAGGCCTGCCAAATCAATTACCAGATATAAGTTGCTGCCTTTGAAATTTCTGTGAAGCAAGAAGTTTTTCCTCTTTTGCCTTGCAATCAAAGCTTCAGTGATTCCTTATATGTTCAGTCTATTAAGATTTCTGCAAGAGTCTCATAACAGAGCATGGTTCATCAGCTTTGGTCTATCTACACATAACAGTAGTTTTATATCTTCACAACAGAAGCTGGCCTAAAGAATTTTTCAACAGAACAAAATTACTAGTTAGAACTTACTCTAAATAGCAATGAGAACTTGAAAATTACTTTTTAAAAACTCATAATACAAAAGAGAGAGAAGTCTAATAAACCTACCTTGCACCTGGTGTATCACAGGGCAATGGCTTGCGCTTCCTTGACTCATTGGTCAAACTATCCAAGGAGTTTTCTCCTAGTCCACTCATCTTGACCATGCATCAGCAACTAAAAACAATAAAGTAAGAATTGTCAATGAACCTCTCAAAATAAAAATTTAAAATGCAGAGAGCTTATCTGGATAAGTTATTTATTTTTATTCGATTTAAAAGTCAGTATTTTTACTGGAAATCCATATACCTTTTTAGTATTAAAAAATAATACCTGGTTATCATTTTTTAAATATATTTTCTATCTTGCCAAAACATAGGTTTATAAAGCTTTATATCAATATAAGCAAAAATTAATGTAAAAATGATTCATTTGATTCCACCAGAGATGTTTAAAGTTTTGCACCATAGTACTGGGACCACTGTATAGCTCCGACTTGTCTGAAAAGAAAAAGATTTTCAGTGTTTTAATGTATGTTTAGATAACTTGGAAAGACATTAGTAAATTAATATGTTATGCCAAAATGTAGTTAAATACTAAGGATAAAGTTAGATACGATTAAAGAAAAAGGCAAGTGATACTTTATGGCAATGAAGGATGGGTGACCAGAACACTGAAAATACAGAAATGCTGAATAAAATTTCCTTTTCTGTATGCTCCTTTTTTCTCTACATGTAATGTAACCACTGCAGCCACAAATAGTTGCCATCCTTAGGAGTAAATCAGTGGGCTTAAATAAGAGTTTCACGCTTGGTTCAGTATAAAGCCAACAGATTACTATTACCATCTCTAACCAACAGGTTACTATAGTCTTAACTTCATTTCTCTTGCTAAACCTTCTAAAATGAACAGAGTTTTCTAACACTCTGAGGACACGGCAAGCAAAGACTTCAGAACTCTACTGTTTCTGCAGCAAAGACTGGGCCATAATCTGATGAAGTAATAGGTTGCTTTTGTTAAAGTCTAGTTATGTTAAACAAGCCTGGCAGACTATATATCCATGACACTCATCTCCCCTCACTCCCCAAGAGCAAAAAGGAACACAGTCACAGAGGAGGGAAGATGCCTATCCCAGATCCTACTATGATACAATCAACAACATGCTGAGGGACGCAAAAAAAAAAAAGTTTTAATGGCTCTATGCTATTGAGGTAGCCAGAGTATTTTAGAATATAATTAGAAATATAAAATAATCTAATAATTTCCATTTGGTTTTTTGTACCACAATGACAACAAGGCTGATCTGGGCAGTTAGAATCTTAGCATTATTTTATCCTTTTTACAGAAATTTCCAAATTAAATGTAAATTTAATTTACTGCTATCTCGTTCAGACTGCAGTTCTTTACCCCATACAGCAACAACAGTAACTGGTCTTAAACACTTAGGTAAGACAGTTATACTTGTTTGTTGGAGACTAACTTTTCCACAGCGTGTCACATAGCCACTAATAAATCTCTCAGGGGAAAAAGAAGTTCTTTAAGGGTCTCCACAAGAAAACCCCACCATTACCACAGTTATTAAAATAAAATGATTTAGGATGACAAAATCCCTCAGAGTCTGTGACCACATATTACAAGAACAGGGAACTGACAGACACGCTTTCATCTAATGAAGTTTATGTTAAGGTATCAGAGGCTGGCAGCCAACTGACTTGAAGCAGCTCTGCAGAACAGGATCGGGGCACCCTGGCGAACAAGAAGTTAGTTAAACACACGTCAGCCGTATAACCCTTGCAGAAAAGAAAACCAACCCCTTAGAAAGGCAGCTCATCAACTCAGTGCTTCCAGGACAAAACACCTAAAGCAAAAAAGAGAAGTGTGTGTATTACTTCTGATGTACCAACCCTGACTGGGTTTTTATGCTTACTGGCGTTCTGTGGCAAAAAAAAAAAAAAAAAAATACTGCTATAGTTCTTTCTAAAGTCTAAACTGAAAGGGTGAAGACACGCAAGAACATATTTGCACGAAGCAGCATGGGGGTTGCTTGCAATAGCTGATACTGTTATTGTAGGACATTAGCTATGGGTGGAGAATCCTTCCAGCAGTACAAACCTGTGAAAGCTAGACAGGACAGAGGACTGCTGGCTGCACTGAGGAGCAGACGCTGGATTACCCTGGCATGCGTACAAAGCTCAGAAGTAAAATGGCATCTCTTTAAAGCACCAGTTATCTTTGCAGCTAGGCAAACGTTACAATGCTTAACAAAAAGTTGTATTCATAGCCAATCCTCACCCAGTCCACAGGCATAAGGAGAGGAAGGATAATATACTTTGTATATCACAAGAAAATAAAACATGGCAGTGAAACATAATCTTGCATTTCAAATAAAAAAATTACAAAACATGCCTAACTCTGTAACTATGATCATAGACCGTACTGATAACAAGTTGGTTTTACATCTAAATATTGATAAAAAACCAGGATGAATAAGACAAAACCCAATATAGAGAGAGGTGGAAGAGCAAGCCTGAAGACTTTTATTCAATCATGTATTCCTCCAGGGCGAACATCTCTCAAATACATTCATAGTGGCCTGCCTTATGTGAAGTTCAAGAAAAATATACTGTTAAGCCAGTAGGTGCCAGTATAGCACCAAACAACTGCAGGGATAATAATTTCTTCAATTAAGCAGCTGAATGAGAAACTACTTATCTGAACAAGTAAGCAGTTTCAAAAACAAATTATATAAACAGGCTATGATCACGCAAAAAGCAGTTGATTATCTGAAGGTGACACTCAACAGAACATATGATTCATAAGGTCTTCTGCCTACAGACCTCAGCTAAGGCTGGATCCTGAGAGTCATTCTGTAGGTGGCACACCCCCCCCCCCCCCAGGACTGGTGCTTCCCTCCCAGTAACTGCATTCTCAGGCAGAGCATAGAGCTGCAGGGTTAAGAGCTACTGCGGAAAGAGAAGGGAAGAGCTTAAAATATAAGACTTAAGGATAGCTCAGGAAGGGCGTGGGCACAGCAAATATGTCAGAAGATAAGAGTAAATTCTATTGAAGAGGAGGAAAGATTTAAAATACATTAAATGGTTGAAAATCTGAGCTAGGACAGACATTTCACCAGAACGTAATTTTGCAGGTAAAATGACTTAGAATGGAAAAGTCACTTCTGGTCTAACATCTACCTGTACTAACAGGTAACTCACAATATGATTAAACAGAAAACCAAAATTATTACATTTTTGTCTCAGAAACATGACACATTATCAGAGAATACAACCTTTCTTCCATTTAAGAAAACCTTTCAGTGCCTAAATATAGAAGCTTGGAGAAGGAAGGAAAAATTAGGTAATTTGTGTAGGCTGTTTCCCTACTATTACACCCAAGTAGCTTGTAGTAGTACCTTCAGGCCTGAAGCTGCAGAGTTCCTGCACATGTATTTCCTTTCCCCAAGAGTATCATTACAAGCTGAGAGGCATGTAATGCCTAGAACAACTCTCTAACTGCTTAGCTAAGGAAATGACAGAAGCTGCTTCCCAATACAAATGGATTTACGGCACAAATTGTTAACAGTCAAACTAATTTCCCTACAGGAAATATCAGCAAAAGAAGCCATCATTCAGTGAGTTAATAATGAAAAAAGTCACCAGTTAAAATGTACCAGGTGTTATATTTATTCATTGAATATGAACCTATAATTTCTAATGGACTAAAAAGTTTTTCCAAAAAGAAATCTATTTTGGGGGGTTGGGGGGGGCTTCCTGAAGTTAACCATAATTTCAAAAACCAGCTCTGAAACACAGCTTTCCAAAGTTAAAACTTCGATGCATTTTTATGCTAAAAGCAAAAAAAAAAAAAAAAAAACCACAAAAAAAACCCCCAAACACACCACAGCCATCTTTGTAAACTTACTTTCTGAGCTAACAGGCAATAGCATTATTTCTGGCTCATGAACCTATAATGCTGGCTAGAAAGACTCCTCTGCCAGTTATACTGCACAATATTATCTACCTAAGCATTTTTGAAAGGAACGAATTACACAGTTATATTCTTTATATTATTTGTGTAATTAAAATAAATCTACAAACTAGCTTGATTTGACTCAATGAATAGCTTAGTTACTACATAAAAGCAGGCAAATATAAGAAATTATGTTAGATTTTAGGTAAGTATAAATTACCCAAAACACAGGAACTATAATCTTCCATCATAGAATATTATTCTTACTCAGAATAATGGAAATACAGATATGACAGCAACCATTTTTATGAAAAATCTGACAATCATTCTATTTTTCTTCAAAGTTGCATGTACAAACTCAAAAAGTAGATGGCAAACCTACTGTATAGAAAGATAACTAACATTGGGACTGTATTATGAACTTGAGCTACCAACACACGCTATTATGCACTTTTTAAGGAAATTTCTATGCAAATATTTGCTCAAAATGCAAGAAGCTACAGCAGATCGATTACATATGAGGATAAAGAAATACTGACTACAAATTCTACCCAGTGACTAACCACCACATTTTTCTAAAATTTATCTGGTTCTAGTTAATATAAATGATAGAGACAATTTCTTGGGACTGCCAAATTATAAAGCCAGGTACTTCATGAACAATAATTCCTAGGTACATAATAATATTTAAATGTTTGCTAGACTGATGTTATCAGCACCAGCAATTAATTTTAATTTCTAAATTAAATTGCCCACGTTACTCCACTGTATTACAGTACTTTGTCATTTTCATTGAACATTTTATAAAATAAAAGCATTTTATGCTCCACTCCATTTAGCTATTGAAAACAATGACACAAAGCCACACTTTGTTCCATTCAATATGATTTTCCAAAAGTTATTTGGAAAAAGCAAAGCCCTAGCGCTTGCCAAATAGTTTAGAAAGGTATATATTTCTCTGTAACAGAGAATGTTAAAGTTGAATGGAAACAAGTACATCCAGAGCCCTCCAAAGTTTACACTTAAAGCAAATTGAGAAAAAACAAGATGACATAAGAGATGGTTTAAAGTCTTCAAGGCAAGACATTGTTTAGTTCCATCAGCTGTAGCAGTAATGAACCATTATATACTGATGTTCCTAACCCCACCAGTGGAGTGGAACCAAAGGCAGCAATATTCGGAGAAAAAGTTCCAAACTTTCACGATTATCTGCAAATATTAAGTACCAGTTTCTGCATTGCCATTTGATTTATCTTTTCAAATATAATCCTAAATTTGCCAAAATTTTTCTCACTTATCAAAAAGGGGAAAAAATAAAAAATAAGACGGACCTTTCTGCTCATCAATAAGTGCATTGAAAAAGCATTTGTCCTTATTATTAAGGTGCACATGTCTACATCCTTTGCAGTGCAGTATATACTTTTCACATGTCAGGTCTGTTCATTTCTCAGTGAAAACCGTAGGTAAGACTGTTAAAAAGGTACTGGTTTTTGCACAAGACAGGTAAAACAAGTTCTAGTAAACACTAACCCATCCATCGCAACAATGTATGTACAGCCTTCCAAACAAAAACCTAAAATTTTTTAAAAATCATCAGCATTTAGGACTTGCATTTTTCAACCTGCCAGGGTTTCAGTATTTTGTCAGGCTTCAAAAAAAAAAATGTTTTTTTCCCCTAAAATTCTGTCCCAGGCTATCAATAAAAGTATGTGTGTGTTGACAATATAGTATTGTTTGAAATTGGGAAAGTTCCTAAAGCCATTTCCTAGAGAGCATTCAAGTCAAAAGGACATCGAGAAGTACGAAGCACAGTAAGCAGAAAGTTTTCGGCTTGATACGAGAGTTTCTTCCCTGGTCTTACTCACTGCACCCTCACACAAATTGGAAAGCTACTAACCCAACATTCATTAGATCACTTTCTGCTAGTCTGTCTTTCAAGGCACTGGTTTCCTTCTCCAATTCAAGCATTATTCCCTCATGTCCATGTTCTCAGCAGTTGTACATGAAAAACCTATTCAAACAGGACACGGTGACCAGGAAGGTTTTGTCCTAACAGGGGCCCAAAAATATAAACAATTAGATGCTTCAGTTTTAGTTTTTGTGTTTGTTTAGCTGAAAAATTCGACCACACACACACCCACAAAAAAACCCAAAACTCACAAAGCATAACTATACAATACTAATTTAAAACATATCCAAACTACTTTCAAAAAATCATATTATTTGCATTAAAATATTTTTAACACTTCTTTGGTCCCATGAAACCATCAGCTTTTCCCTGTACTAAATATATGTACTCATGGTGTCTTGTATGCTTGGAAGCAATTCTGAGTTGATTTCTTGTTTGAAAAATTCACTACTGGGAAGATTAACTCTATCCCAGCCAAAACCAGCACAAATATTAAATATAATCCTCCTTCCTAAAAACCAAGACATAATTCACACAGTTTTTTCAGATACAAGTTGTAATAAACTGGTTTATATTAAGAAAAGGCCCAAATATTTAAATTTTATTTGATACAAATAAAACTAGAGGGCATTCCATTCAGCAACTCCATATTCTTAGTGAAAATTTGTTATTTCAAACTTATATTTCTCTCAAATACACATACATAAAAAGTTTGATAGCTTTCCAGTGAAACTTCTGATTCAAAATATTCTTGAAACTATGCAAAGATTCTTTTGTTATAAGACTGACAACACTTAAAAACTGATGTTCCCATTTACATATATAGGAATCCACAAAGAGACAAATGTAGAAAACTCACTTTCTGGCAGCAGCAAAGTGAGGAGTCTTTGTTTTCCTTTTTTTTTCCCCCCCAAAACTTCTTTCTTCCCTCCCCATCTTTTCTTGTTCTTAAGAACATGCGTCTTATATATTTACATGTACAATTTGTAAATTGTAGCTTTAAAAATGGTCAGGGAATAACTATTCAGGCACACACTGTTCAAATATGAAATCAGTCACTTACTTGTCCTTAGCAAACATTCAAGCACAGCAGATTTTTCAGACCTTCAGAATCAGAAGTCATTTTAAGTCACATCCTGAAAAACAAAAAAGGCTGTACTTTAAAAAACACGTGCTTGCTTTTCAATTTTTTCATCTAGTATTAATAATCTTGTCAAAAAGTAAAGAATCAATATAGAGATATTTTAATGTTAAATGAGTCTAAAACTCAACTGTAGCTGTCATCTCTGCTATATGCTAAACAGCTCAAAAGTCTGAATCTTGACAGCACAAATGCCACCCAGTAAGCTAGATTTCCCTTCACTTAAGAACTGAACATATTTAGTGTAAATGTACTTTTTTTTTTTTACTTTGGAATAAATAATGAAAGTGTTGTAGAGGTTTGATTTCAGTAATCTTTAAATCTTAATATAAAAAGCCACAGCCCCAAATTAATTATTTTGTAAAGTTATGACTGGCAAGTAAAAACTAAGTGTGTAGCGACTCTATGTCAGCCTGTACACACTGCTTGGTACGTAATTATTACATGACAATAGCAAACTGTTTTCAGAGCTATGAACACTCAAGTTTCTGTTACTCTGTTTTTCTATGAAATTCTAGGCATGATTAATCCATATTACCATGCATTTTATTATACAAGGTATGATTAGGTGTGCTAATTAGTGAGACTCTGGGCCTCTGCAGAGAATTATAGTAACTTAGGAAAAGTTTTAAACAACAGCTGTGTGATTGAATTTATTTACTGAAAACTGCTTAAAGCACTATGTAAAGCAGAGGCCGTTCAAGCTAATTAGAAAAATAAATTGCTCTTGGGAAATATTTATAAGACATTCACATGTAAGCACACACCATAGTCCTATCCAAAATCAAGAGTTTCAAAATTGGTACTTCTACCCAGACTACTTAACAGGTAATCACTAGCAGGCAGGTAAAGTATTATTCAAGTAGCTCATTTCTTAAGAAATTAAACTGAAGCTTTTCATGTCAATTGGTTGCATATGCATTCATCTGCTGTTTTAAGCATCCCTTTGACAATACTGATTGTAGCTTTATTTATATGAACTGGAATTACCAATTAGGTTGATTGACAATGTGGTCACGTAAGAGTAAGCATCAAGAGTAAACTGTCTCCTAATGAAAGATTTCTATAACACCATTTTATGCTAAATCAACCTCTGCTAATCATGGAAACCAGAACAAAAGCACAAAAAAAAAAAAGAGAAGAAGAAAAATCCAAGAAAACTTAAGACGCAGTATCAGAAACATTTGGACATCGTGGAAAATTAAATCCTTCAGCTGTTAATTTCTGTAAAAATGCTAAACCTGACCTATACTGCACTCAGTGATAGCTCGCTGTCTGGCTTCCCTGGAATGGTCTTACACCCAGCAAGGGCTATTTTCTGATGTCTCCACTGGACAGAATTTATGAAACAAAAAGACAGCATAAATTATGTTCACCATTTAGTTTGAGGTGCATGTTTTTTTCCTCAAATTTCTACAACAGCTTGATAAACTGGTGAATACAGCTGTGCAAGAACAGAAGCAGTTCAACAGAATCACAAACAAGACTCTCACTGAGAAGCTGAACTACGCAGGAGAAACAAACAGCACAAAATAACTTAAAGGTGGGAGATTCAATACCCAGAAGTATAAAAAAGATTCTGTATGACTGGAAATGCAAGGGGAAGGAGAAACACCCTGAAAATTTGTTAAGTGGAAGACCACAAAAAAATTTAACACTATTTAAATTAGTTTTAGAATATTCCCTTTATATTCCTCTTAAGCAAATATTCATTCCATGGATGTCAATATCTGAGCTGCTTAAACAGAAGATGGAATGCAACTTATCAAAGAAGTACTGCAGTAAAGTAACTAAAAAATAGCTTTCTGAATAATCTGAAGGCTCTTGAAGGGTTAGAAAAGCATCTGGAGTAGCATTTGCACTAATTTGGTCTGGCCGAACACTGTGGAGGACCATCCTATGAGAACTGTCAACTGGCAGGGCAATCTAGACAGATACTCTAAATTCTGTTCTACAGACCAGGATGAGCTTAAAACAACCTGAAGAAGGGATGAAAACCCTACCCAGTAAACCAAACAAAAAGTTAACATCAAATATGCTTTTGTAAAATTTTGCCATATATCAAAAGTAAACTAGACTTCAAGTTCCTACCACTATAAATAAAACAGGATATTAAAATTCTATAGCAAGTCATTATATTGTTAGCAACTACGACATTTAAATTAAAAAATAAGATACATCCCACTTTTTCAATAATACTTGGTGTTTTCCTGCTAATGAAAGCCTGAACTCTTACATATTGAAAGTGGACCATTCAACTCTGTTGTCCCTCCTCTAAAACCACATGCTCCCTCGCCTGAATACAGAGATAATAGCCAACTTCGTTAACTTTTTAAATACAAAAAATATTTTATTTCAGCCTTGTTTTCTGTTCTGCTCCACACAAATTAGTTGAGGGTATTAGAGTGCCTGTATCAAAGCACAGTCATGCACTAAAGCTACTGCCAGTCTCAGAGCCAGTATTATTCTAAACCGCTTGGCATTCGGGGCTGTGCAGTCAGCTTCTCCACCAGCTCTCACCACACCGCTACCACTTTCAACATGTGAGCATACTATTTCCTGTCTAAAAACTGCTCAACCAAAAAACAAGAGTGCTCACGCAAAAGCACCATTTGGCACGTTTTCATCTCTATGAGCTCAACATAGTGACCTTCAACTGATTTCCACACTTTCAGGATGAGCTACAGAGATACTTGCAGTTTATACCATATAGAAACTAGGCATCCAACACAGCCTGGCTACCAAATTTAAATGCACATATGGTCCATCTTTTGATCCAATTTTTAAAATACATAAAAGAAAGAAGATTACATTAGCTTTTGGGTGGGACATCTTAGTGACAAGCCATATTGTTGCTTGTGGCACAGACAACAACAATATGACAGAGAGCTAAAGCAACACTTTTTAAGGTTGAAAATATACATATATATTCATAGTCAAATGTGCCAGATATGGTGAATACAATGGTTACTTTTTGAAAGAAGATGTAAAAAGGATTCTCTCTGTAATCCTCCTTAAATGTGTTAGAGATAATTAATGTGACTGTTTAAAAAAGAAATTAAATACAATATACTACGCTTCAAACTACAGTACATAAACCAACATATTTTTAAACTTCTGGGGGAGGGGAAAAACAGCAGATAAAAAATGCCTGAACTTTAGCTTTGTGAATCAGAAAGTATAATGTAACAAACTCAAGTACACTGAGTTAATAAGGAGGTTTTGGTGTACTGTTAACTATTTTGTACTAAAAAGTCTTTTAACTTTTAAGATTAAAGTAGCTATACTTATATTAGGAAGCAAACAGCAAAGTATATTGTTTTGATACATCTTTATCCTAATCTAGCACTTCTATCAGTACAATAATACAGTAACTAATAAAATACTATTCCAAAACATATGCATTTAATCATTCTCGACTCTTCCCTCCCCAGCCAAAAAGGTCATTTGCTAGACAATAAATGACTCAGACAGAGACGTCACTGAATCAGGGCTGTCAGGTTGAGTGGGGGGGGGGGGGGGAGTGCCATCTATAATCCGGCAGCCCATAAAGCACACCTTGTTGCAACATGTTAAATAATCTTAACTCAGCACACATTCTTTTTATATTATACGTTCCATTTTAGGAAGACCATAATTTTTCAGGCCTTGTCAGGTTTCATTTACCAATTCCCCTACAGTGTTTAGTAAGCACTATGCACTCCTGGGCTATTTTTCAGCCATGGCAATTAACTTGAGCCTTGTTCACTTTGCATATATTAAAATGACAGGACACTTTGAGTTAAAGGATGGTCAGAGGTGGAACACACTCCGAGAGAGTCTCCTGTTCCTCTGATAAATAATGCGTGTGGCACTCTATTTTTGGAATGCCATTACTTGTTAATTTGTTTCCTATACGTCCATTTGGCAGTCACAGCAATAGATACAGGACCCTGTTACAACAAACAAAAGGTATGAAAGGGAGAAGGGGGCTCCAGGGAACTCCCTGTCATAAAAACAACTAGTCTTTATCCTTATGTCTTCACCGTACGCTGCAGAACACTTGTAAAAATCTCACCTGACAGCTTCTGCACAAAGCACTGTGGTAAAGCGGTTCTGCACCTCATCACGGGTCCAAAGACATGAGAGCCACATTCTAGACTCAGAACAAATGCTTCCCTCATAACCCAGCTGTGAAAAGATATCGTACTTATTTGGCTAGGTGTGTTTGTCAGGATATGGCTCCTGTAAGTAAAAGGCAATTGGGCATGATGCAGCCACACCACCTATTTGCATGACACTGGCAACAAGAATTGGTATGCTCAAACACAGCAGGCCAAAAAAATATTGAAGGCAGCCTTTTATCTTGACTAATTTCCAAGCCACTGTACTGGAAGAGGTAATTTGGGCTTTCAGTATAGCTGACGGCCTCAGCCCAGTATATTTAGAATGTTTTTAACATAGGTAAGTCCTTACAGACTTGTATCCAGAAGAGTTAGTAATTTTTTTTAAACCATTAAAAATTTAATAAAATATATAGAAGGAAAAAAATCCCTACCTCAAATACTGCAAAGAAGGAAACGTGATATGTGGGCTACTATGACGAGACTTGATAACTACTTAACTAGTAAGAAACCACTGAACACCACCATTCTTTTCTGTACATCCAGACACTTTAACAGCAGAAGAAACTCAGGCAAGGCAGTAGCTGACTGAAATACATATGGTCTACTTAGGTTTTATATTAATATTTAATGATGTTCTAAAAGCAGAAGACACTTCTTCCCATCACCCTTGCCAAAAACAGCGGGTACTAGGGAAACAGGTTGTACTGACCAGTGCACAAACCTACTAACTGCAATAAAATTCTAATTTAAACAAAGAAAAAAAGGGGGGAAATTTACATAAAAAGTGTTCTATTTACAAGACAAAATACCCTTGCCAGAGCCCACAAGAGAGTACCAAGATAAGTGTTGAAGAGCCACTTTCCAGCTCTATATACACCTAAATCGTAAGTGACTCCATGACATAACCCACAGGTTAGTAAGAAGAAGGCAAGCTGTACAATGTATCTCTATGTATTACAATGTCAGCTTAATTAGGAATTAATTCACATAATTTGTTAAAATGGAATTACGTAATCCTAAATTATTTAAGGATTAGTCCAAAGTACAAAATGTCTCTAAATTAGAAAAGGACATCAACTAAGAGCTTTAGATCATTAAACTATCAGTTTGAACCTGTACACCTGAAAACATTCTTTATTTTAATCACATCTAATTGTTTATGTTTTGGTTTTAGGCAGATATATTAACCTACCTGATGAAAGCTTGTTTCATGCTTTATCAATATATGACTTCAGTTCTTACACAATTTTGACCATTACACATTACAATAACATGATTACCATTTCAGCACAAACTTTAATCACTGCCATTATAAAGAAAAAGTCCAAAGCGAAGGGATGATTGCCAGAAACGAAGTAACTATCATATCAAATGCAAACACAAAGTGATAACTACTAGTAGATACTAGATGGGATTCATGGCACAACTTACAAAATTGGGAGAACTAGGTTTTATGGAACAAAATCACACATAAATATGAGGTGTTTTTTTTCTTACAGAACACAGTAGCTCCTGTAAGATAACAAGAGTGTCAGACATTTTCCTACATGATCTGACAAAGATACAAGAGCTCTTACCTTAATTTAACAATACTAACGAATTCGTTTTCCCTCACAGGGGAGGAAGCAACTTCCCAAACATAGTTTCAATATAGTAAGAATTCAATCTGCAAGCTTTCAGTAGCAACAACTATCATTTTCTTTGCGGCAGCTATACACTGACACTTCAAAAGCAGAGTCCTTACCAAGTTCTTGGTGAAAACAGGAAATGTAATCAACTAAACTGAGTTTGTTTCGTTAAACACACGTGATCCCTCTCCAAGTCATTAATAAGTCCATTCCCTTTCCTGAAGCTCTGAATGTGCCATCAGCAAGTCCATTCTCCTTCCTGAGACATTGAATGGGTTCTCATACATTTTCATATATTATATACATGCAATTTTCTTGTTCTCGTTCTGCCCTACGAGTATCGCATGGAAGCAAAGACTGCTTGCTGGATTTCTAGAGAGAGACAACTTAAACGCAACTGTAGTATTACAATTAGCATTAACTCATTTAGTGCTATGGCATTGTTACAATTGAATCAGACCCTACTCATTTTACAGAGATCACAGTTTTATATAAAACATGTTTAGAATTAGAAGAGTTCAGAATCAGAGTTTTCCAAAGCAGCAGTTAAAAATCGGGCAAAATATCAGCAATTCCCTTGTCAAAGCCTGTCCATTGCAAGCTTAAATTTAGAGACGTAAGTCATTTTCCATTTGGATCAAAATCTCTAACATTACCAAAATGCCTTCAGACAAAGGGAAAAACTGACTGGTTTTGACAGAATGAAACATTTACTGTACACACTATCAGTTTCTGACACGTGATCTCTATCAAGTAGATGCTAGGCTTAACGCCAGCTTTTGAACTTCTACAAGTAATACTCAGAAAAACATTCAAAACAGATGAATCTGCTGCATTTTCTACAGCTATTATTAGCAATTGATGTTCACCCCCAGTATTTCCAATTTAGCCTTTGCATTTTGTACGTGAATTGAAAGTATTCATCAATTCAGTAGGTATGGAGATTGGCTTTTAAGAAAACTGCTTATTTGAAGTAGCAAACACTTGCAAGTGCCAAGTTGCAGGGCAAAAATATTTTTTTAATTAGAATTGCACAGCTGAAAAAACATTCTAACTATTCTTTTTATATTTGCCTATTTAAAAAGCAAGCTTCTCAATTAAAAGCAAGTCTCTCAATTAAAAGCTGCATTCAATCTAAAATTTTTTGAATTATCTAATCGTAGTTTTGTTTCCCCTGTTCTACTTCGGGCAACTGTTCATCTTCGGAGATCAGATGTGATCTAGTTCATGCTCACGTGCCTTAAACAGCACTGTCATTAATCATCCCACCAGACATTTAGCCTATCAGCCTGTTCACTTCATCTGCCATTGCCTAGCACTTGAATAATCACAAATTATTAGGAAGCACAAAAGTTTATCAACAGCTGGAAATGGCAAATCCTTGAAAAGAAGAGTCCTGATGCTTCTGAGTATTCCTACACAGCTCGGTCATTTTTTGCCTTTGTGGAAGTACTGGGGAAGAGTGAAATACAATTGTTTCTGTAATCATATGAAGTCTCCTGGCAGATACTGCAAACTTCCAACAAAGCTAACCTTTTCTTGGGTGGACACAACAAAAAATACCATTTAGGGCCAAACTGACCAAGTGAGGCATAAAGATCTCTGAAGTGAAAATGTTTGAACACTAAATACAATCAGATCAACTTCCAAATTTACTGAATATCCTGGCCATGAACAGAAAGAGCCTCTTTGATTCTGACTTCTAAAAAGCAAACCTTTCGCTTTTATGAACAACACAAAACTAGGTATGCAATTCAGTGCTACAATTTCAAGAATCTTTTATGTTAGTGTCTAGACAACAATCTTTTGTTCTGCATTTGCAAGACACAATTTGTTACACAATTAACAAATTAGTTTCTAATATTAACCTTGGAAAAACTCCAATCTCTCAAGAATTCCATAGCACAAATACCAAGAAAACAACACAAAATAATGCTTAATGAAATATTTTGGTTCCAGTCTTTATGATGCTTCAAATACAGGTTTTAGTATTAGTAGCAGAGTTACATGTGGACAAATTAATAGAGAAATAAGCCTTGCCAGTGGTGCTCTGGGTCCAGAGCAGATGAGCTGCGATATAAGCCACCCAAAACATGCTCAGAGTAATTTCTGTCCCTCTTCCTAGATATTCAAAGCCAGTTCTTCTACAAAACATACCATCCCACACTACCAAGCCTCTAGTACTGGATAGAAGCACTGATTACCCTTGTAAAAAAAAAAAAAAAAATCATGTCATAAATTGTGTGGCCTGCTGTCATGAATTTGCAGCCAGTTGAAATACACATTTCCAAGGGCACAAATATTTGAGGGAATAGTATTGTTATTACAAAACAACAACAAAGATAAACAGTAATGAGAAGCAGCTTAAATAACTTAGCTAAATGTTTAGATTTAATCACAGCCTCCTGTAAAACAACCAGAAATTATGCTGTATCTGTGGATTTTTTTACCTTTTGAGTGCTCTTAACTTAGAAAACAGGACTAGACAACAGACAAAACTCACCCTGTAGAAGTGATGAAGAGTGTGACCTGCTAGTATGCTTTAAACACAAGCCAGTTTTAACTGGAAAATAAAGTAGCCAACCATAAAAGGATGTTGGTACAAGACAACAGTTCAGCAATGTAATGCAAAGCACAAAATAGCTTCCTGTTTCTGTAAACACTTGCTTTTTCTACACGAGTAGCATAGCTGAGGAGCATGTAAAAAAAGTATGTTTGCTTACTAAAAAAAACATTCTTAATGAACCACTGCTACTGCCTGCTCAACTCAGCCATCCGCCTACCTGTGCAACTAATATGGTCCATGAGCAAATCCAAATTGCCTACCATGACACCTGAGTGTACCGAGCCGAGAATCATAACACACATGGGGTTCCAGGTACTTCAAAGAAAGCTACATCCATGCTTAGAGCTAAACCCAAAATTCACTGACCTGACAGACAGCGAATCTGGTATTGAGCGTAGCTAATCTCAAGATAGAAGAAAAATATCTGTATTCATTTTGAAATGAAAATACATAAAAGTATATGTTTAAAATTAGCCATTCCTAATATTCCTAGTTGCTTTAACAGTGCAGGTGAGCACACCTGCCTTTAATCTCTAGAAAAAAAAACATAAATATAGGTTTGAAACTCTCAATCGCACACTTACGTTTCACACTAAAACTGCACGCTTCTTTGGTGATATTTTTAAGTCAACGATCTCTGAGACGCCAAATAGTATTTGTTAAACAAAACTAATTTTTCCACATTTTGCCATAAATCTCCTGTATATACAAATACAGAGTCAGCTAAATCTTCCTCTCACATGAGTAGAATAATTTAAAGATTATTTGTGACCTAAATTTCTTCTCATAGAGCCTATGCCAATTTGCCCGAGAAAAGAATCAAAGGAGTAGTGGTCATTAGAGCTGCAAGAGAGAAAAGAACCCAGAAGAGTGTACACATCTGTGACATCTCAATATGAATGGAGACAATAGATGCCTTATACAGCTATAATGGAGGGTGTGGGGGAGGCAGGCTAGCAAGCCCTTTTTGTTTGTGCCACGACGATGTGAATAATTCTGTAAAATGCAATTAGGAAGCATTATGTGCCATAACTAAATTAGTCTTATTTCTTGCTGGATTTCTTAGCTGAATTCAGTTTTTAGAAGAATCAGGCAGAAGTCATGAAACAGACTCAAACACAGAGAAACAGGAAAAGAAAACATGAGTCTCTGCAGAAGTAGAAGAAAAAGTAACCAGCTAGGTATGCTGGGCATATTTTATAAAAGCAATCAAACAAAAGGGCAAATCCATGGAACAAATAAAGCCTTGCGTTTCTATGGACCTCAAAAAGCATTATTGCCTGGCCATCAGAGAAAACAGATTAGAACCTTAGAGAAATATGTAAGTAAAGAGAGCAGAAAATGAAGACGACCGAATTCTTACTAGAACTCACCAGATGTTCATAGATTAAAACATAGAAGACTTCCTAAATTTAATTCCACATTTGACAGAGTATTTAGGGGTTCTTTGTAAGACAACCAAAGTACTACTTAAAATTGAATTAATCAGCTTTGAATACATCTACTCTACATTCAAAAGGCCCTTCTAATCTTAAGCTTCATTTTTAATATTTTTTTTTTTTACTAGAAATGTGTATTGGCACACTAAAAAGACTGAGCAAACAAGACAATCACTGCAAATTCCCTGCTATTTAAAACCTAGAAGTCTTGAGTTTCACTATAGGAATCAAGTGAAGATTTAATTTTCGAAACTACTTAGAATTGTGCCAAAACACTTTTCCACATTAAACAAAGACATACAGACCGCATGACACGTTTATTATAAAATTTCTAGCACATTACAATATTGTATTTATTTCTACACATCATTTGTAGCTCCAGTTCAAACTCTTAAAACCAAGCATCTTTCGCAGTATTAACGTGGAAGAAAAAGGAAAAGGAAGTCAGCACATTGATCAGTTACTGACTGTGGACACAAATCAAAGAAATTCTCAAAGATACTATTATTCTCCTGTAAAGTTAGTTGTGCTTAAAAAAAATATGCAGCTTAGAAGCAGTGTGGAATATTAATTTACACATCTCTAGTGATATGTGATGACTTCACCACTCACCCCCATCCCTCAAGATGGAAAAGTGATTACACTGTCACTGTATGACTGTATCGTGATGACAACAGTGAGAGAGGCAGAGAAACAAAAAAGATGCAGGCTCTCAAGTGAATTCTGGATAATAGCTGCTACACCTACACGCTTTAGGAACACAGAACAAAAACATCAAAAAAAGTACCTTTATGGCTCGATCAGAAAGTTAAGGGGGATACCACAGGGAAGAGGTTAGCATTTAAAAAGTGGAAAGCTTGTCTACATGGGAAGAACTGAAACACCCATAGAAGACGGTAAATTGAATGTAAACAGGAAATACAGGACTAAAAAAAGAACTAGAAGAGTGCCTTGCGCTGAACTCCAATTGATAATAAAAAGATATTTAAACACATCAGAAGCAGGAAGCCAGCTAGGGAGACAGTGGACCTCTTCATGGCAAAAGCATAAAATGGGCACTCAGAGAGGATAAAGCCATAGCTCTGAAAGTCTCTTCATGTTGGCTTTCACCTCTGAAGATACTGGAGAGATCTCCACTTCCAGCATTTCTTTGCAGCAAACTGGTTGGAGAAGCAAAATGAATTTTAAGGAATTACAGAGGAAAAATTAAACCAAACAGACACACGAAGTCTGTTAGGTCACCACGATATCCTTCACTCAAGAAGGGGTTCAAATGTCAGTCTTCAGAACTGCTGGCCAAACTGCACAATGGGTTGTTAGAAGGGGCTACTGTATCAGAGGGCTGGCAGGTGACCAGGGTAGCTTCTACTGACATGAATGAATCCAGAAGGACTCCCTGGAGCTATGAACCAATGAATTGGACATTCATGCCTTGATTGACTTCCATCCATAGTAAGATGATAGAAGCTATACTAAAGAATAATACCACTGAGCACATGGATAAACAAAGTCTGCAGAAGAAGAGCCAACATGGCATGACTTCTGAATAGGGAAGGCTTATCTGAGGAAAAAAAGAAAGTTGCACAGAATTATTGCGTGACCTCTATGACCCTCAGACTGAACTAATATTTCTTGGCATTTTACATTTGTTAAAACTTGTAAGAATTTTTTTTTTTTAATATTTGAATTGCTTTAGTGCAGCAGCAAAAACATATTTACCCATATAACCTCAGTAAAATGCACAGGGAACTTATATAGAGACCGCTTTGCCAGTATGAAACATGATTTTACTAAGGTTTGTTGACAGACCTTTACCAGGAAGCTTCCCTAGTAATAGAATAAGCCTAAGAAAAACTAGTGGGATAAACATGGCACTATCATTTCAAACATCTAATATTTTGTAAAAGTGAAAGCTTCAACCGCTTATGAGCCAGAGGTGAATGAAAGAGGACTGAAGAGAGTTCAGTGAAACTCTGAATTGCAATTTAGGTTTTTGGTGGTGGTTTTGGTTTGGTTTGAGAGGGTTTTTGTTTGGGGTGGGTTGTTTTTTTTTTTTCTGTGTGTACGTTTTGGGGTTTTTTTCCCCCCTTTACAACCATGTATAATTAAAACTCACGTTTCTTATTTAAAAAAAAAAAGATGGCTTCTAGATGTAAGCTCCTTGCTTCTCCATTTTCTTCAGTCAGATTTTAAGGTAGACTGTTGATATTTTCAAATTTTCTTTTACAGTGCTGGGGAATGGAATCTGGTTTTCTTTTTAAATGGAAAACAAGATGCTTTGCTAGTTGTGTCACTGTCACAGTTGGAGTTAGAAGAGAAAGAGCAAATATAACGAGTTTTGAAAAAAACCTGGAAATGCTGCAGCCTGCAACAAACATATACAAATGTGAAGAAAAAGCAATGGTGTTTTCCTTCCTATATTAACTGAGAAGTATTTTAATATGAAAAATATTAAAAACTACAATATTACCTGTGACTTCCAATTGTCAAAACTGCTTCAGGAAAAAAAAGTGCTACAATTATTTAGGTCATGAACAAACAATAAGCAAATTAACCTAGGGGGAAAAAAAGTATTTTAGAGAATGAACAAAGACAAGCACTTGACCATCAGTGCATTGTGAGAATCTATGCATGGAAAGGATCTGTAAAACTCAAAACCACAGGCTTGTTTACATGGGAAGACTTACTACCATTATTATACCAATAAACCACCATATCTACTTACACCTACCTCAGAACAAAGTAAGTGGACTTTAAAAAAAACCTTAATATTAGATAAGTTACTTAGAGCAAAAGTTCAGCCAGGAATGTTAAGCCACAAGTCTGAAAATAGTGGCATAGTAACATTGATCCATTTTACCATGTAGGCAAGCACAATAATTTGTTCAGTAAGTATGTAAGTTCCATAAGTAGGGAATGATAACACAGTTTGGCCAACATATTCAAAACTTACCTGTGTGCTAATCACCTCCTCCTTTTCTAGACTGATTGTAACTGAATGAACATTTATCTGTGAAATATTTGAAAGTAGAAAAGCTATCTAAGATTAATCAGTCAACCCATGAAAGCATACACTAACTACCTTACCCATACTGCAGTATACTTTTAAGGCTTTCACTCATTTACAATAGTAAAATGAGTCTTGCACACCACCACTGCAGCACCAGTACCGCACAAAATTATAATTTCATTACAGCATGCTACTTTCTCCATGCTCCCTACTATAATTTGCTGTTCAATATCAGTGACCAGCACTGGTAAAAATAAAGCTATTCATCCATTTTTATTATAACAAAATGCTTTTTAAAACAAAGGATTTACATCCTTAATCATTCTTAGCATCTACAATTTTACATAATGATGCCTACAGCTACTTCACAAGGAAAAGAACAAACAAAGCAACAAAAACTTTACAGGCAGAAATAGGCTCCCCTCCAACACATACCTTACCATATATTTAAGCTTGTATAAAATTAAGAAAGCATGCCAAAATCTAACTCAGAAAGAAAGCTTCTCACTTTTAAGATCTTTATGAGCTTGCCCCTCCATCAGTTCCACTTTGGCAATCTATGTGTTACAACTGTGAAATAAAGACTGTTGTTCTAGACTGGGGCTAGCCAAAAAAGGACAGACAAGCTTCAAGTCACTGCAACAAAATATCTTATTTACTACCTTCAAAACAAATAAACAAACCCAAAAATGAAACAAAAAACACCACAAAAAATCCCAAAGCATCACCACCACCAAGATCACAGTGTGCCATTGCAAAGAGAAATCAAAGTAACCCAACAAAGTAATCCAAAATATCTCAAGAAATGTCACATAAGAGCAGTTTTCCTCAGTAAAGATGTGCCTATATATATAAAAAAATTCATTTTCTTGAGCACACGCACATGGACGGATCCATGGAAGAAAGACTTTACAGGATAAAAGTATACGAACATGGTCTGACAAGAGAAAAAGTTAACATTGATAAGAGATCCATTTGCTCATCATTCTACCAGTACTCCATAAACAGCAAACAAATTTTGAGGGGTACCGCTAAAGAGAAGAATAGAACTTCTGAATTACCTGCAATATACAGATATTCACAAGTAATTAAAACTAATCATCCTGGCACAACTACACTGACTTTTTATTCCTGTTTATAAAATGATAGTTTTCTGCTATTCATACAGCTTATTTTGTCTGCAAAGCCAAATCTTACTAGGCATCAGTTTAGGGTTCTCATGAACCTAAACAAAAGACTAAAGTCAGCCAGCTTTTTTTAAGGACAGTAGTTAAAATCTATGGATTATTTCAACACCAACAAGCTCAAGAGAGAGATATTTTTCTACTGTCTTGTTGCCTGCATGACTTTTAATACCTGGTTATGCATTAGTAACATCTTGAAATGGTCCAACAAAAGTAACTCCGCATTTTAAATTCAGCAAAGAAATGGGGAGGATTTGAGAGTTGCTACAATTATGACCACAATTTTGGCTAAGGTCAATCCAAACACCACAGGAAATACAGTGAATCCATTCTGCCTCTTAGGAGTGTTTGAGACCAACTAATGTTTAAAACCCTGTTGCTCCCAAACTGGAGCAAAGAAATCCCATCTTGAATCTCCAATTTTTAACAAACTGGTCCAGCAAAGTCTGAATTCCAGGCTGGCTTCAGACCTTAATTTGACTTTAGCAATTTGGATATTATTTGAAGATGAAAGAAAATTATTTCTGAGGTCATCTGAAATTACTTCCATGTAGAAGTGACAAAGTAAAAGTATTTGGTATGAATGTTAATAATGTTTGTATGAAGTATTTAGTAAGAACACTAGTAAGGAGAAAGAAATGTACCTTACACCACTGATCAACAACTGAAGTGTTGACTATCACAGTCATACTCATCCATTTTATCTTTAGGAGTCACCTACAGTTTCGAGTTACGTGGCATCAGACCACTGTGATCTGTTTAGCACTACGATGAGTTACTGAAGTAACAGGAAACCGAGAGTCTAAAAATAGACCAGCAAACTATGTAGACTAGCAGAAAAATTGTCAAATATGAAAATAATAATTTCTTCCACACAATTCTCTAAGAGGATTATTATGCAAGAGTAATTACATATAGAGTTTTGAACATTTCAAAACAAACACGTAATTCTTTATGACCTTTAAAGCAAGTAGAACAAGTTTTTCACTATTTGGCCAGTGCACACAAACTATTTACAAAGGTATCAAAATGGCTACCAGACAATTTGTTCATCGCTGAAAAAACTTTTTTCTTTTTCGAAGAGAAGCTTTAGCACTTTATTCTAATGATAAATAGCATTTTTACTCCATTTAATTTCATGGTATCTGGAAAATGTATGCTTCCAAAAGACTATCAGACATTCAAAACAATCCCATGTACTGAAAGTCTGGTCTAAAGTTCACTAAACATTTAATAGGGAAAAAGTATTTCTAAGCTTTAAACATTACTCTTACTGTTTTACATTATAGTGCCAGGTTACAAAATGTTAACGTTGTGACTAAATTTGATAAAGGAAAATCATTATGGGTTTACAGTCTGGATTCTCATCTTAATGAGAGTTAACATCTTTAGAACAAAATGTTCAAAGCTGCAAGACATATGCTGAACATGTGTATACATGTAAAGCTTTGAAAGCTGCTTAAAAGTGTGAGAATGAGTAAAGCTCATGTTACCCTTGATAAATGTCAGCTGTCAGGCATTGCAGTGTAATACACACTATTTTTCCACAAACTAGAGCCCAGAAAAATGCAATTTTTACTTCACTGGCTGAATATAATGCATTATACATGGCAACATCTACCCAAGGTCAAAAGTTTAGTGTTTTCAAATTTTAACTTCCAAAGCAGAGTACTGTTACACAGGCATCATCACCACACTGAAACTAACGGAAGTATTTCCAAAAATCTCTGGTAAAGTCACATATAATGCTTTAATATACACATTCCAACAAAATGGACGCATTCAACATCAAGTCAAAAAGAACCTGAAAGAGGAGACAGTTATCCTTATATCCACCACCAATGCTGCATTTTTTACAGTCCAATTTTACTTGACCAACATTTTCTGCTGTAGTAAATCACTCATCATAAATTTCTAATTGTATCTTGCCAAATGAGCCCAACAAACCGTGCAAAGTCTTGGAACACTAGGTGTACAATAAAAGGGTGGGGTAGGGATCAGAATCGCAGAACTTTCCATTAAGAAGTGTTACTTTTTAATGTGACATAAATACATCAATCATCCCTATCTACAGTGCAGTCCACTTAAAAAAAGCGGTTCATTCCCCAGCTCCCCCATTTGAAACCACATATAATTTATCATTCTGTTTATATGAAAAATTATTACTATGCTACCGTTATCATGCCAAATGGTGAAATGTACTTTAAAAATTTCCCTGTGATTACCATGTTAACAGGCAGGTGACTTGTTCCGCAGCTAAGTCTGAATGAAGCACTATGACAATCTTCCGTGATTTTTTACTAAAAGTATTAGCCAGTTATCCTGCACAGGGTAAAAGCTCAGTGTGTTGAAAGATCATGAAATACACATTGTCATATCAATGCCTTTCCCTCTCTGTGTTTGAGGAATAAGTATTTTGATCCATTGAAATTTAAAATACTTCTACTGGGATTTTCAGAAGCACATAGCATTGGTCTAAGCCTGTTTCTGTTAATTCAATGAGAATTCTATCACCAACTCCAGTAGAAATACTAAGGCTGAAATTAGTACTTCTTTCAAAATTTTACCTTCAGCAGGGGAAAAAATAAAAATCTTTTACCTGAATATCTTTATTAACTTCAAATAGAAAGGTACAGTACATGTTCTGTCCTATCAGAAGACTTAGAGCACCCAAATTTTATGTAGAACTATTTTGCAAGTTAATTATAAACATAGATATGCACTGTACACAAAGCCAAGAAAAACAGATAAAATAACTCCATTTGCTCAACAGACACCTTTAAAGAATATTCTGGTAATACTATCTATATTAAACCTGGTATCTGAATTGAAACAACTCGTATTTAAAATTATTTCAGTCTACTTGGTGTTTTCTAAGAATGTCAATAACCTACAATATTCGTATTTTTTAATTTAGAAAAGACACACTTTTTTACACACTAACTGTCCATTAGTTATAGTTACGATAAGTAATCTAAATGGTCTTTCATCAGCTATATTGAACACCAGTGTTGCAAAACCAGAACAATAACTGCTGAAAGCAGTGGCAACTTACCTCTAGGCCTACTACAAAAATGGCATTATTTGTAGCAATATCAACATCCAAATAACATCCTTTGACTGCAAAAGTTATTATAAGCACTAATCAAAGCAAACTATTGAGTTTCAGCAGTATGGAAAAACTCTTCAGACCTTTTATGGCATGAGAAAGAATACAAAGTATGAAAAAGTCCCCTTGCACATTTAATTTACAGTATTCACTGCATCTGCTCTGAAACCAACACTGGTGATGTGAAATGAGAGCTGAACAATCAAGGCAGAAAATGTAATGAAAATGTTGTATCCTAAAATAAGTTGCCTATTCATACCAGCAAGAAGATGTATAGTTCTGAAGAGTAGCACTTCTATGTTCTGTTTCAAAATAAATATCTAACATTACATACGTCTTAATGCTATAATCCTCATACTGGCATTTCAAAATAGGTACTTTCAAAGAGATAGATTAGTAAGTATATCCCATATTAGTGTGGCAGACATATAAAAAACAAAAGGAATGATACTAAGAATGACAAAACAAACTGTCAAACTAAGGGCCACAGTGTACCTACTACCAACCAGGGAAAATATCCTGCGAAATGGAAAGCAGTTCACTCAAGTTAGCTGTAACTGGTGAAGTCTTAAGTTTTAAACCATAACAGAAGACATACAATGTTTCATTGATGAATTCTAGAATGTTTTCTTAGTCTTTAAATTATTTCCTTCTATTCTCATAACTTTTAGAAAGATTACTAGATTCTTTCATTCATTCTAAAGCGAAATCTGTCACACTTAAAACCAAAGTGAAGTTTAGTTCAGATGAGAGGTAAACTGCATCCAGCTGTCATGGAAGAGGTAAATGCCCCTTATCTATGAAGGGTAACACTGCCTCAGATTACAAGAGCCACAAATCCTGCAATTTTGCAGTAAACACCAGTTATTTTTACTGCTATACACATCTTTCCTAGGTCTAGATGTTCTTTAAAATTCAAGGATCTGTGCAGAACTCTGGATGATGAGTGGGGATTTCTTAATATCTTTGGGCAAGTGAAAGGGTTACCACTTACTGCCCTGCCATTACTGCATGGGCAGCTACTCATGGACAAATTGCTCATTACTAGCCACTAAGATGTCACACATCACAGTGGAGCTTTTTAAGCAAAATGAAACTGGTATCTTAAAACATCATTCTGCAAACTGCAGTGGTTCAGGATTGACAAATAACCGTCACACGGTACAAGCAGGGCAGAAGTTCCTCAGTTTCTCATCAGAGCATCTAAGACACGACTGAAAAATTGTCTTAGGTCTGCTAGTTTATAGGACTGAAAAAATCTTTAAAACATCTTTAAAAAAGGCAGGTTTTTAAATGATTGCACTTCAGAGACACACTGCATTAAGTTTCCCAAAAGCAAGGACTAATTTTGCTTTACAGCTCAGCAACTCAATATTTTCCTAACTTTTTGAGCCAATGAATGACTAGCAGACTTCAAAGTTTCTCAGAAGCTACCCTGAAACTTCATAAAACCATTAACAGAAGGACACTAAGAAGACAGCATGAATGGTCTACTATGTATAACAGTGCCATTAAACAGTATTAATCTTGCTCTGACAGAGTGTAAAGGCAAGCAACTACGAGAATTACAACTTAGAATGCTTTTACTTCTAGAAAGATCGGAAAGTATGTTCTGCATACCTGAAAAGACATAATTAATATTTATATTATGTACCCATAAAATAACAAGAAAGCAAAGAGAAGGGTCATTTCCTTCAAATAAAGATAGCATTTCTGGCACTAATGTGCTCATTACCAATACCCGTTTGCCACAGAGGCATAGAATTCACTATGTCGTATCATATCAGAGCCTCACCTTACTCAGTACTGAAAAAGGGTCAATCCACCAAAGGGAGGTTTAGCTTCCCAGGAACCAGTAGGAAACTAATACATGCCATTGAATACCCTTATAAATATAAGATCTACTAACTATAAATATTTCCCTATTCAAAAAAGACAAAATACTTTTTAGTATACTAATAACTTGCCTGATATCATGTGCCTGCTAACTGTATAAGTAAATTTTTTTAAAATCTATTTTAAATGGTTTTCCTTTTCATTTAACAGGATGCCCCCATTGTCCTCCTCATAAAACACACCAGACTCCAGACTGGTTTTATGTGTCATGCTCTGTTATTCAGCTTCTGAAAACCTCAAACATTTATTCTCTCTCCAAATAACCATTCTGCCTCTTATAGCAAGCTTAAGCAAGCTTCATATTGATCTTAGTTTTCTTTACTTTCAACTTTAGAATATTTCTAAATAAGATTCCTCTGACTGAAATCCTCAATTCTAATCCTGTCACAACAACATGAGAGCAATGCTGACACAGGACCCAGGAGAACATTATATAGGTGGTAGAGAATCAAGGTGAAAAAAACAAAAGAAAGCTAAAACAAAGAGACAGAACTGCTTTTCCTACTTTAACCGTATTGTGGAGAAAAGAAAGGGAATGACAGCTTTTGAAATAACAAATCACCTAATGAATATTCTGTACAAGAAGCTGGAAAAGACAAAAAGAAGCATAATTAAAGTTATCAATATATTCAATATATATAAAAGCATTAATTAAAAATTCCTGAAATTAGTATTACTGGAAATGTTACTATCCTCACGGGTGTTTTTCTTACGAACAGCAGTCATAGATGAATTAAAAGACTGTGACCATCACAGAGCTTGCAATTCCCCTTCCTCCTCCATTTGCATAGCCAGGATAATTCAGGTTTGCCCCTTCTATTTATAATTACATTAAATAGGCATTGAATAAAAAGCAACATTATTTCTCCTACTGTAAGACATAAGAAATGCTTCCCTCAAATAAAATAAACTTTCTGTAATTGTCTATGTTCAGTACACAGGGTCCTTTTTCCTCCCTGGGACAGACAAAGCTTAGCACTTGAAAAAAATTCAGATAGGCATCACTAATTTTTCTGTTCTCTATCACATCACAGCCCTGAGGTTTATTATGGAAGAATGTTTGCAGTGGTCTGTTCTAGTGCTGGAAATGGGAATCTGTTTAAGTAGTAACATCCAAACTGAAAAATACTCATCCTGTATTTCACAGCGTCATTACGAAAGACTACAATAGCATGTGGAGCCAGCAAGACAAAAGACATACTGGCATATCATTTTTGCTCTGGATCTATTTGTATTTGTCAGATGCTTAATTTATCAGGACATTCCCTATTTTTATCTTGAGAACTAAAATTGTTTACTGTAAGGATTACAATAGTATTATTTTAAGGATTACTGTATCGTGCTTTTAATTTACTTATCTTTAAGAAAACTATACATTTCTACTGCCACATGACAGGAGGGAGCGAACAATGGGCACCATGCAGTGATACATCATGAAGAATTTTTGATATCACAAAGTGTAAAGTTGATCCCTTTTGTTGTTTCAGCCTTTCAGATCTAGACTGCAGGAGACTATTGTAAGGAGGACTATATACCATAAATGAGTAAATGCAACAGTTAGAGCACTTCAGCCAATCTTCTGTTTTCCTTCCTCCATCTGTTCAGGGATGTGGTGTCTCTACTATTTAAAATTCATGTACTGCTTTGAGAAGTAGCCAGATAGGTTATACTGATTATAATCCAAAAGGACAAGTACTATATGCTCAATAAACACCAGAAGGAAAGTTTAGGGAAACCAGAGCTACTGACAAAATAGGATTGATAAGGAAAGCTTTCCACAACACACCAAAAAAACGTGAATGTGAATTGCAGAGAGGATTCTACATTAGCATGTGGAATTTCTTTGAGCAATCCTGTCCTGTCCTGTCCTGTCCTACCCCTTCACCGCAAGACCCACAAACAAACAACCTAAAACCAGTTTTAAACTGTGCTGGAAATACAGCAGGGTCTTCTAAAAAGACTGCAGAGTAAACACCCTGGTCTGCTACTTCAGGAGAAATCAGTAAGGAAAGTCACTGTTTACTGTCCCTGTGGCCTGAGAAGACCTCAGCCTACAACAGAAGCTAGGAACAACCTGGCTATTAGGGCACATCAATCCAGAAACCTTTATGAGCGACAGCTGTATAGATAATGCAACCTACAGAGATAATAAATGCATCAAGTCCTTTCAGCTACAGCAGCCAATCCCTGTACTTACCCCATTTTTCAAGAAAGTGCAGGAGGCGAAATACAACTCACAGCAGGAGGTCTGCTTCACTGAGATCACACCACTTTGTTCTATCTGAAAAACACTGCTTTCTACATACTGTTTTGTATATTTTTAAAAAAAAAAGAGGACAGATTTCTTGACACCAATTCCTGAACTCTAGTGCCAGAGAAACAAGACTGTGTGTATGTACACATATGCTTAAAGGAATCAACATGTCTGCAGCTCAAAATTTTTTGCATCTGTTCATCTTGCTACATCCCGATGGCATTCAAGAGAACTTACAAAAATTATGATGCTAGCAGAGAAGGTGAGAGAATGAATACACTGGCGTTTGGTTTGTTTGGCTTTGTTGGGTTTTTTTGACTGTTTTTAAGAAGTTGCTGCTATAAACCTGTTCCAATGCTAGAGCAAAACTGGACATTAAACTTGGTTGAAAGTCCGTTGAGAAACTCTAGATTTGATCAACGTATTTCTTAGAAAAGGTAAATCTCCATATCTTACACAGCTATTCAAAGAGAGCTTTACATTTCAGGAACCCAACCCACTAATTTTGTAGAGGACCAGAAGTTTACTCCTCACTGGAGATCTGCAACAAGGATGCAGACAGAACAGTTCTGAGATGAACCTATTGAGGAAGCAGCAGAGAAAAAGCCACTTATTGCATCCCATGATGAAACACTTGGGCTGCAGATAGAAAGTTTCAACACTAACTGAAACAGAAATAAAAGCAGAAGACAGAAACAATGGCAATGTTTTAAAAACAAACAAAAATCTAAGTTCCAACTACTACGGGTCTACTCTTTTTCAGCGTCATTTGTGCCTGCGTGACATTTAGGACCCAACTTAGCGGGAAGTGGCAAGCTTCAATACTAGATGCCAGAGTCCAGCTCACTGTACAACTCTGTGATCAAAACCAGGAGACTGAGGGGAAATTAGCCAGCAGAAATTTGAAGCACACCACAGAAGTACTGATGAGTTTTGGAGTGTAAAATAATTTTCCAAATTGAGAGGTTATGCTCTAGCATTTCCTCTAACTCATCTTTCCACCCTTCAGTGAAACGTGACAATAGGAACTGCTTACTCTAGATAACAGAAAGAAGAGATGAAAACACCTTGGTGTGAACTTTTTTTTAAATTTCTCATTCACAGTTTGGAAATGGGGGGGGCTGAAAATTCTAAGAGGGCAGCTCCAAAGCAGCAGATTGCAATTCCCCCCTGAAGAAACTGGGGAGATGTAACCAACCTCAACATCTACTCTGAATAAAGGCACAGAATAAAACAGTACAGAAGACCACATTTTCTTTTCATTTTGTGACTGCGTGTTTAATGCTTTTTGGTTACAAAATGTATTGACGGTATCCCTGATACCCCTCTTTCTGGCCATTTTCATTAGAAGTAAAGGTTACACTAGTGGTTTTCGCATGATCAGCAGTTAGCTCTCAATAACAGTCTTCAGTAACACTCCCCCCAAAGTAGGACACTTTGAAGTTATAGGATTTACAAATCTGGTGAAATTTGTGTTTCTTTAGCTCGAGAGTCAGCTTTCATTTTTTTGCCAGTTTCCCACCCTACTGCTGGCACATGCAATAATATTTTTAGAGATCACCAATTTCTAACACTAAAAGGCACGTAAACCCAATGTTACCACAATGCAAGCACGCAACTGATCAAGAGGAGCCTTTCAGATAGAGAAATTTAAATGACACTTCAGAAACAGAATTCACAAGTGATTCTTAGGGCCTAGCAGTTGTTACTCTCTCTTCTTTCCTTTAGAAGAACATTTATTCCATTTCACTGTGATAAGCAGTATCATTTGCAGCTTCAGTGCAGCTCCACTGTGAAGGCAGACGAACTGCCACAAAACGGACAATGAGAAGCAGACAGGACGCACACAGGCACAGGGAGGACAGAACAAAGAATCACAGGGAGTGGGGAAAAATAAACTATATAATAGCTGCTGCTTGGGAACACTAGCTGGAACGAACAGGGAGGCCACCAACTATCATTACAAGCGCATGTTTCTTTTGCAGTTGCAAGGAGAACTGCACACAAGAGGGGGCAGGGGATCTGCTATTAATCATATTATATTCATTGTTCCCTTGATGCTGCTGGCAGTGCTTCAGGAGACTCCCTCAATTCCCAGACAAAACTGCAGTGAGAACAGCAGCACTCCAAAAACAGCCCACACCGAGCCTTCAGCCTTGTCCTACTATGTTAACACTGCCGTAAACTAAACACTACTTAACCACTCCGCTGCTTATTGAACTGAATTTTTTTAAAAATGCAAATCACAGCAGTTGAGGGTCCCACCCCACCCAAATCTCTCATTAGGAAAACCAACACGCTGCATAAGTCTGATGAAACTATTTGCAAGAACAAGCCACTAGAGAGGTGAAAACATCAGCCTCAAGTAGTCAGGAATCAAGTTTCTTTGTTGAGGAAGAGTTTTGAATGTTATCTCTAAGTCAGGTGCTGAGTGACTCCTTGATTAAGTGGCACTTAACGTTCAGTAAGCTTAATGTCCCAGCAAGAACAGCAGGCTGATACCTGTGCCTGGGAGCAGGGGAGGGAGAAAATGGCAGCTGATGCAGCAAGGTAACCAAGTCAGCCATTCTTTTGTCAGTGAAGACAGACGTGTTTAAGGGGAAAGAAACGTGGATTAACTGAATCTCGTATTCATACTTCATTGAAAACGTAATGCTACTTTAATTTGTCTGGTTTGGCAAAGCTACAGGGGAAAGGTGACTGTTCTCGACCACAGATATTTTTTTGTTGTGACAAACTGCATAGTGTGAGAGTGACAGACGCTCCAGTTCGGTCCAGAATGCGTTAGAGGCGGCCTCCCTAAATAAAAATTCATAGCCTTGGCTTCCATGGGCCCCTGACACTCTTCAAGTTGCCAGTGAAGTTCAGCTGGCACCGCTTGTCTCCCAGACTGAACAAATATATTCTTTTGTTTAAGGAAGATACGGAAGAGTAGAACAGCTACAGTTAGGTAAATATGCATTTAACGCACCAGCCTACGAACGAAGTAGTAACGAGACGTTTCTGCCTCGGTTTTCAGTACGGAGAAATCACTTCGCTCTCAAAAAACACCACGTTTATCAAGCAGCAGGGCTGACTGCCGCCAGCCCGCCCGATGACTCACCCTCCCTTCCCCACTTTCTAATTAGCCGCGATAGTCAGCATCAATTCGGTGGTTGTTTTTTTGTTTTTAACCACACCAAAAAAAACCATCTTGGAAGCTGACGAGCGGCCTCCTGCTGGCGTGCGGGTGGGGGTTTTGGAAGCTGGCTGCGGCTGGACGCGGCGCAGCTCCCCCGTCCGCGGGGCACGCAAAGCACCGGCTCGCGCGGGCGCGCCCCCGCCCTCGGGCGGCTGCCGCATGCGGGACGGCACGATCCCAGGGAACCCGCTCAGGGACGGGGGGACGAGCCGCGGGCGCCGGCAGGGGAAGGCGTTCCACCAGCGCGGCCGCGGGGTCAAAAGTTTACCGTGGTTTCAATTTCACCTTTCCGCAGCCAATGAGCGCGCGGCGGCCCCAGCGCGCGGCGGGGGCAGCGCCGCCCTTAACCCCTTGCGGCCCGGCGCCGCAGCGGAGCGCAGCGGCCCCCGCCCTCGGCGCCCCTCGGGGCAGCGGGCCCAGGAGCGGCGCGAAGCCCCGCAGCAGCGAGGCAGAAGTTAAGGGCTGCAGAAGGGGGTCCCCTCGCCCCCCGTTTTAGTTGAAAACCAGGCCAGCAATCTAAGGGGTAGCGCCGGCTCTCGGCCCTATCACAGCAGCGGGGCTGCAAGTGACAGCGGCGAGGCTGTGCTGGCAAACAGGAAAGACTGACCTTGCGAAAGGGGAGGGCGGGACAAGCCCGGCACAGAATTGTCGGAAAGGGTTCCGAACGCGCGGCCAGAGCGGAGCTGCGGGGATTTACTTTGGTTCTTGTCAAACGAGGACTCGTCCTTGCCCTGGCGTGAGGCCGGGCAGCCCAAGGAGCCCGGCCGCGCCCTGCCCGGTCCCCACAGCGGCCTTGGCAATACTCGGCTCAGGGTGTTGACCGCAAAACAAGCCATCCCCCTATCTACTCCCAAAGGATGGGCATTGAAGTTGTGGTTCTTGGGTACAGAAATCTTCAGCTTTTCAGTCTTGCACAGGAAAACAAGCAATACCTAGCCCTAGAAATAGAAAATGGTCTGGATGTGAGACATTTGTAATATAGTGTCTTGCTTTGGCACAGAAAAAGAAGGTGCATCTTAGTCTCCACTCCTTTCACGGTTACAGAACTAGGGGAAGAACATAGAACTGGCTTCTTGTTCCACTGTATGCCTCCGTTCTGTATCAGTGGTTCAGGTTATATCATCTCCTAATCAGTAGTTCTGATTTAAAATTTTAATGGAGAGAATTACATCTGGACTCAAAATACCAGCACTAGCAAATGTAGTTTCACCTCAGGGACTACTGACTTAGTGAATCAGTACACTGTGGAGTATCCCAAAATCCATGCTCAGACCAGTTTTATTCTCTAAGAGATTGACAAAAATGCCGAAGACAGCAAATACTGAATGACACAATCTGTGATTGTGCTTTGGCATCCACTTGATCTGGGAAGTGAGTATCAACCACACTTGAACACGGAGAGCAACAAACTTATCACATCTTTATTGGCCTTGCACACCACGAGGAAAGAGGACTTTAAGTGAAGATTTGGATGAAGAGTTCTCAATTTGGTGCAATAACAGACAATATAACATGAGGCAGCATGAAGAGAAGTGTATAAAGCACATAGTTAAGGCAAATTCAGAAGCAAAGTAACCTAAGAATGTTCAACACAGCAGAAAGGGGTGGGGTTACACAGACACTGACATGAGCGAGTGGCAACTCTGACTCAATACCAAGTAGAATGGCAAGTCACAACATACACTTGCCAGGTAAACAACATCGAATTAAACCATTCCAAAACAGGCAGCAGTCAAGTCAGAAAAACTTGAGAACATGTATGTTAGCATACTCAGATCTCCACCACAGTGCACAATTACGAGAGTCAATATAATTGTGAAGAGGTAAAATGACTAAATATGCCAGACATGCAGAAGAACTTTATGCTGAAGATGCCAGTTAAATAAAGTAGAACTCAGTTTTCAAAACCCTGAAACCAACCAGATGGTAAATAGTTCAAGATAATGCACATGACAACCTACAGGAAAAAACATCAGTCAGGTGGCAGCTATTACTAATTCTCCAGAAAAATGCAGTTTGAAAATTGGTAAAATGATCTTACACAGAATCTTAAAGGCATTCACAGCACTTTGTGATGATGAAAGGCATTCTGGTCTCAGCCCTCTGTGTAGGTACCCAGGGAGGACAGACAGATATCTTACGAACAGCTATGCCAGCTGAAAATACTGCCAACAATCTCCTTTTTGTTAGTTCAATTCACAAAAGTTTTGGGCAAGAAGATAATCATGCAAAGCTCTTAAAACCTGCTTCAGGAATAGTCAACCACTCAATTTAAGAGCGGCCAACAAAACAATTGCCAGCTCGTAGGCAAGGTCAAACAGTCATTTCTTGAGCAGGCACAGGTAGAGTCCTTTCTCCATCTATGCAAATAGGCATAACAGCTCAATACAGCTACTATGAGGTTACGTTTAATGCCCTGAGAGCCGCTAAAAAAAGATGCAGTAAGTGATTAAAATACATCAAGTCAAAGTTGAAGACGTCATGAGGATCTTAGCTGACTAAGATCATGCCGTACTACCAAGCTTTTCTACTCTAGTTCAAAAATGGTAAGACACCAATGAAAATGCTATCAAATAACATTGTATTTTCATAGTTTAGCTAGGCTAAAATAGTTTTGCCAATAGTAATTTAAGACTTAATTACATATATAAAAAGCTGTTTTCCTCTCAGTAAAAAAGCAGTATGTTTTTGTTGTTTTACCTTCTCTAAATACAGTGTCATTTTAGAGAAATTCTTTTAAATTGAGATATCATAAATAAATTCCCTTTTTATAAGATGGCCTCATTTTAAAAGAAAATGGATGCTATAAAATTTTACATCAAGTCAGCATGTTACCAAGAAGCTTTTCTGTGTGTTCTGAATTTGATTAAGACAAGCCAAGGTCACTTCCTGAAAGATGCCTACCACTGCAGCTGCAAGCAAACTAGGCTCCTAGGAGCTCGAAAGCTGGGGGATGGGAAGCCGCACTAGCAATTTCTAACACTGTCTCCAAAAATACACCAATTACAAAACTTGACTAGTATTTAGAAGTGTTTACTAGATCACCACAGAAGTAACCTATTAACTGAAGTCTGAGTCTGTGTAATCATGTTTTCAAGCAAAAAAAGATTCCCGATGATGTACAAGCATGTCTACAAAAAAACCAAATAATTCTGAAGACCCTTTACTAAACTTTATGCAATTCTCTTGAAAATGTACTTTTTATTTTTAACCTCTATGTTTTATTATGCCGCTCATGAAGCTACCTTGAATTAACAGCATGTCTTAGTCGCGCTGAAACTGTGAGGCTCCACCCAATCTACACTGTGTCCTATTCTGAAGCCCTTTAGGAAAAACTTCAGGAAAGCATGCAAGCTCTTTCCAGAAGTCTAGAGCATGCATTTCCCCAGTTTCTGAAGACTATACCTATTGTTTGCAAAACCAATTAGAAATTAGCTGTGTTCACCTGTAATTTTAAAGATATTTTAAAATATTTTAAAAACATGTCATATTTGCATTATGCATGAGGCCAAACAAATGTGGTTTCTTCAATTCCCAGACACAGTTAATGCTTACAGGTCATGAAAATACGATCCATACCAAAACAGTATTTTTTGCTTTTTGTGTGTACAAATAAAGATTCATACAATTTGGAGTACGAAACGGGGAGGGGTGGAGAGGAGGAGCAGATTGCTGAAAAACATTTAAAACCACACACCAACAGACATTCCCACAAGGGCATCTGTTAGCCTAGGAAAGGGGCCCCAGTGACTTTATTTATGAACACACATGCTCAATTTAATATACTTCATCTTTAAAACAGCCTTGATATACCTAACATTGCAACTGAAGTTTCATACTTGGCCTAAATCAGGAGGATCTACTGAATGAGAGTTAATTTTTGACAAACTGGTGACCCAAGGAAAAAAAAACAACAACACTGCTGGTTTCGGGTGGGCATCTGCCTAAAATAGAAAAATACTCTAAAGCATATCATTACCTATGCAGGCACGGCTACATCTGTGGTTAAGGATGCCTAACATTTTCCATCACAGAAGCCTGTTTTAATTCTTTAGTGACTCTCTCTCACACACCCCTCAGAAGTACTTCTTGTGGAAGACTTGCATTAAATTGGTTCAGACATTTAAAAACAGAGTGCAGAACTCAGCTGAACAAAATATAACCTTTTATTCAGTCCAAGAAGTTAAAGCTTTAGAAGAGAAACTGATCAAATGACTGAACAAGCCAAACTTCATCTTGCTACTCCAATAAGGTATCTGTACAGACAGTAAGTGCCTTTAAAGTCTTTGAACATGCTCAGTTTTGTTTTAAACCACTTGCCAAGACCCTCGAGTATTTTATCTAACCAAGTAAGCTGTGTCACTGCACAGCTCCTCTGTGCTGACAGGATAGAACATGCTTTATCACCACATTATAAAGACCAAGAGCAGCTTCTCTATAAACCTGCCAGCTACGAAGCAGTTCAAGTGCCTGGCAGCACAGTCGCTAGTGAACAGGGACATTTTTCTAGGTTATACTGCCCCACCCATACACAGCACCCACAAAACAGGAGGCAGCACCAGGACCAAGGGCTCAAAGGCCACCCTTCCCTTCCCCCCTCCTCGCAGTTCGAGATCCCAGTTGAAACCACAGATGGGGGTCTCAGCCAGTAGTTCTAGAAACACCCTGCTCCTGCCCCTCTAGTGGCTAGCCCATGCTCAGCCCAGGGACCAAAGTGGTGTCAGTCTGCTCTGGGGGATTCCAGATGACAACCTTGCTGGCAAACGGAGTAGAAATTTCCTTATGGTGAGTTATACTATTTTTTCCATATGCTTTTTGAAGGCATACAGAAAGTTACACTGAAAATACTAAGGTTGCGAGGTCATTAAAAAAAAAAGGTAAAATAGTATGGTCAACTCCAACTCTCAACGCTTCTTCCTTTAACCCTTGTTGCAGATGATTAAGCACATTGCTGTGTAACTGTTTATTAGACTCTACATGGGACTGGCACCAATCAGTTCACAGAAAAGACTACTATACACTTACTTACTTGTATCATCTCCAAAGTACGTTACTATTTCGGCAGCCATGTTCACATTACTATGCCGTGATAACAAATGGTCTTATAAATGGAGAACTGAAGTCTGCCCAGGACCCCATACCCTAACCTGGCCTTTGCCCAGCATGGGTACATAGGCAGTTTCAGTGACATTCAAATTAGGACACAGGCGGTTTTTTTTCCTGGGAAGAGTAAAAAACACTGATCTATACTGCCTTGATTATGAGAGATCGCAACTTCCAATTAAGAATATTAATTCAGAGCAGACTTTAAACTAGCGTTTCAATCACTGATATAACTGCTGGAAATATTTACACCCACCAATAAGGAGGAGCACATGAGCAGGACTCTACGCCTGTACAGTCCATAAATCACCTTGGCTTGCCTGCGGCACATTTTGCTAGTCAGCAGATGCAGTACTTACGGGCATTTATTCATGCCTTTGCACAGGAACTAAGCTATAGAATTAATGTCAGTAAATATATTATTTTACACGGTAAAACAACTAATTTTAATCAAAGCTCTGGATACATTACCATTTTAAAAATGTAGATTCATATTCTGAAAAAGTGGCTGAGTGCTATGGGGAGAGGGCAGGGGAAGACAGCTATCCATTAGGGGTGGCCATATTACACACACAGGCTTCAACAGGAGTGAAATGCCTGCTGTGTTAAGAGCGCTTTTTACAATTCCACTTGGTACCTCTTTTTATCAGGCATAATTTTTTTTCGTTTATTGAAAAACACAAACACACCCTTTGCTTTTAAAATTAGATCTTGTCCTCCTCTGACCTAATAATAATAAAAGGTCCGTTAATGAAGTTTCCTGAGTTTTTGGCATAACTAGACTCTCAAATTTGAGAGTATAAGATCAGAGACCAAAGCAAAGGAAGTTACTGAAGAAAGGAAATCAAAATAGTTTTTACGTTTTCCATGCATAGCATCAGTGCTTACATATGATTTACTTCATTGTAAGGAGTAAGTACAGCTACTTAATACAAAGGTGACACTTCTAAAACACAATTTGACCTTGAAATATGGAAATGTCCCTAGCTCAATGCTATAATTAAAATCTGATTAAGTTTGAGTGTAGTTAGTATAGCTGCAAAAGGTGTTCATTTAGGTCAACACAAATGCTTACCATTCAAGATTTGAAGTGACAGCTATCTAGAGTATACCAATAAATCTGAGCATTTCATTAGCTAAAAATCCCTTTTGCTCTATTTTTTCATATACCTCACTATATTTCATATTCATAGTGACCAGAGCTTAGTAGAATACCTTCAGCTAAACTGCAAAATAAAGGCAGAATAGAATCACTCCCAAATTTAGTTAACTTGTCTCTCCACAGTACAGTCAAGTTATCTTGTCGTATTTCACATGTTGCCCATCCTCTGCGTACCAATGGTTATAACACAGAGCACCTGCTGAAACGTACCGCACAAAACTGAAAGCTGAAATGTTATTTTACATGTCACTCAAATCTTAGATTTCAGGTGTCAATTATTTAAAAATTAAGCTAAAATGGAGGAGGAAAAAACCCCAAAGGTTTTTTCCAAAGTCTTGTTCAATGCTATACAAAACAGAAAAATAGCACCTAGAGAGAGATGATAGACTAGAGAGTCACAGAGTCTCCTCCAAGGCCTACAACAAAAGGGCAAGAGGCAAGCTTTGCTACCTGCAACAAGTTAAATTTCAGTTTTTAAATAGTGGTTGAACACAGGAGCCCATTTCAGAGAGCCTATGAAATCTCTATGCTAAGAGACCTTCAAAACTTGACTGAACAAAACCCCGACCATCCAGCTCTAATTTTGTTCACAGTGTTTGGACCAATGATGCATCATTTCTCTACCATTTTCAGTAAAACATTGTCATCAGACAATTACGTAGTGTGGCCCAATGATGAACTGGTACCATTATAACAACGGGCTACTAAGACAAGACTACTTTACAAATGATCCTATTTTGTCTTAATTTTAAAATGTATTACCACATTCTTTTTGGTGCTGATTTAAGCATGTATGCTTTATTAATCTAAGGTACTCTTTACATTTTGCATACTTCCGTTAGTATGTCCAGTCCATCTTTACTGGACACAAAGTATGTATTCCTGACCACCACATTAATTCCTACCATGAAGGTTTTAGTTTTTTTTTTTCCCAATTTATGAGAAAAAGGAGCGTCGTTTTGAATAAGACTCTCAATGCCCTCTGGATTTTTTTTTTGTCCAAACTTTACTATTCTTTAAAAAGATTTTTCCATTGCATAAAAACCTTACACTTTAGTTTTTCTAATGTTCTGTTAAAGAAGCAATACCTTCACTTTCATTAAAAAGACGTTTTTCAACAAATCTCATATTAAGCCCCCTAACTTCCTTACAGCAAGCAGAAAATCAGTTTTGCTCATTAAAGGTTTTATACAAACAGCACTTCTCAAACACTGATGTTTATCTGCAGAACTCTCCAAAATGACACTAGCATCATATAGCACAGAAATTCCAAGTAATTTTAGGAAGATTTGCAGCCATTCTGGAAGTTAGTACAAGAGGTCAGTGACTGCCAAAAACAGAAAAAGGGATCACATCCTTCCAAGTGCCAAAAACATTTGTAATGTTTTGTTTCAGATCCAGTTGCTTCCTTGTTTATAGATAAATGGCTAAGTAGTTGTGTAGTTTCACAACATTAGGAAGCAATTTTATGTATTTTTTATAGTGGACTGGAAGAAGCGCCAGGACAGAGCTGTTGAATTTTTATTATTATTACTTTTTATTACGTGCATTGTATCTTTAGTTCCCATACAAGTAGGAGCGACTGAATTGCATCTTACACTCAACAAAACCGTGAGCTGGGGAACCACTGTTTGGACATTTGTCTGCCAATGAGACATCACGATGCATCCACCACAACTTAAACAACTCCTCTTTTACCAGACTTTGTCATTCTGCAGTTTAATTCGAAGTTTAACTCGATGCTAAGCTTTCATGTTAGCGTTCAGCCACACCTCTGCACTGAGAGGCTTTTTTATGAGCATCTGGTGAGCACATCAAACATGTAACTAACTGATTAGCACCAGTCATGCATTTATGTCATACAACTGGAGTATATCAGCTATACAGCGTAGCTGATTCAACGTGTTTTCTTGTCAGTAATCACCACACTGCATTTGTCCAGTTAAGTGACCTTTTATTACACTACATCACACTTCCATGGAACTCAAAAAAAAAAAGGGAAGTTATGTTTAGGTACACCACAGTCAGAATCTTATATTCTTGGGCCCTGTCAAAAATTTTAAGAGAAAAGTTACTAATATTGTCTCTAGGCATGGCATAGCTTTAGTATTTTATTTTTAAAAGCCCACTAAGTATTTTTAGTGTACTGAACAGTTCATTAAAAGTTCAGAAAGTTACAAAGCCTTACCTACACTTGAGCATTCACCAGTAGGAAGCTTACTTTGTTAGATTCTCATATAGATTAAGCCTATAAATAACAGTGTACATACAATAACAGGATAAACACAGCATACCACGGAGGGAACCCAAGAAAAGAACATACAAAAATTAAGTCTGATGTCATTAGTTCTGTCTTAACGAATAAAAATGCTGTTATTTAAGGTTTTTTTCACTGCAAGTAGATTTATGACAGACAATATGCTTAGACAAGTGTCTCCATCCAGTCAAGAGCAAAAGTTATTTATTCCTTCTCTCCACCACATATTATTTACCTCAGTGTGTCATCTGTCTGCAAATCATTGCTTAGGAACTGTAACATTTTCATAAACACAGCTATCTGAAAGAAAACACAATCTTTTCTGTGCTTTGAAGACATCATTCTCCAAAGGTTTTCCTTCTGCTGTCTCATTTGCTTAATTTTGCTTTAACCTTCCCTTATTCTAATCAAGCTAGCTCACTTGAATTTTATTTCAGGGCACCTGCTAAACTCCAGAGTGAAGAGGCTGATCTTATCGGAAGAGACTATTCTGAAGGAGGTGCTTCCTTCCTTGAGACCAAAATCCCATTGAATAGAATGTCCAAAGTTATCAGTTTCACTACTCTCCAGCAACAGGTATAGAGCGTGACACATTAACCTATTTGAGTGTTGAAAGCTAAATTGGTTACTCCAGAAGTTAGGTAAAAAAAACAAAACAAAACCCCAAATAAAGCAAAAAACCCACCAAAAAAACCAGAACCAAACCAAAACCCACCAGTGATTAGCCTGATAGCCACTCTGGGCCCCAAACAGCTTTGTCTAAGAAATACCATTTCATCACCTTTGTTTCAAAAGAACTGTTCTAAGTAAAGTATTCACATCATCAGCTACTTCAAAAAGAAGAAAACTGTAGTTTCAGTGATACAGAGAATTAAAAACTAAAGGCAGATATATACACAGGATGCTACGACTCAATCCCACAACTTTTAAGAGCAATATCCTTTAGTGGCCCAAGTATCCCCCAAAAGCCCATTAGCATTAGTTACTGTTTTACATAACGAGGCCAGATCATACCACACCTTTCCTAAGTTTAAGGGAGGTGTAGGAGAGCAAACTATATACAATATTAGTGTCAAACATAAGAAGATATCTTTATTTTTTTAAGGGAATTGAAATTATTTTCTCCCTTTTCCTAACACCCTAAATACAAATGTTTTCTCTGGATCAGTCCTCGTAAGTGAAAGTAGCCCTGGACAATTAAGTCCAGCAGAGAAGACTTACCTAGCACAGTGTTCATTCTCCAACAGAGTCCAGCAGGAATGCCTAGAAAGAAAAAGGTAAGCATATGAACATGTTTCAGCATATTCTCAGACTTCACAATCTACAGCTCAGGAATTTCCTCATTCAAAAAGGACTGAGTTTCCCAGCAGCTGGATTCCTCTTCTACAGAAGTTTCTTTCTGAACCCATGAAAACGAATACAGCTAGAATATTCTGTGGCAGTCAGTTCTGTAGTGAGGCTCTACACTATGTGAAAGTATCCGTTTTTTATTTTTAGCTGTCGTCTGATAATAAGGAGGAGGAACACAATAAGTGAGATTACTACAGAGGAACACTTTTTTCCTGTTGATTTTCCATGACACTTGTGGTTCTTTTGTATACATCCACCTTGTACTCTCAAGCTAAAAAAAAAAAAAAAAAAGAGATGGCAGAGAAGTGCTAGCAAATTCTGTTTCTCATTAAAAAAATTTAGCTTTGATCTTTAAAAAATACAGAGAAAGATGAAGTCCACTATACTCTTTTCACAAGGAAGGCGTAACATGACTGGATAATACAGTTTTTTCAATTTTGCATTCTTTTTCTTCACTGACAACTCACAACACAACTTTTTGAACCCTGCTTAGCACTAGTCCGTCATTTTGACAGAATAATTAATTCAGTTGGTTGGCTGGTTTTTTTAACGCCGAGGAGAAGAAAATTCAGCAAAAAAATCTATTGGTTATAGCAGGTCTACTTCTCCCTTAAGTACATCACTAGGCATAAAGACAAAAGCATCACTCAGAATAAGGACAAGCCTCCTAAATCAAGTGCTGGGGATACATACAGCCACTCACCCAGAAGAGAAAGTTCCCTTGAATCCCTATCGTTTCTTCTTCAGTGACCACCCTGATAGTGATTGTAACTACTACCTGTAGTTACCAAGTCTACATTCTTAGAGGGCAAGAATAAAAGATCGGAGGTAAGCAAGCCATTATTAGGACCTACTCCCAGAACAAGAAGTACTAGAGAGAGGTGTTTTCTCTTAAGAGTTTACCAAATCTTCATGCAGTAAGCTTTGCAGAGTTATTTTAGTCAAGATCAGTCTTATGCTTATAAAGTAATTAGGAAACTTACCAGTTAAGTCAATAAATGAATTTACAATAAGCAGAAGAAAGGTCTGTATAAAACCAAGTTCAAACAACACTAGTAAGTTCTGTAAGGCTGTAGTAACAAACTCCATGCAGTGAAATATCTGATCTGCCACACTGGCTTTATCCAAAGCCCAAATAAACAAAACAAGTTTGTTTTAGGCTGTGACAATAAACACATTTCAGTTGTCATATGTCTTCAACAATATATTTTGCCTTTAGGGAGGAAAAAAGCTGTAGTAAGCCTTAGAAATCCCATCTCCAAGCTTGAACTTTGCATTAAATTTGTAAAGTAACATTTAGATAAGATATCCAAAATGTAAACAAAGCAATGGCAGCAGCTTTATTTCACAATACATAGTTTATTTCAATACTTTTAATCAGTGAGAAACCAACTAAACAATACACAATCCACAATGCAATCCTTGCAAAAGCTGGAAAAGATATTAAGGTTCATGTCAAGTTCAACGTGCTCTATTTTTAACTTTAGTCAAGTCCCTTCTCATTAGCAGAAACTTAATATTTGAGAAAGGATTAGGAGCAGCTAGAAAGTTAGTTTGATATAGAAATTCATGTATTTAAAAAACCCAAAATTTTTAGTCCAACGAATAATTCAGTTGAAAGTTACTTAGACCTAGCCAACTAACATAATCTCACACTGTCACAGTATACCAAATCAAGGTTTACAGATTGCTTTAGAATGTAGTAATCAATTGCTTGCTATTATTTTTTCATAATCACTGTGTGCTTTGTAAGCGTAAGTTTCATTCAAAAATTGTAAAACCCCCACAAATTCTAGACTCCCACTTTGCTCTAGCTCACAGAGAAATGTAGTCTTCACATCCATATAGTTTGACACTGATGGAACAATTTCTTTAGCATACCGTTTTAATTGTGAAATTTAGGACACTCCTGTAAGACCTGCTGAAGATACTTCTTAAAGCATTTCACAAGATAAAACCAATCCTGACAATCTCATGATTGACTTGCTAGGGAAAAGCAGAGAGATTACATAATAGTGAACTGGAAGAAAGACCACACACCTTTCAAAACAAGCCCAGTAATTCTGCATTTCAAGGATGCTAACAAGTAGGGAAGAGGCATGAGCATCTGCTTGTCTTTAAGAGATAATAAACTGGTTTTGAGCATTCCTGTATAGGTGAGCACCTGTATCATATGACAGATAGCCCTGTTTGGAGGCCAGAATTCTTTCAAGAAGTCTAGGACAGAAGTACCACCTTTTTTTCCTAGAGATAGTGTTAGCACTAGCAGAGACCATGACACATTTATATGCACGTGGCAGATACTGAAATCTTTCAGATGACTGCTAGCAAAACTATGAATTAGTGCCCATCTCCATATTATTTTACTGCACACAAGCATTAACTTACTTTGAGAGGATTAAACTAGCTTCTGCCAATTCTGACATCAGTAACTTCTGCTCTGTCGTGGTAAATTGTAACTAATACAGAACTTAACATTTCCAAGATGACAGTAGTATCCTTGTAGCTAGAGCAATAGAAAAGTGTTGTGGTAAACTTTTGCCTGGAGACAGTTTAGTCACATCTGGATATATGGCAGCAAACCCAAGATAAACAATTATCCCAAATGGAAAACAACCAAAACATCTTAATTCTAGAAGCTGCACTTTCTGCTTGTCTAAAATTATTAAAGCACTTAAGTATTCTTTGTTTTATCTGACTCTTGATCTGTCCTTTGTCCTTCTGTTTCTCTAGCTTTTTGACAAACGGAGATATGATCTAGGACTGCAAGCATTGAATGCATGGAGCGAAGCAGATTCAAGATAATGCCACATTCTAGCAGACTTTGTCAAGAAATTCTTCTTGCACTTAGAATGAGGAAAGACCTGCTAAGGTAGTTGCCAGTGAAGAAATTTAAGTTGATTAAAAATGCAGGCAAGGAGCTTTACACCTTAGGCTTATTCCAGGCGTGCTTCAAAAAAGAAAGTGCCAGTGGTACAATTTTTCTGGAAAACTAGCTGTTTTGTCCGAATCTACTTGGTGTATCATAAGAGTTAATAAAGTTTTAATATAAAAGCTGCTTCATCTGTTCTGCAAAACATGTTTACAATATTGTTTTATATAACAAATCTTTGTGCAAATTCCTCCAGGTGTGAAATACCAGCTGTGAACTAACCAATGGTGGCCAATCTTGTCTTAAGCACTTAAGCAATTGCTTAATTGTGTTCCATGGCCCCTCAGGTTCTTGAAAGTAATATTGAAATGCATGAGGACTTCCTATGCAAGTATGCAGAGAAAACTCAGAGAGCAGCTTCTGAAATCCCAGGTTCAGAGGTGAGGTCTTTAATTTAGTATGAATATGCTAAAAATGCTACCTTAATATACTAGGCAAGTTAGAACAAGTCATTTTTCAGCTGTATTCTTTTGTGGTGTTTTGTGGGTGGGGTTTTGTTTTTGTTTTAGACTAACCAATAGCCCTGGATGTACCCTTGTTTCAGCTGATGTAGCTAAAGCCTCTCCAGGGCTGTTACTTATTTTTTTCCACTGTTGATGCTATGGAGCCGGTGTAACTCTAGGAGAGAAACATTCCATTTTATGCACAGGGTTTTTTTGTTGGCAGGGTGGGGTTTTTTTGTTGTTTTTAACAATAACTACATTAAAATCTTTTCTAAATGAATCAATCTGTGGTGAAGTGCCTTGCTAACTTTATTTGGGGAGGAAGAAAAGCCTGGAAGATTTTTGAGTTTTTTATTATTCCAGAAAAAACAAGTCTAGACTGGATTGGAATTACTAAATATCAAGACTCTATAATAGAAGAAACTTTCAGGGGAGTGAGTATGACTATAGGAAAGCATCCAACCTTTTGTTCAAAATATTACATTATAAAGTTGAAACAGCCTTGCATTACATTATAAAGTTGAAACAGCCTTGCTACTGCAAAAAAATAACCTTTAAAGTGGCTGAGACAATTAGTGTAGCTAAAGTTGAGTCTATTTTGTATATAGCCAGTACATATATTTGGAAGAAAACATTGCCACTGTCTAGGATCTTAGCTCACCTGCTTTTGTTAAAAGATATCAACTAGCTGCATCCTCAAGAAATCTGTAACAGCTGTGGACGATCAGACTGGGTCTTATGAACTCTTGGACAGTTCTTAAACAGGAATAGTATCCTGTAAAATACCATGAAAAACACAAGCGTAAGGCTGACCCACAAGTCTAGCCTGGTCACTTTCAGAAAACCCTCTGAGTGCGCATAAAGTGAAATACAAATACAATTTGTCTTTTAAGCAGATAATAATGGTATCTGCTCTACAATGTTTTCTTTTAATGAAATTTGCATGAATATGCCTTAGGCAGCTTTGAAGTTACCTTTTACCAGCCATGTAGCCAAGATGTGGCATTCAGCAACAATTTGGTTTACAGTATCTGGATAAACTTGCCATGGAGCTCAGCAGAGGCTCACAGTCCAGTGCGACAAGATAGCCATCCTGTGGTGGTACAGCTAGGGGATTGCACTGACAGCTTTGGGGTGATAAGCCTGTACCTCAGACTACGAGCATGTCCCTAGTAATTAGTAATGCAGACACGAGCCCTGTGGCTTAAATTATCTCTCAGTAAATACTTGCCCATGTGCACTTTAGTCACCTGCATAAGGCTGTTTATTTTGTAGACAAGGAAGTGCTTGTATATGCCACTACTTCATATCATGTGAAAATGACTTGTGTATCATGCCCTGGAAACCTCTGTGATGTGGCACAGGTGAAAATTGTTCTTTTTCTCTTGCTATGGCCTCACCCTATAGCAATGGATACACTAGTGTTTTCATGCTATAGTGTGTGTTAAAATTTTAACAGACTGCTTACTTTGGAGAAAAAGATACCGACACAACATGAATGCCTCTTAGAGACGAACCTTAATCAAGTAGACATTTTTCTTAACCCCCTTTTACCAACAGTTTGAACATACAACTCTTTTCCACCCTCTTACTGTGGTCTAGTCTTGTTTTACTGAGGGTGGAAGGCAACTGGATTACTGATCTGGTATCCCTAACTCATGTTTTCATTCCTGCCTTAAATATATGTTTATCCTGTTAATCTAGAAATAGAAGTTCCAGCTCACCTATTATTTCTGTGTAGTACTAGTAGTACTCCAAGGATGGAGCTCTTTGGGTTCTGTGGACAACTACTATTGAACCTGCTTGTATAAAAATTCCAGTCAATCCCAACTCTTAAAGGTCTCAAAGACAGGTCTTGGTTGCATTTATTTAAAAATAGATATATCCAAATCCAGTTCTAGAAAATAGCACCAAATCTAGATCACACTACAGGAAGTGACTTCTCAACTTCTGGCCAGCAGCTCCAGAGATGTTAACAGAAATTATTCTGAGAACAGCTCTGTAAAATATTTCTTAGTACGAGATATACAAATCATGCACTTGGGAAATAACAATATTCCCCAAACCTACAAGCTAATCAAGTTAAAACACAGGCGTGTGTGGGAGACCAGCTAATTCATGTTTTTGAGAGGAAGCTAGAAGAACTTGGTCTGTTCAGCCTAAGCAGCAAAAGGAGGGATTAAATTGCCGTCTGAATATATTAAGTTCTCAAATCAAAAGCTTACCACTTTATGAAAGAGGATGGAGATATAGTCAGACATAATACCAACTGCTGAATCTAGTGGCTGCTTCTATTGATATCATACTACTACTTCAGCCCATGAAATGATGCAATAAGAAAGAGGAAAACCATGTTCAAATCCAAATAGGAAAACCAACCAAAAAGCCATGTAAAACCTGGTAGCTTTTTACTAGTCAGGTAACTATCCAAACCAAGGGAACAGCACTTTGTCATTCTAATCAAGTTTTTGTATAGTGGGTTCAATTTTATGCATGTAGTATAATAGAATCTCTTGTAACCTCAGACAAAATCAACTTTGTGAACAACCCCTTCGCTAGCCTTCTCTCTGAATGATGGTGCATTGGACTGAAAATGCTGCTAAGTGTATTTGACATTCTCTAACTACATCCACAAGGATTTAGATGCAAGAATGCATCTGGATGTCTCACAAAAAGCCCTCAAGTATAAGAAGCTCTGAATTCTCAACTCAGCACAAGTTTCAGCATCTTGTCTAAATTTTCACCAGTGTAGGCTTAATTTTTACACCATAACCTTCAGCCTTGGTCACTAATTTTTATTCAAGTTCTTCAGCTTCTACAGGTTCTATTTTTTGTTTTGCTTTTAAATAAGACGATTTCACACCATTGATACTAGATTACTTATGATTTACATTTCAACTAAAATCCACCCCTCAATGAATCCAAGAGCCTTCAAATATCTGACAGACATATGTAATAAAAGAGAATTTCCTTTCCCTCAATCCAAAAATAAAATACTGCTTTGCATCCCTATTGTTGCTTTCTCAAAGCAGAACAATCATTTCCTGAATTGTTTGGTGTAGATATTTTGCTTAAGCAGCAAACACTCCAGGCTACAACTGATGAGTGACCTTGAGACAGCTCTTAGAAGGCAGTTGCCATAGTAACACCACCACAAATGTGGTACATCCTCAGCTGACACCACCAATCTGGTGCAACAGATCCATAATAAGTGCATCTACCCGATATTATTATTACTATTTAAGGAGGAAGTTACCAGATTTTTTTAAGAATTATTTAAAAAAACCGGCAGTGCCCTGATAGACATTGAAAACTATCTATGAATACAAGCGACTAAGGCTATACAAGTCCACACAGCGCAAGAGTTAAAGTACTCTATAATAATGCACTACTGGAAGTTGAAGCTGTTCAGTGTGTTAATCCAGAGAGCAGTCCTTGGTGCAGGAAATGAATCTACTGAAGAAACCTTGCAATAGCACATAATGAAGAAAGTTTATTGTCTTTTCTCAGATTCTCCAATATAAATAGACTTTATGGAGCCCTGCTATGTCAAGCTTAATGCAAAATGTGAGCACAATGGATTATTTTTGAATGCTAGAATATTTTCAGTCTCACCTGTGCAACCTCATCACCTTGAGTAAACTTTCAAACCAACTTTGCACTACAGAATAGTGTTGCCCCAAAGAGTTTTTCTCTACATAGCATGACACTAGTTCTTGTGAGCTCTGAAAGAGGAAGAAAAAGGTGAATCATTACTGAAAAAGCAATAAAAATGAAACATCTAGAATTTAAGAGTGCTAGTTAACAGAAATGTTCAGTAGAACCATTTCTGTTTAAAGACAAAATTAATTAACAGATTAAGACAGTTAATTATAACAACCTAGCAGTCAGACATTAAAGTTCACTTTAAAACTAAACTGCAGTTTCAAGACCCATCTTTTTCTTAACCTCAAACCAGCAGAAAAGGCCAATCATAAGTTTCAGAGTTTGATGATGTTCAAGAGATTCTATTATAGGTAAAACATACGTGTATTCTAATTAGAAACAAGGGTTAGGACCGCTCTGACTCTCAAAGTCAGCTCACTTCATGGGTTTGCCCTTATCATAACCTCCATACTGGTGGAATCTGTGTGTCAGCTAAGAGTTAATCACAGTTAGAAGTGAAGTCATACACTTTAAAACAGGCTTTTGGACACTCCAATCTAAAGAGTCTGGTCCACAGTTAATTCAGTCAGTCAAGTCCTCGCCCTGAAACCTGGCCAAGGAGCTCCTGCACCCATAACTGTAACCTAAAGGTAGACAGAAAACAGAAAAAAAGTTCCCAGACAATACTAAGCAGACATTCAACAGGGCCCTAAATCCAAAAAAACATCAATCATTTTGGCAACTGTGTGTAATAGTGCAATTACCAATCAAAAGGGTTCAGCTGTGTTGCTCTTGGAGGTCTAGAAACACTTGCCACCTTGGCTCAAAGAAGTATTATTTGAGACTGATTACATAAATTACTGTTATGTGCCACTTCTCCCATTACTTCTGTGAAGTTGCAGGTAAGATGGCCATTTTCCAAATTGACCCGTGTCCTGTCAATCTGCGTACAGGCATTGACAGATTCCTTTTGAACAGGTGTTCATATGGACATTGAATATGTTTCCATTTAGCAACAGCTTCCCACAGTAAACATACCTTTTATCAGAGTACAATAATTTGTCTTCAGTTTTGCACATAGTTGTTTATTTTGGCCTAGCTCTACAGGTTAACTTTGGAAACTATCTAGACCTAGACATGAAAGGCACTTTTGGTATAAAATAAGACATAGCTGTAGACAAAACTTGTTCTGTACTGTCCTTCCCTCCGCTTCTGTTTGTCTCCATTTAAAAAAATCTTCAGACAAAAAAGTTTAACCTGGATTTTGTGGAAGTGAAAGTTAGAACTTAAGTGACAGCTCCACTACAGATTATTAAGCACTGACTCTATAAATGCTGCCAAGTATTATCAATCTACTCTGCAAGCTCATTTAGAAACAAGCATCACCAGCTTTTGAAGTTCTTTACTGCTTGTTCTGGTTTTGGCTGAGATAGTTAATATTCTTCACAGCAGCCAGTGTGGGGCTCTGGCTTGGATTTGTGCTGGAAACAGGGCTGATAGCACAGGGGTGTTGTCGTTCCTGCTGAGCAGGGCTTACACAGAGCCAGGGCCTTTGCTGCCTCTCACCCCAGCAGCGAGTGGCCTTGGGGAGCACAAGGAGCTGGGAGGGGGCACGGCTGGGACAGCTGACCCCGACTGACCCCAGGGACGTCCCACACCAGGTGATGTCATGCTCGGCGTATAGAGCTGGGGGAAGGAGGAGGAAGGGGGGACGTTGGGAGTGATGGCGTTTGCCTGCCCAAGTCACCGTTCCGTGTGACGGAGCCCTGCCTTCCTGAGATGGCTGAACACCTGCCTGCCGCTGGGAAGGGGTGAATGAATTCCCTCTTTTGCTTTGCTTGTGTGCATGGCTTTTGCTTTCCCTGTTAAACTGTCTTTATCTCAACCCAGGAGTTTTCTCCCATCCCACTGGGGGGAGGTGAGCAAGCAGCTGGGTGGGGCTTAGTTGCCAGCTGCAGTTAAAACAGCGTTCTTAGTCCTCAGCCTCAACCTAGTAACCATGAAGTCCCTTACCACCTATGAAGGACCTCTAATCACAACAGCATAGGAGAAACGAACAATTAAAAAGTAATTCATAACAAAAACTAATATATTCAAAACCCATCTTTTTCTTAAACTCAAACCAGCAGAAAAGGCCAATCATATTAAGGCCTGTTAAAAATCGTTCAACCCGAGACCCAGTAGCATGGGGTTGCTGATGATCTGAGTCAAAACTAAAGTGATTCATTTCATAGACTGATTTACCCAGAATAGAATTATTGCAGTGCTTACACCTTTCAGCAGGTTATTCTGCTCAGCAATATGTATATGCGCTATGCTAGTAACAAATACATATTAAATGTTTGCAGGTTTCTCAACAGCACTCAATATATCTAACTTAATAATATCTCTATAATAACTAATATATCAATATATCTAACTTAATTCCTATTGACTTAAGTGAAGTTAGTTTTCCAATGCAGATACAACAGGTGAGGAACTACCAGCAATAATACATAATTAGTAACTCCACCAACTCTTTCTAGTTACACCCCAAGGTAGACAAGGGTGCTGAATTTCTCCTACACCCAGGTGACACTTGAGTCTCTTCTATAACACATTTGTATCAGGAATAGAGTCTTACAGGAAATCCATCCAGTTTAAATTTTGATAGACTGTGTTGCTCTAGTCCCATCTCATCCCACCCATTCCCTTGCACTAGTACTGATATTTCCTGCAACTAGGGGTATGCCAGCAGCCAGAAGTTGTCTGGGTGGTTTTCTTTGGTTTTGGGGTTCAGGGTTTTTTGTTGGTGGGAGGGAGAGAATGGACAATTTTGAATTAAATCTGTTCACTAACTGTAAGGGGCCCGGGCCCAGACCCAGAGCAAGGGGAAGAGAGGTATCAGAAAGGACACCCAGTAGCCCTGACTTGGCTTGAGCAGTTGTGGAAGTATACCACACTGCCTTGGAAAGGCAGTGTTCCATGGGAATGCATCTGAAGGGTTCTGTTTTCATATTTTCAATTAATACTGGAAAGAAGTCAGTTTGTTGCGATGTTGCTTGCTTCTTGCACAGTGTACCACCTTAGCTCCCAGCCCAGCGTTTAAGCAAAAACAACCCCTCAACCCATTTTATAAAGGACGGTTTAGGCCCTAAACCTAAACCAAAAGAGCGTAAGTCAAAAATAAATATCTGTAGTGACAGAAAGACAAGGCACATTCAAAGTACAGAGTCCTCTAGATCTTGGAGAAAGGTCAGGGAGCCTTTTGGTAAACAAGAAGAACTTACACAGAAAAGAGCTTCAAGGTAGATAAATGAGGTTGAACCTGTAGATCCCCTCAGTTTGATTTTCACCAATGCATCTGAAGCTACAATAATTTTATAAATAACCATTAAATAGGCTCTAAAGTTAACTGTTTTACAACAGAATATGCTTAGAACAGGATATGTTTCCCAATGTCTTTCCTTCCTTTACTGTATCAAAGATACAATTAAGATTTCTAGTTTAGCAACATACAGCCCTTATTGGAAATGTTAGTCTAGAATTACTATCGGAAGCAAGAAGAGATGGATTGTCACCTGGCAGTGATCATCTAGTAATAGTAACAGTTAACAAACTGTAAAACAAGAAACTGAAGGCAAAATTAATATAATCAGTAATAGATATCCAGCATGGGAGTGGTTTACGCACATTCTTACAATAACTTTTTTCTTGACAATTCATTTTCAGGGAGCATTTGCTCACCAAATAGCTTGAAGTTTCCGTCAAAATGAGACTCCTAACTGAAATTCCAGCAATATAAGCATGCCTGCATGTTATTAAAAGAAATAGTGGAAAATTTTGCAGGCTGACATCCAGAATGTCTGCGGTTCCCTTTCGTATTTCTCTCTTCTTGCAAAGCAGTTATTAGACCAGAACTTCAAACTTTTTTTTGTTTGGTGATGCCTGGAAATTTCCACTGCTTTAACATATTTTTAAAAAGCCTTCTCAAGTATACAGCTCAAACGTTACACTTCTGCCTAGACGGAATCTTTAGTTTAAGCAAAAGTTTCATTGACATAAAGCAGTGCTAAGGTCGGGGGCGGGGGGGGGGGGGGGGGGGGGGGAGAAACTTCGCTCATATGTCAAAAGTATTGCTTGGCCCATCTGAAATATTATCATACGACATATTAATCACTTGATAGAGGTCATCTGAGGCCCAGCTACAGTCAGAGAGCAAAAGAAAACAAAGCAGTTCAGGATAACCTACCTTGTAGCTGTACATTTGAGCAGAAAATACAGTGGATGACAATGTAAGCTATTCTGTCCCTATCAAGTGATGGTTCTCGCTCACTTTCGTCGAATCTCCACTCACTTTACATCTCACTGGATCCCACTCGTCACCCGTACTACCTTCTTATGATATCTAACACAGCCAGTACAAGTCTGGTAAGTTTGCTAGCACAGGTTCTACACCTCACCTCTACAAGTCTTGTTTATGAGCTACGAACATGCATCACTAAAAGATTAGGGGCTTCAACAGAAAACCCACAGCTGTAATACAAAAGCATTCAAAAGCTACTCCAGCCAGTGCAGATGCTTCTTTTTTTTCCAGTTTTCTGTCCACCAATCAGAAGATCTGCCTTCCTCTTAAGGGGGGGGTCAAATGGACATTCTAGGTTAACAGAGGTGCTGGTTTTGTTCCATTTTAATCAAGAGAACAATCTGCATATAAAGTACTCTTGCTTTTGTTGCCTTTAGAGCTATCTATGTAGTACAACAGAGTACGACTTAGAGCAAATATTTTTCAACCTCCTTCTTAACTAGTTAAAGACATCAGGAATCTCTCTTATAGCACTTAATAGTTATAACTGAGCCAAGCAATGGCATTTTATAAGTAATGGTTAAAAGGATTAAAAATCCATGCGCACCTAACAACAGTACCTAAGTGTGGTCCTCTAGTAGGCCATATGCTGCGGTCTGTCCATTGAGCCAGAAATTCCCACCCTGAACATCAAAAAGGCTTCCAGAGAAGATAAAACCAAGCTGGTACTACAACAAAAGATGTTGCTGTATCTGCTTTAGTCCATTGCAGCAGCAAAGATGGAAAAAGCACAAAAGGAATTGCAACACAAGCTATAATTCCTTACTTCTAACCCTTTTAGCCCAGCCTTTATGGGGAAAAAAGTTAATATAGAGGAAGATGTCTGAAAAAATCTACCAGTCACTGGCAAAAAAGAAGTTGCAAATTTTTGTTTTAAATCACCTCCTTAAGCTTCTAAGAATGGATAACCATTTTAAAGTCACCATTGTGAACAGGAGTAACGAATTACTTTTTGAACCTTTACTATTCTCCCATAAGCTTCCAAGAAACAATACAGAACTTCCACATACTGATTGATTTTGCGTGTGCACACACACTGTTGTGGTTTAACTCGGCAGGCAGCTAATCACCATGCAGCCATTCACTCACTCCCCTCCCCGCAGTGGGGTGGCAGAGAGAATCAGGGCCAAAAAAAAAAAGATTAATGGGTTGAGATAAAGGCAATTTAATAGGACAGAAAAGAACGTGCAAAACAAGTGATGCACAGTGCCACTGCTCACCACTCAACAACCGATGCCCAGCCAGTTCCCAAGCAGCGGCCCCCCAGCCAGCTTTCCCCCAGTTTATTTACTGAGCATGACATCACATGGCATGGAACATCCCTTTGGCCAGTTTGGGTCAGCTGTCCTGGCTGTGCCGCCTCCCAGCTTCTTGTACATCTCCAGCCTTTTCAGTTGGTAAAGCATGAGAAACTGAAAAGTCCTCGACTTAGTGTAGGCACTACTTGGCAAAAACAAAAACATCAGTGTGTTATCAATATTATTCTCATACTAAGTCCAAGGCACAGCACTGTACCAACTACTAAGAAGAAAATTAACTCTACCCCAGCTGAAACCAGGACACACATATGTGTACCCTCTCAGCAGTTGTCTAAAAAGTTTTAGAAAAAAGTTTATCCAAGTAGGCTACATTAGCTGCCACCCACTCACACACATAGCATAGCAAAACACATGCAGCACAGAGGCTTCCCTTTTCCTGGGGCTCACTAGCCTCCAGGGAATGTGATGAAAACACAACTCAGGTATTTGACAAAACCAGCAATGTTAAGATGTTAATACCTCCATAGGGCAATTGCTGAGGTGTTAGAATTACAATTTGAGCGCACAAGGCAAAACCAGGAGAATGCTACCTTTGCTTTAGGTTTTAGCTCTCCAGACCAGCAGTCCCCTCGATTGACTGTTCCGAACAACAAAAAGTTTCCTCAAAACACTGGATTAAGGAACATGCATTTACTTTTTTTTCAGAAAGTAAATTGTTTATTTCTGCCATCTGCTTAATCCTTCCATTAATAAGATACAGCAACAAAAGCCACCCAACCCACTCCCTGCTCCATTACCTGTTCTATCACTTCAGGAAGTTTCAGTGAGGCAGGGCACGAAGTAACCACAGATAAAGTATATAGAGCAATTTTTTGTTCTTCGGCATGCATGTATAACAACTTCTAACTGCATTTTATTAGAGACTTCCCCGATTCATGCTAACTAAAAAAGCATTTGGAAGTCATCTATGATTTCCGAGACCATTCATGTAAGAGTTAACTAGCAGCTGACTGATGTACTTTGAGCAAGTCCGTTCATATGTGATTCTATAACCAAATGTTTCATGCTGAATCAGCACTGGAAGCTGGACTTGACTTCACACCATTATCTATATGTAAATGACTCAGCTCACCAATATTTGGCCAGTGGGCACTAACAACAAAACATTAAACCCATGCAGTCTAGAAAGGTTCCTTTCTACACCTACAGCAATATTTAAGTGTCTTTTAAAAAAAGAACAATAAGAGGTCTAAAAGAAAAAAATTAACTACTGCTTATGCAAGTCAAGAAAGCAGCTCATCTATATACGAGAGATTTTGTAAATAAAAATCTTGTGAGGACGTTTTACATATTTACATATAAACTAAATAGTAAAATAGCACCCTTAGAGCTTACCAACGTAGAGTTTGCCAATATAAGGTAGAAACAGCTGCTTAGTCTTATGCTACAACACTTCATACCTTGTGCTCTAGCTAGAGCTCAGAGCAGTAACAGACCCGCTTAAGACATAGAAAAACAAAGATTCAGAGATTTTTGGATGCGCAAAATGGGGAGAGGGAAAGAAAAAAAAAGTACAGCACTACTGTAAGCTTCCATCGCTTAGTCATTCTTTGGCATAGTGAAACATCAGAAACACTTGAGCTATTTTTGACATTTCTTCCCAAGATTATGCTCTTGTTCTTTTAAGTCTTTAATAAAGAGATGACTCTCAAAACAGACTATAAGAGAACTGCAACAGTGGTTTTGCAGCAGCCAGTGCTAGTGAGCCAGCTTTGCATTGTCCTTGCGGAACAAGTATATATATTTACCTACTCACTTTCTGCAGTTTAGAAAAGCATGGGATAAGAAACAGTCTGCTTGATTTTGCCATGCAACCCATTGCTAACAGATTTCAATATTGCACCATCTGGTAGATTGGGAACATTATCAGCAAGTTATAGCTTTAACAAAAAAAAAATACACACACACACACACTAATTCTCAAGTTTGTCACAACAGTTATGAAGTTCAGCGTTCTAAAAAAAAGAAAAACCCAAGAGTTTAAAATCTCCATGTCTGTTTTAAAAGAATCAAGAATTGACGGGTGGTTGGTTGGTTGTTAGATCTCCACCAACTCCTTCTCGGGGACTTGATGTTAGATGACTTAATATTACAAAAGCCCAGAAGGGACAGCACAGTTCGCATTTTTAATGCATTACCTGAAATGCATTGACTTAGTTATGATACAGCCAACATACTTAACATAAAGGCTTTCATAATGAAGAAAACCCACTTATAATCACTTTTAAAAGTTTCATGTTCAGCGTTATGATGGATCCTTTGCCTTAAAGCTCTTATACTCCGTCTTCATTAGGTAAAAATGACAAGCATTTGATACTACTTAAATTGTTTATAAAAGCATACTATAAAATCTGGAATAAAGCTGTATTTTTCCTTTGAAGTTCAAAATTACCTGTTAAGGAATATAAAGAAGGATATTTAGCACATCTATGGTCATATAAAAGGTGATCCTCTTACCTCCAAGAGAACATAAATTTAATACAGCATCGCATGATATCACCACAACTATACCTGCAACTTGCTTCAGTAACAGGAAGAGAGATGCTTCCCTAGACACAGAGTGGTGACACTGAAGTCTTATCTAGCTTGTGATCAGCTAGAAAGACAAATGGGTGTTCGAATACACTTGGAAGGAGTGCAATATATGAATTAACAGTTTTGCTACCGTTGCCTTAATAAAAAAAGAAGGTACTGCGTTACAGTTCTGTTGCACACATGACCCAGACAAACACTGGCATTGAAACAAAATGCTTAACATTAAAAAAACTGGGTAAGCTTTCAAGGAAGCACTGAAAGTGGCAGGCAAACACCTAATCTGCCAGCTGGGTTTTTTTTTCAGCAAAGACAATTGGCAGATAGTCTTTAGACAACAGATTTTGGCTTGCTTTTCTCGAGCCTGGGTGGTTTCCCTTAGGGTCACTTTTTCTTTCCTTTCCCACACTCACTAGTCTTCTGCATGTATTTGTAAATAGAGTAAAACCCAAGTTGAAGACGACCTTGAAAAAGATTTTCATTAGAAACAATTTAAGAACTAATTGTATTTGTTGAAGGGAACACAGTCCACTCTTAATTCTTTGATGTTTACAGTGTCATTCAAAAACATGTTTGTATGACCTAATGATAAAATACTCCAGAAAACTTCATTTTTACCATTTGTGTTTGCTGAGAAAAGCTACTGGAATCACTAAATACATGTCACATTCTATTCCCCCTCACCTAAAAGTTCACAAGAAAAAGCACACATGTAGCCCTGTGGAGATTCTAGGCAAACAAAGCCAATCCCAAAGAGCAGGTTTCATCCATACATTAAATAGCCTTACAGCCTCTGAGACCAGGGAGATAAAAGGTACTTCTGCCTTTTCTTTCTGCCCTCTTCCACTCAGTCCCCCTCCTACCAGTGCCAAGGGGGCAGGGGGAAGAGTGTTAGGCTACAACTACCCAAGGGAAACACATTATATTAAACATTTTTAGCCATGCAACCTGTTTTGGTGTTGCCTTTGAAAAAGGCAGACAACTCATTTTCTCACTTCCATGCAGCAGAGAACAGAAGGAGAAAAAAAAAACTTCATAACTCAGAAGTCACATAGAGAATATTCCATGCAACTATATATACAAACCTACCTTGAAAATGTGCCTCTAAAAGGCCTTCTACATATACCTGCAATACTAAATTATCTCATTCCATGGCTCTGACATATCTTGACATGCACGGAAGTGTGGAAACAGTAAAGGGTTCAGGCTTTGTGACAAAACCTCATACTCAGCCAAGGCTAATCCAGGTGCTAGTCATTATGGCTAGCAGTATAACAGTTATATTGTTCTGCAGCCCTCCTCTTCTCCCTCCTCCCCCATTTTCAGGTGCACCTGATAAATCAGGGTAAAACTGCTATGTAGTTTAGCCACATGTGTAACAACTTTGATGAAAAACTGCTTGCCCTGACCTAACAATTACAACATTTTCTGGAGAACTTTTACAGTGTTTTCAGATTTCTAGAACAATCTCATCCATAAAATGCAGTTATGATGGTTTTAGACTTCAAGTCGTGACACTGTCCATGTTTGTAATCTTCAAAAAAGAACTTCACTTGATGGTAAGTAAGCCTTTAAAATAAAATTTCTAATCGGGCAATGATCCATAACCTAACAAAGTCTGTTTGACAAACAGTTTAACTACACCTGACCTGAACAGGCTCACATTTAACAGTGGGGGTGGGGACACAACCAAAACCAAACCAGTGCTGTAAAAACCCCAACTCCACACACACAAAAACCACATAAAGTCAGGGAATATTTAAAGGTAGGTAGATAGATAGATAGCTCTACCTATAGAGCTGACCTTATCATCTCCTCTCTTCTAGTATATTGCAAAAGAAGTCACAACCTCAGAAGTGACTTAGACCATATCCTAAGCTTATCATAACAGGTAACAAGCCTGACTTTCCAGGTTATAAGCATAATCAGCAGTAAAGCCAATGGTGGCCCCCTTGCCACCTCTCCTTCTAATTTAAATAGCATGCTGTCTTAAACAACTGCCTTTTTCTTACCTGCGTACAATGTCAGAAGTAGGGCTGGCTCTAGAAAACATAAGAGAATAATGTGCGTCTACACCTAAAAAAGCATAAAACCTCACTAACAATAATTCCACACGCTGCACACCAAAGACTAAAGATCCCTCATGAGACTGAATTTGGAGGCAAATTAATTTTGTTCCACTTCAAAGACAATCAGCTTTTTGATAGCTGTCAACTAAAAGTCACTAATTTAAAGTTTTATTAAAGTAATAGGGTCCATCTGAAGTGTACCTCCCACTTACATGGGGTAAAAAAGGAATTTATGTACCTTCTCTTAGCTGAATGCAGGATACAAAATCAGAGTGGAAATATATTCCACAGCAGATTTAAACTGGTAGCAGTCAAATTCTTTCACAATTGCTTCTTCCCTAATATGCTACATTTAGAAACATCAATAGATCTAGCCAGAGAAAAAAAAGCACACAGGCATGCTGCCCCAGCATTCAGGTATAAATATTCTTCACCACCCTCTCATATCCTTGGCATAAAGAATACTATTCTTCCCCTTCCCCTCCCCTCCATTTTTAGTATAAAAACCAAGTCGAAAGAATATTTAAGATATTTCTAAATACTCATGACCACAAACATTAATGCAGAATATCCTGTATCATACAGTCATTCAAGATCACCTCTTCGAGGGAGGCTCATTTAAATGCAGGAGTTGAAGCAACCTCCAGTGTCAGACTGTAGTGTCCAATATCATTTTACATGCTACCAATGGCTTGATTTTGCAGACAAATATAACCAAGACATCCTTTCTTTCTCAGGCTTCTTAAAAAAAAGAAACACCACTATGCAACTGTAACATAGAAATTAATCTTTAAGGTTTTGACGGTGATTTCTTGTCCATTATTAATGAAAAAGCCCACGATCAAAAGATAACATTCTATTGTAAAACAGATTTCCTTCTCCTTCCTACACTGCATTTTGTCTCAACTATCCATTAGTCTCAGTAACACTATGCAAAAAATTGATAAGCAGAAAATGTGAGCTTCCAAGTTAATAAATCCAAAGCCAGGATGAACAGAGGTTTCAAATGGGGGTGGGGGGGAAACACCACCAAAAAAACCACAACACCCACCCACCCACACCCCAAACAACTCATATGCCAAATAAAAGCAAACTGGAAACAGCACACTGTCATCAGGAAAGGTACTTAAAGCAAGGCTGAATACTGGGTTTATTCTGTCTGCTATCACTTCCCCGTCCACCAACCTCTATCTTCATATCACAGCAGCAAATCCATTGGTATTTATTTAAAAAAAAAAAAAGAGTAGTAGTAACAGAGTTGAATGAAATTCTGAACAGTCAGTTAAACCACCCATTACAACTGCTAACAGTAAATACAATTACTGTACATTAACATGCACAGTCTAGTTAAAAAATAAAAAAACAACAAAAACCACACAGAAGAAAAAAACAACAACAACCCACAATTTTGTCTGCTTCCTCTGAACCCAAGCTCTTACACTGGGGCTTTCACTCAGGTACTATTTGTTATTATGAAACTCTCTTGTATTTATATTTAGAACACACATCTTTGCCCCATGTGTAGCAGCTCATTATAAGTAGGAAATATTTCAAGAGAAAATATTTATTTTTACAATAGTGAAAACAAGCTTAGAGTTCTACCTTAAGTGTCTATTTTAACTGTATTATAGATACTACATAGCTAGACATTACTGTCTCTCACAATTCTAATTTGCTTCAGTTTTGTCTTGTTATTCCAGATAGAATCCAACATAATATTTTCTGTTAACTTTTAGATAAAAGATTTAAAGGCAGAATCAGATTTTTTTTTTAAACAGCCTAAAGAGAAAGGAGATACTACCTGAATAAGAGAGACTGATTTAAACCGTGCTCACTGGATGAACTGACAAAGTAGGAAGCTTCTCTTTTAAAAGAAAGCCTGACTGTGCGTAAGAGTAGGAGCAGAAACCAGAAACAGAACCAACTTTAAAACCAAACAAGGAGGACTCTGGGAATTATGTCAACCTCAGACAACATCCCCACCCATATTCACCCCATTTATACCCCAGAATCACTAACACCTACAGTGGTATGTGACCTCGGGGGGGGGGGAGAAAATCTCATCTCCATCCCTCAACAGCACAGTTTCATTGCAGCTACAAGGCAGAAATGGGTAAGAGGCATGAAACGCACCTTTTATTTGTAGTACTTTTCATCCCTTTTCTTATTACCAGAGACAAGAGAAGTCACCTCTGAAACTTACCGAGGGTACAGGATGATCAGGAGGAGAATGCAGATAACAAGGTCTTTGGAACCGCCTCAGTATCAGATAAGCCCAGATGAATGGCAGATGGGGCCATTCTAGCCCAGGTATTTCACCCACACACCCCCTCTACTCAGGCTGGGAAACCCAGGGTCAGGCGCTTCTGAGCACAAATCCATAGCGACCTCAAGCCTCGCTGCTACAGGAGGCACCTCCGCCCAAACTCACCCTGCCCAGCTCGCATCACGCAGCGGTACGGAGCCTGCGGCTCGGCACGCTAGTCCCCGCCGCCGCCTCAGGAATGCCCCCGTCTAACTACGCTCGGCACTAAAGTTACAATGGGTAGAGAGAGGTAAAGGCATTTACACGCTGCCCTGGGAATCCCCGCACCCCCAGCCTTAGAATTACTCCTCACACGCAACCCGTCTACGCTCCCCTTCCTCCTCCCCTCAGGGAGACACATCCATATTGGGGCGGGGGGCGAGAGGCGGGGAAGGAGAGCCGCCCCTCAGGGCCAGCCCCGGGCTGCTCCCTTCCCCGGCGAGGGGCAGCCCTCTCTCCCTCCCTCCCTCCCCCATCGCGGTCCCACCCCAGCGCTAGAAGCAGGGGAACAAGAACCAGAACTCTCCTCCCTCCACTCGTTACTCCCTCCCTCCAAACCCCACTCACCTGGGAAAGGAGCCAACGCTCAGCTACGTCTCCTTCTCCCCGTCTCCCCCACACTCAGCCTCTCGCCGCCATTTTCCTCCCTGCCTGGATTTAAATAGGAACCAGCCTCCCCGAGCGGAGCCGGCGGGCGGCGCGGGGCGTTGTGGGGCCTGTAGTACGGCCCCGCGCGGGCGCCGGCGGGACGCGGCCCGCCCCGGCGCGGAGCATCATGGTACGTGTAGTGCCGCCGCCGCCCCTGCCCTCCCCGCAAGGGTAGCCCCAGCCGGGGCCGAGGAAGCGGTCCCGGGGTCAGCTCGCCGCGCCAGGCGCCCCTGCAGCGCGGCCGGCCCCGCCGCCCGGAGACGGGGCCCCTCGGTGAAACGCCGGGCTGGCGCTCCCCTGCCCGGTGTCCGGCGCTGCAGCGGGAGCGGGCGGCGGGGGCACGGCCGTGCGGTATCCGGCAGAGCGCGCTTGATCGGCACGAGGGGTTAAAATGCAGTAAGGCATCAGCCCCGCACACAGCGCCCAGTCACACCACCGAGGCGAAAGTTGCGGCTCAGTAACCTTTGTGGAGCATTTGCTACGCCAAGCTGCGTTTTTTCGATTTCAAAGAAAAATATCAGTCTGTTGAAGTGAATGTCTACTAAAATGCAAATGAGTTGGGATAAAAATTAAAAAGAACGTAAATAGCTTCAGTTACTCTCTACCTCAGGTACCTGTCAAAGATGGTTTTCAAACTCACGGCAGGAGTTCACTTGCCATCTGTAAAAAAGCAAGGCGAGGAGACGGAGGACTGGGGACTCACAGAATATAACCTTCCCGTGCCGCCGTTTGCTTCCATAAATGCCATTTGCATAAAACTTTTTTTAGAACATGTATTTAAAACATTCTAAAACAGGGTGCCTGGAAAACCTGGTATACCTCAGTTTTAGGTATTTATAAAGCAGCCATATAAAAATGCTCTTTTTATTTTGAAAATTTATGAAGTGTGAAATAAGTCCATGCGTTTTCATTAAGTCCTGCCAACCTATTCATACAGAGCTCATTACAGGACCACAGCCACACTTAACACTCAAGACAGACAGACAAGTAAAGCCATTAAATACCCCTTCCAGTAATTCTCAAACAAACAAACAAAAAAAAAAAAAAGTCAAACTAGCACTGGGCACCAATGAGCAAGTTACTGGTACAATACGAGCCTCCAGCTACCTCCGAGACGAGCGTTATGGACCAAAAAAATCCAGAGATAAATTCAAATGTGTCAAGTTCTGGAGAAAACAAGCCCCACCTTAGATTTTACCTTGCAGTTACACTACACAAGAACTTACCAATTATAAATGTTTGTACTTTTGAACTCCAGTGTAACCAACTGGTAAACAGATTCCCTATCATGTTATCACAACAGAAAAGAGCTCGTGTTGTTAGCGTACCTTAGGAGGGATGAGGTCCTGTTGCATTTCCTGAAAGTGTGAGGTCTCCTGTTTAACAGTTCCACTTCTTCCATTCGCAGCAATCTTTTCCTGCAGGGTGTTTGTTCTCTTCTTCCACTACAAATTATAACAGAGCATTTATGAGAGCAAAACCAAAGGAAGGATGCAGGGAGGTACAGGTTAATGAGAAGCAGAGGTAACACTGGCATTTAGTTGGTGTAGGTTTTCATTTAGGTAAACTACACGCTATTAATATTTCTTCCATTTAGACCACACGGCCTATGAATTATACTTACACTGCATCTATGACACCTTAGACTCAAGGCTGATCAAGAACTCCAAGTGTCAGAGTACAAATACTGTGTACCTTTTCCTCCCTTTTAACCTTTGGTTTCCGTCGTAGCAATTATAAACACATGACTTCAAAGTTACCTCTACCTTTACATAATGAAGGATACAGTGATAAAGTGTTTTCATTTTTCATTGATATGTGATGTTCTACAAAAATTAGTAAGATCATCCCCCCAAAAATTTTGTACTTGTCTTAAAAGCTGGTCACAGTAAATGTGGCTGTAGAACTGTAACATTTAACATTTTTATCTATTTGCTCCACCTGCTGGTACATATTCCTTTTAAAGCAGTCGTTAGAAGCCTAACTGTGTTAAAAATTTAGCCAAAAATGTACGCAAGAGACATACTTGTCTTTCAGCTGAAGTTATGTAACGTACTAACTAAATCCAGTCTGATCCCAAAATTTTCTCAGTCAAATAAAAGGCCAGTGGAAGCATAGACTTAGGGAAACGTGACCACAGCTCACTTTTGGACACTGCCGTTCATTTTTATTCTGACAATAACCCACTCAGTCATCATTTTCCATCATCTATTATTCTTCTCCAAAAACGTTTTCTCTTCCACGTGGACATCTCTCTACATAACTGATTTGTCTCCTCAGTTTCCAAGATCAATTTCTCTTTGGACAATTAGTGCAAGAGAAACATCCCATTTCTATAGCCTATTTAATTGTTTTCTGCTCAGAGACAGAAAAAACCCACTATGATCAACAAACACTCCTTATAACAAGTTTTACATGAGCTTAGATTTCTTCCTGTTCCACCTATTGATAAAATTTTTTAAAAATTTATTTTTTAAAATATTTTGCAAGGAAATAGTAACAACATCCCCATTAAAAAGAAAAAAAACCCAACCAACACTGCATCATTTCTAGGCTATGACATTTTCCAGTAATACTCCAGGCCAAGTAGCTTTCCATCCCTTCTTCCCTTCCCAAATTAGGAATGGACAACACAAAAACCCTACCCTCCCTGCTCCCCTAAACCTAAAATCTCCCCCCAAAATCTTTGGTATCAGAATTTTTTTTATATATATCCATAAAGAAATTTTGAGTTCCCTGATCTAACCAGGTTTAGCAAGAACTTACGTTTATCTCATCACCACCAGGTTTTCTGTGGCTGAAATGGAACTTTGCGATGACTGCAAAGTTTTAACTTGCTTTAACTTGTGGGGTTTTGTTGTTGTTGTTGTTTGGGTTTTTTTTGTTTGTTTGTTTGTAGCAGATTGATTGCAGACTTCTTGACTGGAGTTGATGAGAAGATTTGGTGTACAAAAGACCCTGAAATTACCATATAGACATCACAGGGACTGAAGAGAAAAGTTGTTCTGGCATTGAATAAGCAGCAAATAAAACCAACACTGCTAGGAAACAGCTAGAAGTGTTGAAGAACTGGAGTGCCTCTGGTTTGGGTTGTTGTTGGTTTGTTTGTTTGGTTTTTTTTCAGTTTAAAGAAATCCAAAGTATATACATACCTTCTTCCTAGACTAGCAATCCAGTTTGTGTGGCTAATCTGCCTAACTGACCAGACTATCAAGGGTAAGTGGTTTAGAATAATAATAGAACAGATTATTTAATGGCAAAGGAAATTTAACAAAATTAGAGAGTAAAATGAGATGCATCAGAAATACATCATTAGAGAACAATTTTTTTTAAATGGAAAAAGTTTTCTTTAGCAATACCTTATCAAGTGAATAATCAGAAACTTATATACACAGAAAACATGGCTCTTGTCCTATAGATTATTGACTATAATGTTAAACAATCAACAAATCCTCATGTAAAACAGTGTAAAACAAAACCTCTCAAACTGCAGTGTTTCAGCAAGATAATTTATATTTTCAGCAGCCTTTCACTAAAACATAATTTTACCTTATACAATTATTAAATTATATTTATGCAAAATTATTTTCCATAATGCATTTTTAAAAGAACACCACATTTCAACACTAATTGCTTAACCAGAAAAAGGACAGACACCTTGATTAACTGAAATAGAAATACATCTTACAGAGAATGAAGACCAAACCAGTGTATTTGTTGCCATCAGGCAGTCACACATTAGTCAATGTACTCTGGAGTACATTGCTGGTTTTGCTGAAAGAGTAATTGTATATTAGAATTTTAGGGCATAATTGTAACAATGAAATGTTACAACAATACTGGTTTATAAACATTTCTCTCTTGCTCATGGTCTGTAAATTCATAAGCTCAGTTCCAGCTACTGAGGCTTAAAGCCAAGCATCTAAAGTTTCACAGTTTACAGTATCAATGTTGTTTTACCCATTTCTTTAACTATTAGAAATTTTTTGTGGTAGAAGTCAACACTCATATGGTTTAAGAAAGGCTGTACGTACCTGCTTTCAATTTAAGCAGATGCAGCAGCCCATTTTAACATTAAGAAACAAATATAGATGAAACATTGTGATGGAACCCAATTCATTTATCAACAAAATAATGAAACTAATCAATTATTTACAGAGAGTTACATAGTATTCAACAAGACTGAGTATTTAGAAATTCTAGCATTTTTCAGAACTTGCTTAAAACTCCTGCTCCCAGACAACATGCTGTATTTTTAGAACCTACTCTGAATGATTTCCTTTTTTAGTGGACTCAAACAGGAACAGGCAAGAGCAACACTACTCTGCACATCACCATGCCACCGTATAACCTGTACTCTATTCCACTTCACGTGGCCAGCTCAAAACCTCACTAAGAAGTGAACATAAAATGCATCAGCTAAAGAGACTCTGTTTTTAAAACCAAGATGATCTGTTCATTCCTAACTTACAGATCAAAAACAGTGATACAGATTTGTAGTATAAGCTTTTCTGCACTGCCTAAAAGATACCTTTCCTTTTATCTTTAAAAGAATATTCAGGAGATAAAACAACTCTTACATCCCAACAAAGAGGAAAGGGAGGTTAAAAGTAAGAGGACCTAATTTTGTTTTCCCAAAAGCAGATGCACAGTAATATTTTATATTTTGATGTGCACATAACTACTCGCAAAGGACCTCTGACATATGAAATACATTTACAATTAGATTGTGACAAGATACAACATAGAGTTGCTCTGAAAGTCCTATGATTTACATAAACTAAAATCTTAAATGTAAAAAGAGCTTAATAGGATCATTCATTACAATATTACATCACTAGGGAACATGCCTCAACATCTGTGCTGACAGATATTATACAACTTCAGGAAAGGCTACATGGTTGAAACAGGAAGAAATCAGTATCTAATTTGATTGTTACTCTATTTGGCATTCATAATATTGAACAAAGTGAAAAATACAATCAGCTTAGTTCTCAGAAAAAACTGACAAAGCTATATTTAAGTAACAGAAAAAAGAGGAGGCGGCTGAGGGGAGACCTTATTGCTCTCTACAACTACCTGAAAGGAGTTTGTAGTGAGGCAGAGGTCGGACTCTTCTCCCTAGTAACGAGTGATAGGATGAGAGGAAATGGCCTCAAGCTGCACCAGGGAAAGTTTAGGTTGGATATTAGGAAAAACATTGGAACAGGCTGCCCAGGGAGGTGGTTGAGTCTCCACCCCTGGAGATATTTAAAAGAAGGGTAGATGTGGTACTTGAGGATATGGTTTGGTGGTAGACTTGGCAGTGATAGGTTTGCAGTTGGACTTGATGATCTTAGAGGTCTCCTCCAACCATGACGATTCTATGATTCTAAATCCCAACCAAAAAAAAAAATCCGCAAAACAAACCCCACCAAACACTACCCTAACAGGCTGCAGTCTTCATCCTAGACCTCAAGTGTGGGCTTTCCAACTTGTCTGTTTCATGGCACATAGGAACTGTGTTTCTAAGACTTCTGAAGATCCTCTGTGACATAACCATGACTTCACAGTACTTGTTACCCTTGGCTTAGATTTGGCTTTAATTAGGTCTTATTCAGTGAAGTACTTCTGTATGAAAATTCTACTGTGCATTTTGTTTTATTGACTTCATAACGAGATGCCTGGATTGACCTTGGATTTTGCTATGACACAAGGAGTTTGGAATTGGTTGAAGTATTTGGTTAAAGAAAAGTCATTTCAAAGACATTAGACATTTTTGGTAATGCTTCTGAAAGCTGCAATTCAAAAGAAATTGTCAAGCACTTGGGAACTCAGTTAGTGACCTATGTCTCACACCTTCCCTAGAAATTATTGTGCTTAACACATGGGAACAATCCCTGAATGTGGCAGGTTTTTTCTAACCATGGAACAAACCAACATAATTTTAGTTTAAACAGTGTAAAAGGAGTTTAAAAAGTAATTGCAGAGTTAAGCTCAGAATCACTTTAGTCTTGTAAATTAAAAAAAAAAAAAGTCGCTTAAAATACATGTGAGCAAGTACTCCTGTGAATTCATTGTTTCACCCCAGCTGTACTTTCTCATTCCCACTCAGCCAGAAAGAAAAACCGTGACATTTAAAGAAAAAACAAACCATCTTCATCATTATCTGATTTAACAACCACTTCAAATTTCAGCTTTCACAGACTTTGTATTAGCAAGCCAATGAAAAACAAACAAAAATCATAAGAATCACTGCCTCAATACAGTTTACTTCTAAAATCATATACACTTCCTTTTTTGTTAATGAACTACTTGTTACACCAAACTGCTAATTTTTTTTATTTGTAAATTCAGTGGAACTACCTTCTAACCATAAACTAATTACACTAAAGTTTGCAGGAACAGTGTTTTAAATAAAACAAACCTTTTGTTGCAAACAGTTTTCTGACACACCTTCATAATAACAAGCCTAGAATTCATTTAATGCATTTGGTGTTACTGTAAGTATGTACCCAAATATACCATATAGACAACGATTTTCTTAAAAGAAAGTTAATTGTTGTAAGGAGGAGATTCTTACATCAAATATGTGTGTACATGGAATACAACAGTAGCTATACATATACTTGCACTGTATTTGTATTTCTAAAATAATAACTGAAATAAAGAAAAAAAAAAATGAAGCTTCTTCAAAGTGCCATCACAAGTGTCATGCAATAATAATATTTAAGAGTGTAATCAGTTTATTCAAGTGGCCGTATTAGGAACATACATTCTGATAACACTGAAAGAAAAAAAAAAAGTTAAGGTTCAAAATTGTTTAGTCTTTCGTGCCTAGAATTGGATACTAGCACCTCAACTACTGTCTGTATTCACTTTTGAAAGCCTGGTCACTTAGGTGTGCAGAAATTGAAATCTACAGGGACTGTAGGCTTACAGTTACAGTGTACATTGAAGAAAACATCATCTTGTGAGCAGCATGCTGAGAAATACTTGAAGGCTAAGCAAATCTCACCCAAACTGCTCAAAAGATATTTTTATTGGACAATGTATTCATTATTATACAAGTTTATTAAAAATATTAGCAAATATATTCTAGTTCCATGGTAAACATTTTCAGTAGAAATTTATAGGCTTACATGAATTAATGTACTATTCCTACAATCTATTTGCACAGGGAGAAAGTTACAGGAAATTACAAAGTGAGTTCATGAAACTTATCCAACATTGAGATACCAGTCTCAGATCTATGACTGTTACTTACAAAAATACCATTAATCTTTTTATAATATAATCATATTAATATTAAAATCATATCCAGATAAAGTGTTCACATAAGGCGCAAATTAATACCTTACTAGACATAAAACCCTTGAGTCAGACTAAAATAAATTATTATCTACAGGTTAAAGAAAAAAGCTTTTAGGTTATGCTTGGCAAAACAGTCATTGCACTATTGTTTGAGCATCTCCCTTGAACATCATCTGAGTAGATTCAGAAGTTTAAGATGTGTCAGTTATCAACGAAAGTCAAAACAAACAGTTGAAAAAAAAATCTGGTATGTAACTGCAAGCATGAAATACTGACTTTTTAGAAATATTTGGGAGTTTTGTCTTTTATTTCAAAAGGGCTAAGACTATACTACAGATTAATTGGCTACTTTTCTTCCCCCTGCCCCATACAAGACAGAACAATCCACTGCAAAGTCCAACAGGTAGTCTGCTGTTTTTCCCAAGGCACACAGTTTGCATCTTTAAACATTAGTCTCACCTTTATACTGAAAAAAAAAAAAAAAAGATTAGCAATGTCCTGACAGAATTTGCCCTCTCTCTAAATCTCTAATTTTTAAAGAGAAATCAGGTATCTAACATTTTTGCTTTTTTACCAGGCTACCTCACTCCATGTAAGATGAATAAAGAAAAAATTCTTGGGGGGGGAAAAGGGGGGCAGAACAGACATTGTAAGACCTTTTTGGTACAGAATTTTGATTTTGTAAAAACAAATGACTACACAGATAACTTAGCTTCCTGAAGTGTCTATAATGCAAATACTACAGAAATGTAATAACTTCTGATCACACAACCAGAAGTTCAGACTGATTCATCTGTTTTCAATGTTAAAGCTAAGTGAAATTTGGAGGTGACTACTGGGTTAAGATAGATCAGAGGTGATCTTGTCATAAATGTGGGGTTATTAAAAAAAAATTTAAGAAATATAACCTGATAGTGTCCAATGAAAAAATAAGACATCCAAATAGTAGCTCTGCAGTGTCAATTTTTAAAGTCACAGTCTTCTGCCATATGTTGTCTTCTGATACTAGCTTGTATTCTCATACTGGTTTTGTTTTTTTTATTCTCGGCGATGCTCCACCTTCTGGTTTTGCTGCTCCATTGACAAGGTTAGCTGTAATTTGAAATTAAAGTACAGTAAACAAACACACAGTTTTGCTTCACACTAGACCAGGAAAATGGAAAAAAAAAATCTTAAATATTTGCTTCAGTTGAAATTAACTTCAAATTAGGTACAAGAATTTTAACTGTACAAAGTTGATATGAACAGGAGTCAGACAAAAGTTGCTTCAAAGTCTAGTTTCCTATCTCCAGGAACGACAGATGCTTCATGAGGAGTATCAAAGCTAGGGCAAATACAGACTGCTCCTACCAACATAATTTCTTTCAGGTTCCACAGGAACCTTAGTGACTTCCTGAGGTCTAGCATTTAGAATGTTGTTTTATTAACCACTGACAGACTGAACCCCAGGAATTAAATCTCAATCCATACTTTTGCAGAAGTTACTTCTACAAATTCTCCATATTCTATATCCTTCTTGTGTTTGTTTTAAACATGCTACTACTTTAAAATTGTCAACTCTTATGTTACAAGAAATAGCAAACAGTAATTTGCTATTTACCTGCTCAAAGTCACTTCAGGATTTAGAACTCTATGGTGCCTCCTATAAGCCATTTTTTGAGCTAGGTGGTAGTTAGTCTCCCCTTTTACTGTCGTCATTACTGTATCTTTCTGGCAATAGTTTAAGTCTTTTCAGATGGAGTTATCAACATGGATACAATTTTGGAGGTGTAGATACACATGCAGATTTATACAAGGGATGGTACATTCTAGCTGAGGGTTTTTTCTGGTTTGTTTTTTTTTTCCTTTTCCTTTATTTCAACAAGAAATTGACCTCATGTTTGCAGGAATAAGAAATTTATTTTAAAATCTTTCATGAGACAAATGCTAGCTTAAGTCCATTGCTATGTATGTATAAACTATGTTTCCTTTTCCCTCCCTCCATAATATACATTACTTTGAGTAGCTCAGAAATTTAGGAATTATATTGCAGATTAGGAATTTTCCATTTTTCCCTTGTTCCATGTTTGCAAGATCTTTCTGCACCTCTCTGCTGTAAGAAATTTGTTACCTCAACAGTTCATTTATTGATATGTCAGAAACTTGTTGGGCCCTGCTGGTAACTTCCTTTCAGAGTACCAATTGATCATTCTTATATTTTGAATAATTACTAATTAAGTATTAATCAGTGGCTCTTATTCTCTGACATCTTAAGTGGGATCTTAGTTTAGTAGTTCTCTATTTTGTCCTAAATAATAATTTTTACTAATTCCTCGGGATTTTTTTTGCCTATTATACAGCATCCTTAGTGTTATACCAGGAAGGCATGCGCTATTCTAGACAGTCTGCCATTTCACACTTACTGGCTTTGTCTGTCATTAGCTTAAGAAGATTAGGCCACAGCATGAGAGAAGCTGCAACAGGACAGATGGAACAAAGCAGTATAAGCAGGATTTATGGTAAACTTAACTTCTAGTTCATCTTTTGCCAGTTAAATCAGAACTTGATTTTTGGCTACATAGTTCTCCACACCTAACGACCTCAAATATATATTTTTTCCTATACTGTTGGGATCCTATGCCATCATGCCTAGCCACTGTACAGACACATTTCACTGCAAATGAGTCTGAATTCTCACCTAAAGAGCTGAGGGACAAGAGGAGTCCATTTACCTTCAAGTAGGCTGAAGAAACAACTTATGGCTAATGCCTGCAACTAACTACTGGCTTCAGTGGAACCCCAGCTCTCCTTCAGAATATTTCTACAAGTGTGAATACTTTTGCAATTAGAAATAAGGTAAACTGATAAACAATGTAAAACATCTTTCCACATATGCAGTCAGAGAGCTATAATGCCTGATCTATTCTTTGTTTTGTCCAGTTGAAGGAAACATGAAGTCAAACTACAGTATCACTTCTGCTATTCCAAACTGTAATCATCTTGGGAACATAAGAATTGCACTAATTTCATAAAACAATGCAGAAAAGCAATGAAGTAATTCATCTGGAAAAGAGAGAAAGATCTGCAAGACTGGAGAAAGAAAAGAAGAAAAAGCATCTGCAGCTATATTCAGAGCAGAAAGGCTGCTCTGGAATGATAAGGAAAAACAATGTTAAGAGCACCGTTGTGGTCTAGAATCTTCCAACTCATTTCAGCTCATGCTGACTCAGCTAGTAATCTCTGAATACAAAGAGCTCCAACCCTTCTTGGTAGAAACAAATACATAAAGATTGACTTCAGAAAGAGAGCTAGCTTGTGGTAAAATTCCCAAGAAACTGCATTTTTCAAACCTCTACCCAAATCTCAGAAGTGATTCCCATTCTTTCATACATAACTCTATCCAATGTTTTATATATATGCCAACAGGAATATGAAATTTCACTCTACCGAATCTTCGTAACTCCCCATTTAACTAATTTAATTGATACAAATTGGAATTTGGAAATTATACAACGTAATTTAATTAAAAGCCTTTCTCCATTAGTTGTCCTTTGCCAGCTACTATGATGTTCCTTTGGAGTTCTTTCTCAGTGGGTTTGATGTTCTTTACATGATGTGTTTTTATACAGAAGAACAAAGTAACAATTTTAATGGTGTGAAACATAATAGAAGTAGACTTTATGAAATACAGTAGGGATTTTAGATTATACTTTTTTCCTGATGTTAAATAAAAAAAAATATGTAGCAGCATTGTAAGACTTATTTAAAACAGAAAGAAAATCCTGGAATCATGAAGCCCAGTTTCATTAAATATTCCTTGTATTTAGTTTAACAGAGTTCAGTGAATAATCCTGAAGATTACCCAGGGCGAACACTTAATTCAGTTAGCACTCTGTGTGCTGTCCTGTTCGCAATATGGAATTAGACAAAAACATGCCCTAACATTTGAAAAAGCTGTATTATCTATAGTCTCTGCATGTCAAAAGGCAGATGGCTTTGCTCTTTTACAGAAAGGAAAGACATAAGATGACACATCTGGTAGAAAAACATTTGCCCTAGAAACAATTTTAATAAAATGTTGTGCCACTGACCTTTGTTTGGTTCCTTTTTTGTTCGTTTGTTCTTTGTGTTAGTTACTTTTTTCTTTGGAATCTGGTTCTTAACATGCTCTCTCCATTTCTTCAGCTGAAAATTTATAAATTTCCACATCATCCAGGCCTGTGTTAGACAAACAGCACCCAGGCAGCCAATCCTAATAAGATTTGAGATTTTGGAGACAGTTAGATAAAAGTTTCAGTTAACCATTAATAGACTGTAAATCTGTACTAATTTTACTTTTTTCTCCAAATTCTACTATTGAACAATTCAAGTCTTCATACCATGGGAAACCAGATGGATCAGAATGCTTTACCCAAGACAACGTGTGTTACACAAAAAGTGGATAGAAATCATATGTAGTACATTGCTGGAAGCAATTGTGTTTATCAAGGAGTTATGATCACAGCTTTCAATGGCTGATAGGAAATTGTGTCATTGACGCCCCTTCTGCCAAGCAATCTATGAATAAGAAATCGTGTAGATTCAAAATCCCTACCACACGCTCGATTACAGGCATTAAGTTGTAAGGGTGAATGTTAAAATGAGGAGCTTATGCTGAAAAAGTAATAAAATTTTAAAATTAACAAGTAACAATGAAAGATATACAAAAAATATTTTAGGAAGGCACCAAATAATTCATTAAAAAATTATGGGTATTAATATCGCCAAATCATAATTTGTCCAGAATAGACATAGGAAAAGTAAAAAAAAAAGTTTAATTATTATCCCAGGCTTTTTGGATAATTATCAACAATTAATTTAAAAAGTTTCTTTTTTTTCCTTTCTATTTCCCATAAATTTTGCTTACTACTTTTGTGAAAAGACAACAGAAAGTAGAACAGAATTTCCCTTCCCTTAAACACTCAAGAGGAAAACATCACCTGGGGAAATTCTTCAAAACACATTATCATCCTGGATTGTTTTATAGGAAGATATTTTGAAATGCCACATTATACAAGTATGAATGTCTAATAACCTTGTTATACCTCACAGGGAGTACATTGAAGTTTCCGTCTGCTATGGAAAAACCTGGATTCTCTACTGTTGCCAGACCAAATCCAAATGTGAGGACAGATAAAGTTAGGGTCAAAAGACGCACCATTACAAAAAGTAAAGCCCAAATGGTAAATCTGAAAACAAAATAATGAAATTAATGTGCTTTCTCCTTTTAGTCCATTTCTTTTCAATAAAGTCAAGTATACAAAGAACTTTTCATTAAAATTATCTCGGCAATGATAGGGAAATGTCCACAGAGGGTACCAATAATTACAGAAAAACTTGGTCATCTGCAAACATTAATTCCTGCCTCATTACACGATCTTTTGACTAGAAAGCACAATGAAGTAAAAAGATGATCTCAAGTTGGCATTCATGCTGTAAGCCATTTATACGTAATGGTGATGCTATAAAGCCAGAGAGCTGACCCTAAAGGTATAATATATATTTATTAAACAGTTGGAAGATAGAGACAATATACATCATTTTTAACAGCCAGACATTTATAGAACAAGAGAAGGTAATCAGATAGCTAATAAGTAACAAATGACAATTATCTCTGTTAGCTATGAAGTGAAAAAGATGCCATCCTGCAGATTTTCAGCATCTATAAGTTTTTCCTATAGGATGTGGGAAAAAACCCCTGAAGAACAGTTTTGTTAAGCTGACAATATTTTATTTAGAAAATTGGTATTACTATTGCCATTACATAAAAATATATATAGGAAAAATACTTCATATCATGTGACTGATGAATGGATTAAAAAAACCCACTACCAATATGAAAAAAATATATTTCCAAAAGTTCCATTAAAAAAAAAAAATTAGCTTGTTCAACCAATTTCAAGCTTAAAAGAAAACATACTTCAAATCTCTCACAGTATAAGCAACTCTGCTTAAAAAGCAACTCTCTTCACACCCTCCTCCAAAAAGGGATTTTTGAGAAAAGCTACAGTGTCTGGATGTAGAACTGTAAGAAGAAACAACAAATTCTGAGCTAGGAAAAATACCTAGTATTTGACATTGTGTTGTTTCTACAGTTTACATTGTAAGTGTTACACATTGTAATAGAAATAAAATGCCCCAAATACTTCTGCAATTCATCAGTTATGAAGACCAATTTCCATTTCCAGTTATTTAAACTGTGGTAATATTGTATGTGGTATAACTGATTTCCAGCCAAAGAAAGACACAGTTGCTTATCTAACCATTAGGGTCTTCCAAAGACAGGAAGATACATTCTCCTAATCAGTGCATTTCGCCTTCATGCTTTTGGATGGCATATAATGAAAAGCACATAAGCTCATATCTCAAAAAACCTCACAATTAAATATGACATACATGTGAAAGATAAGCTTTCTCCCACTTTCCCTATTTGCATCAGTAAACATTCACTTTTTGCAAAGAACATTTAGCATACCTATTTAAAATGTTAGCTTTAAGAAGTGACACAAATGCATCTTGTGAAAAGACCAGAAAGAGCCACAGCATTACACTGCCTCAAGGGAGACTGCCTATATATAAGGGACTGCATGAAAGAAAGCAAGGTGTTCATGATAATCTCTTCCAGCTGGGCAGTCACTCAGAAAAGGAAGAAAGAGTAAAAGAAAGAACACATAAATGGGACCAGGCTGCTTTATTCAAATTGGAACCTCCAAAAGTCTTTGCATTCAAATGGTGAAACCTATCCAATCCTTCCTAGCATGCCTCACAGTTAAGTATCTCAGTTCCTCATCTTCTTCCATCCTAAAATGCATTACTTGTATATCCGTTAATTCTCAGAATAGCTAAGAATCTTACTCAAGAGATGTATAATTGAAGACATCAACTACATGTTTTGAGACATTACCTTCTCTGTTGTATAGGGATTTCCCTTTCTCACCTTACCAAAAGGAGAGAGACCTGCAAGAACTCACAGGGAATGCTGCTTTTATTACTTCTTCGACTGACGGTTTTTAAAAACAAGCATCCCTACATACGAACACTTATTAACATTTAAGCAAACAGGCAATTTATAGAATCAGAAGCCAACACAGATATCTGAAATGGGACTTTAGCAAAAGTTTCAGCAAAACCTTACGATGATGATCATGAAGAGGTGTATTTGCTTCCTTGACTCTATGCAATGACAATCGCTTGTGTATTCAAAGCGGGTAATAACAGACATTGAACAAGTGATGTTTGCTACCTGAGTACTTTTACATACATGCAAATCCATTTATAAGCAATTATTAAGCAAAGTTCTGAATTTTAATTAATACATGCAAGATTTACCCTTTTTGCTTGTTTTCATCACTGAAGTAGAAAAGACGTGAGGCATGAAAAATGAGTTCCACTAGATAGTGAGGTACCATCAGAATTAGCCCCAAATGCTGCAAACTATAAAACAGAAAAGTTAGAAATTTTAATGAAATTATGAAGAAAATAGACCTATCTATTAAAAATGGACATGCAAATACTTACTTTAATATATAGGCACCAGAGATATGGGCAATGTAAAGGCAAATATAACATAGCTGCCTTGGAATATCTTCCTAAAATTAGAGAAATTACAATAAATGCTGTTACAGTTTAACCATACTCTCCAAAGAAAAATCATATCATTCATTAGGTTTGATTATTTTTCACACTAAATTTCTGGAAAGACTATCTGAATCAAAAACTACAGACCACCTAGACTAAATTAGATAGGAAATGCAAGCAATTAAAACACATAAATAGTATATCAATAACTGAATATGCAGGCATTTTTACAGTTAATATAAGCAAAAATATTAATATGAATAATTGGAAAGAACAGATATTTCATTAACTGTACTGACAGCAGCTCTCCATACCTTTCGGATCTTTTGGAAGTATAGCTCTGGCAGCGCATGAAGCCAATAGGCTATCTGGCAAACATAGAAGAATTTAACCTGAAAACTTAACAAAAATTCAGGTTATGAAAACACAATATTATAAATTTTCAAGCTTTCAACATGAGACAAAAGATTTTATTTCATGGTAGTGTTTTTGCTGACCCCCCTCCTTACTTCACCAAGAATTGAGAACTCTATCATTTCATGGTTGCTAAGCCCAAGACGGCCTCCAACCACCACATCTCCCACCAGTCCTTCTCTGTAAACAGCAGGTCAAGTGAGGCACCTCCCCTGTTCAGTCCAGTTACTAGCTGCATCAGAAAGTTACCTTCCACACACTCCAGGAACTTTCTAGACTGTTTCCTCTCTGCTGTGTTGTATTTCCAGTAGACGTCCGTAAGTCAAAGTCCCCCACGAGAACAAGGGCTAGCAATTGTGAGATTGCCAGCCGCTTGTAGAACGCTTCATCTACCTCTTCATCCAGGTTGGGTGGTCTCTAGCAGATCCCCAGCAGGATATCTGCCTTATTGGCCTTCCCCCTCATCCTTATCCATAAGCACTCAACCTCACCATCACAATCATTGAGCTCTATAAAATTGAAACACTCCCTAACATACAGGGCCACCCCATCTCCTCTCCTTCCTTGCCAATCCCTTCTGAAGAGCTTATAGCCAGCCACTGCAGCACGCCAGTCATGACAGTCATCCCACCATGTTTCGGTGATGGTGATTAAGTCATAGCTATCCCACTGCACAATGGCTTTCAGCTCCTCCTGTTTGTTGCCCATGCTGCGTGCATTAGTAGCATTTGAGCTGGGCTATCAATTTCACCCCCAACCTTGGCTCCTCTCTAGTGGGCCTGGCTATATCCCCTTCCCCCTTTGAACCTAGTTTAAAGCCCTCTCGATGAGCCCCACCAATTCATGAGCAAGAGTCCTTTTCCCCCTTTGAGATAACTGAACTCCACCTGCCACCAGCAGGCCCGGTACCATGTAAGCCTCCCCACGATCAAGAAAACTGAAACTCCACCAATGGCACCAGCCTCTGAGCCACATGTCAATCAGATGAGTTTTCCTGTTCCTTTCAGTATTCTTCCCTGCCACTGACAGGATTGAAGAAAACACTACGTGTGCTCCTGATCCTTTAACCATCACCCCAGTGCCCTGACATCCCTTTTGATGGCTTTTGGACTTCTCTCCGCAACCTCATCACTGCCAACCTGCGTAACCAGGTTGACAGAGTGCCTTGGGAGGCAGTCCCGAATGCAAAGGGGTCTGGGAAGGCTGGGCATTCAAGAAGGAAGTCTTAAAGGCACAGGAGCAGGCTGTCCCGCCATGTGCTGTAGGATGAACGGGCAGGGAAGATGACCGGCCTGGCTGAACAGGGAGCTTTTGCTGGGATTCAGGAAAAACAGAAGAGTTGACCACCTTTGAAGAAGGGGCAGGCAACTCAAGAACAGTAGAGTGATTTTGTTAGGTCGTGCAGAGAGAAAATTAGAAAGGCAAAAGCCCAGCTAGAACTCAATCTGGCCATTGTTGTAAAAGATTAAAAAAAGATTTTACAAATACATTAACAACAAGAAGAGAGCCAAGGAACATCTCCATCCTCTATTGGATGCAGTGTGAATAAACCCCCCATAATCCAGGAGGAAGCAGTTTACAACCTGCTGAGCCACCTGGACACTCACAAGTCTATGGGGCCAGATAGGACCCACCCAAGACTACTGAGGGAGCTGGTGAGGAGCTTGCCAAGCCACTCTCCATCATTTGTCAGCAGTCCCGGTTGACAGGGGAAGTCCCAGATGACTGGAGGCTTGCCAATGTGACACCCATCTACAAGGAGGATCCGGGGAACTACAGGCCTGTCAGCCTGACCTCAGTACCAGGGAAGGTTATGGAGTGATGCATCTCGAGTGAGCTCACCAGGCATGTGCAGGACAACCTGGGGATCAGGCCCAGCCAGTGTGGCTTCATGAAAGGCAGGTCCTGCCCAACCAGCCTGATATCCTTCTAGGACCAGGTGACCCACCTAGTGGATGACAGAAAGGCTGTGGATGTTGTCTACCTGGACTTTAGCAAAGCCTTTGACACTGTCTCCCACAGCATCCTCCTAGAGAACGAGAGGCTCATGGCTTAGACAGCTGTACTCGTCACTGGGTAAAAAACCTGGCTGGCTAGCTGGCTGGCCAAGCCCAGAGAGCTGTGGTGAACAGAGCTAAATCCAGTTGGCAGCCGGTCACAAGCAGTGTTCCCCAGGGCTCAGTTTTGGGGCCAGTCATTAATATCTTTATCAATGATCTAGATGAGGGGATTGAGTGCGCCCTCAGTAAGTTTGCAGGTGACACCAAATTGGGCAGGAGTGTTGATCTGCTCAAGGGTAGGTCAGCTCTGCAGAGGGAACTGAATAGGTTGGATCAATGGGTCGAGGACAACTGTATGGGGTTCAACAAGGCCAAGTGCTGGATCCTGCACTTGGGTCACAATAACCCCAGGCAACGCTACAGGCTTAGGGAAGAGTGGCCCAAAAGCTGCTCAGCGGAAAAGGCTCTGGGGGTGCTGGTCGACAGCTGGCTGAACACGAGTCAGCAGTGTGCCCAGGTGGCCAAGAAAGCCAACAGCATCCTGGCTTGTATCAGGAATAGTGTGGCCAGCAGGAGCAGGGCAGGGATGGTGCCCCTGTGCTCAGCCCTGGTGAGGCCACACCTCAGATACTGTGTTCAGTTTTGGGCCTCTCAGGACAAGGACATCGAGGTGCTGGAGCGTGTCCAGAGAAGGGCAATGAAGCTGGTGAAGGGTCTGGAGAACAAGTCTGATGGGGAGCAGCTGAGGGAGCTGGGGTTGTTTAGCCTGGAGGAGGCTGAAGGGAGACCTTATTGCTCTCTGCAACCACCTGAAAGGAGGTTGTAGTGAGGTGGCTGTTGGTCTCTTCTCCCAAGTAACAAGTGAGAGGATGAGAGGAAATGGTCTCAAGCTCCATCATAGCAGGTTTAGATTGGATATTAGGAAAAATGTCTTTACTGAAAGAGTGGTCAGGCATTGGAAGAGGCTGCCCAGAGAGGTGGTGGAGTCACCATCCCTGGAGGTATTTAAAAGGCATGTAGATGTGGCACTTGGGACATGGTTTAGGAGGCCATGGTGATGTTGGGTTGGTGGTTGGACTTGATGATCTTAGAGGTCTTTTCCAACCTTAATGATCCTGTGGTTCATTATCTTAAATTAATTCATTCTGACTCATTATAGTTTATGATTCCTAAATCACAGGAACCACAAATACAAAACATTAGCATCATGATCTTCTCGATAGCAAGCTCTGAATCACCTTTTGAGACAGTAGGAAAGAAAAAAAAAAAACAAAAAAATCTAACACACAGGAACAGTTCATCCTGTGAGCAGTGGAACTCCTTTTCCTAAAAAAATGCATATTATCACCCTTCCCTGTACCACAGTCACCAGAGAAAAAGGAGGTGGGGGGGCACAGCAGACAAACACCACAGTTTCGTAAGTCATCTTAATTTAAAAAACAAAACAAAAAAACCCCTACCTATAAATCCCCTCTGATTTGAAAATTCACTCTCCAACAAACATTTTTCTTTAGTGTGAAACAGTTCAGCAGTCCCATTATGTATCCCATCTTGCAAACACTTTCACTTTAGCTCAGCTATCATGGGTAAGTTAAAGTTAAGAACACATGCAGGTATCCCTTGGATAGATGTTCAATTCATCAAATATTACCTTTGTGTAAAACAGGTGGCAGTTTTCAAAAAGAGGAAAGTATTTTCATCTATCTGTCAGTCTTACAAGGTACTAATGTCACCTCCCTATTAGTGGTTCCCTAACATTCAGGGGGGTTAAAGAGTAAGTGATTAGAAGCACCAGCTTTTTTCAAATTGAAAATAGAACACTTACAGCATACGAGAATGAGGATAATCTTTCCAGAATGAGGTTGGGTTCATCACAAATTCTTCCTAAAGAAAAACGTCATTGATTTAAGGACCTTCTTAATACTGCTAAGTCTATATTTTTAAATAAAAACAGCAAATAGAGTGACTTACCCCATTCAAAATACTTGCTCCCCATATAAACGAAAACAAGTAGAAAAATGCTAGCTGTCCAGATTCATTGAATTTGCTGTGCTTTGTTTTTGACAAATGCAGTCGTCTAGTCATTTTCTAGAAACAAAAAGCAGATCAATAAATGTAATTTCTAAAACAAGAAAGCTATTTGGGAGTTAGTGTTCAATCCTGATTTTTTTTCCTATTTTATTTTTCTTCCCCAATCTCCCATTCCTCAGTCAAAATACATAGCTCCCACAACTTAAGACCTTGATCACCACTTCATATGACTATCAGCTTCAATAAAACTTGCCACTATGGTAAATTTCACACAGAAAATATTCAGTGAACGTATTCGGACAAATTTTTTCCCCCCATGATCAGAGCCATATTGCTAAAATTTTCAAATCTCTTTGCACACTTAAAAACCATTTCAGCTTCTATGGCTCAGAGGACCTATTTGTGAAGACATTCTAACACCATTCAACAATGGATGGTTTTCACAATGGCTTTAACAAGTTAATTTTACTTTGCAAGTGAGCTGGTGTAAAAGAGCACATCATGAAGTGTGAGGTCCCTCTTTGAGGTGAAGCTCAGTGGACAAACAGAAATCCACCACCGCAGTAATTTTCAATTTTGATCTTCTGAATACATCTTGTGAATCTAACGCAGTTAGATTTTGAGTACAGCATAAGCATTTAACGTCTGTTCTTACACAAGAATGTAAGTTATATTGATTGAAAGAAAGATTCAGTGGTTTATACCATTAATAAATTGAGGAAATATCACTATAATAATATCATAGAATAACTTGGGTTGGAAAAGATCCTTAAGATCACTGTGTCCAACCAGTAACTTAATACTGCCAAGTCCACCACTAAACCAAGGTCTATTTGCATTTTTGTCAAAGAACAAAAGGATCGATCATAACAGAGCTGCTAAATGCTAGACCATTCCTTGTACCATGGCTTATACTTATCTTGAAGAAAAACTGTTAGCAACTGATGGCTAAAGATAACACATTTATAGACAAGTATATTATATCCCAATAATAAACTTACGTCTAATATGTACTCCTGGATTACAGCGTGCAGATTAATAGCTACAAGCATGTAGAAGAAGATTGTGGCAATGTCCTTTGGACCATAGTCGTAAAAATGAAATTGCTCACTGTTGTCATCTAAAAAAAAAAAAAAAAGTGTATTTTTACATTCTTATGAAGGAGTACTCTGCAACTGAGCAAGGGCAGCACAGACCACTGCTCTTGGAAGTTATGTTAAATTGATACAGGATACTAGTTGTAAGTTTTACATTTTTGAAAATTACTTTCTATGCCCAATTAGTTCATTCAGATCTTCTTTTCCTTCAGTACAATGATATAGTTATAAGCCTAGAATGAACTATTGAGAACAGTATACACTGAGCTGTAGCTGTAATCCATTTCTTCTATCTAGGCCATCAAAAAAGAAAGAAAAAAGAAAGAGGGGGAAAAACACCCAACACACCAACAACCTTATCCTCTATACTTTGGTAGAGACCAAATGAGATTCCATCTTAAGAAGCACAACTATACATGGGGAAAAAAAAAAAACCCAAAACAGCAAAACCCTATACAGTGAGAATAGTATCCCTAGCAGTTCAACACATTGGTAAGTAATAACTTCCCCAGAATTAATAATATGTTTCCATAAATCAAAAAACCCAACCACCAACAAAAAACCAATAAACATTCACACTGTTACAAAAATACTTCAAATGTTTGTGTTTACTGTGTTTAAGCATGGGAGAACTTACAAATTAAATTCAGATAAAAAAAGCATGTATCACGAGCACTAGACTTAAGGAAGCCTTATTTTGTAGAGATGTCTCTCCTTTGGCCCACAAAACCCGCTACAACAACCTCACTTTCCTTCATGCATCTGCAACACTGCAATGGAAAACAACGAACTTCTACTAGAACTAACCAAGAACCACATTCATCCTGATTTACAGGTTAGCATGTCTAACATTTACACTCTTCTGGTTTCACTTAAGAGAGGGCATTAATTTGGATGTCTGTTATCTGTACAGCTACCACTTTTCATAAATATCAAGGAATTTTGTCATCTTTAAGAATTCTACCCTTTGGCAACCTCTGTTTGCGTTGTCCAAACGCAAAACAGCAGAAATACAGACATCAGCCAACCTTTTTTCCCCTAAAGGAAACTAGACTAGAAGGTGTCAAGAAAGCAATTAACTGCTTCCCATAACATGAATGGTACATTAAGGTCCTAATGCACAGGACATCCATATAACTACGTGTCAGATGTACTATTTCTGTGTTTGAAAACAGCTTGTGATATAAGCGATGAACAAGTAATTGCATAGCACATGCTATTTCTGCCTGGTCTCTAGCACTTTTTTTCAAAATGGATTTTCACTAGGAATATATTAATTGTTTTCAGAGGGCCAGAGGTGAGACCTCAAAATTGCATAACTCATCCATACCTCCTATTAAAACTAAAGGAAGCTGTACCTTCTTCAGTCCACTGCATGTATGCAATATATATATACACATACATACATACACATGCGTGCACCAAACACTATGAAGAAGTTACATCACAGGCATCTTGGCAACTGACACGTGGTTTTTACTTTTGGCTCCCCTATAGGAGATTCCTACTTGATGCTGCTCAAACAACAGTAAAGCAGACTGATAAAACAGACGGTAAAACAGACTGCATACACCTCAAGTGTTCAACATTAAACACATCAGAAAACATTTGCAAAAAACGTTATGTATTCATTACTGCAAGCAAAGTTGATCAATGCATTATTTTGAACATAATAAATGTAGTCAGAGTGCTACACTATTTAGAACAGTTGTAGCACAGAGTTCAAGTTTGGAAGTCAAGATTAGAACAGAAGTCAGACTTTGCTGATTTCTATGGACTTTAGTTCCCCATCTGGAATAATTCTACCACAGTACCTATTTTTAATAAGACATTGTGCAGATTAATTCCTGCAAAGAATTGAAAGTTACCAAATAAGGAAATTCCACTAGCTGCTTATATCTCTTGTCTATAGTACAGCAGGTACAAACGATTTAAAAAAGGTAATATTTTGGGGGAAAAAAGGATCAGTACTTTCCCCCTTTGTTATTTAAAAGCCTGATTCAATCAGCAACATCAGTTACTTGATAATAACAACATCATGATATTTTTGAAATATAAACCACAAATCCATTACTAATAACATAAGAAATCATTAATAAGCAACATTAAAGAAATATATATATAAGATGACCAAAATATTCTGCTACTTGACCACTCCTGTTGATTGTATCAAAAACTGGAAAGAACACGTGCTTTTCATGTTAAAATGCAAGTTAGGAGCCATTTTAACTATGGGAAAAATAACCCAGTATTATTCACAAGTAATGGAGAAAACACTGGAATGTTTCAGTGAGTATAGTATTAGTAAATCCAAAAGCAGACAGACAAATATGAGGAGTTCTACTATATTATAAAGGTGAAGTGAATTGAAGTCTTGAGAAAAAAAAAAAGAAGAGTAATTTTTAATAGCTTAGCATTACAAGGGAAAAAAAAAAGATTTTATTTAATCTCACCAGTGGTATAGGTGACATTGTGCTGCACAGCAATAAAGATGATAGCATACTTGGATGGGACCTGAAATTCAGAAAAAAAAACAAGGAAAAATTATCAGATTTTTTTTTCAAACAAGCTAGACTATAAACACCCAAAACTAGCATATTATGCCACCAACAAGTGTTCTCCCACAGATGATTTAAATCAAAGAGATCCCAAAAGCATTCTTCAACATTTACTGCATAGGGTCAGGACTTGAATTATGTCCTTTTAGCTAAGGATCAAATTACTCACTGTTCTACTAACTAACATTTTAAAGTATTTAGAAGTGTAAATGGCTTTCAATTATTTCAAAAGGTAAAAGACTCTCTAAATTAGATGGAAAGTTTCATCTAATTTTGCAAGATATTTTAAAAAAGGAATGTTCTGGCTAAGTGTCCCTATAAATAAATAGAGTATTCAAAACAGCATAGTAGAATTATAAGATTCATCAATTTCTTGTATGATAAATCACACATTTCCTAAAAATTACAGTACAAAGCAACCAATGGTATATTTTGTGTTACTTTTTTCTCGAATGGCAAAACTATGGTTTTAAAAAACAAACAAACAAACAAACCCCAACACTTGCAGCCACCCCTACCTCTTAAAAATGTCTTCCCATTCCCATGCTGCAGTATATTTAGCCCTTAGCTGTAACAATGGAACTGTTTATAATGTGCATTACTGTATGACCCTACAGCCAAGTCATAAGAGATAAATATGTTTGCTTAGTTTAGTTGAAAACATTTCATTATTTGCTTTTCACAACTTCAAAAACAGTCATGCTGATGTAACTGAAAGAGTGGTAAGCTATATATAACACAGGGATATAAGTGGAAGGGAAAAGAAAAACAAACCCACAACAACTGGTTCCTTTGCTACAAAAAAATGCAATATGGAATTACATCCTACACTGCCAATAGAAAATACATTTATTATGTTTGCGAGCACTCAGTTATCTAGTTCATAAATCAGAGATGTACAACAGGCATCATCTGAAAACTGATATAAAAAATATTCTTGTATCTCTTACGCTTTCTCTTAAACTGATCTTCATAGATATGACTTAAAACAAAAGAATATAAACTAAAAAAAGATAGATATTTTCCTCAGATATTACACCATCTAATTTCTGAAACTGTAACTAAAAACATTCAGAAGTATATAAAACAAGCATAAATTCATCCAGCAACAGAGTAAGCAAGAGGAACAACAATGCAAAAGAAGATCCTCTGTAGCAAGAAAAGGGTGAAGGCAAATTGCTTCAGTACACTGGGAGTGCACCTGTGAAATTAAGCAGTAGAGGAGTCATAATACTGAAGAGTGTTTTTAAGAGGAATTCTCATTAAGGAAAACCAAAGTACCAATTTTTCTGGCATAAAAAATTGACTTTCAGACACTGCAGCTCTATGAACAATTTAACCTTTTGTAAGCCAGCACTAACATCAAAAGGAGCAATCCTGCCTTTCTCTTTACTGCCAGTTGCTTCTTGTCTCTGCCCCACACTTGTGCTGTCATGAGTAGTGGAGTGATGAATCGGACAGGAAAATTATACAAGTTAAAACTGACCCAGCAAAACAGGAGGAAGGAGAAAACCCTATTAATCTTAACACAGATTAATTTCCTCATATGCTGCACTGCTCAGCTACAGAAGGGCTTTTCTATGCTTGATGGGGAAAATAAGCAGCTAGAGCATCGATACCAACTTAAAATGTCCATGGAATAAAAGTGTGAAAAATTCCGTGCCAACTGCTCCTGGAAAGACAGGGAAAATATAGATAATCGCATAGGTATCAATGTCATCAGCACCTAACTGAAACAAACATGCTTGCTCTCAGTAAGCCACCACTCGGGACGCACAGCAACAGTCTCCCTTGTAGAAGGGCATTCAGACAGCATCAAATAACTTCACACAGACCCCTTCATTAGGGAGCTTTCCTGTGAAAAAGTTTTTTTTTGTTTAAATGCTCTTTGGGAGAAGAGGGTGGTGAGAGTCTTTGCTAGAGCCCAGCAAGTTAGCTTTTCTGTTTGTCTGTGAAGCACACAACATAATACTACAAGTGTTTCACTCTGCTGGAAGTACGGGAGCCCCACTAAGTTGTATGCTGTGATAAGACAGCCACAGATACAAGGATGATTTAAATTGTTGTAGGAGGAAAGAAATTGTATGAAACTCTCTGAGATGATACTAGAAGCTTAAAAAGAACCATAAATACTAAAAGAAAGGTTTCTTTAGAAAACAAGGCCCACTCTGTTGTCAAGAAAAGGAGTAGGATTGAGCGCATAAACAACTAAATATTCACTGAGAAGGAAAAAGAAAGAAAATAACAGTGAACACGCTAAAATTTAACAGCCACTTTTCAGTATGTTACAATCAGAGTGAATCCCCCTACACACATCTATAGACCTCACAATAATCAGCAAATTTTAGGTATAGGAAAGCACAATTAAGGTGGACAAACAACCTTATGCGTAAGAATTCCCCTTAAAGAAATTCTTACAATTGAATTCATGACATTCTAATGCTCATTTCTGATTTTAACATACTTAGTTTTTTGGATGGTCTCATGGATATGGACAATTGAACACCACCTAGAAAAGAAAGCCCTGTATTTACTATAGTGCTGTGTAAGCCCAAGCAAATCATTCAATAGGTAGTCAACTGTTGAAGTTTTATTCACACACTCTTTAGGTTACAAGTGTATAACCTATGGTATCATGGGCTACATATGGAAATCTGTCATTGACAGATGCATTTGAAATCACAGTAAGCATAAAATGCTTACTTAAAAGAGGTAAGAGCTGTGTAGGCAAGTTCAGTAACACTTATGAAGCACTCAATATAGAAACATCACAAACGTCACCAAAGTTTCCTGGAAAAACATGAGTAGTTTTGTTTGTTTGGCAGACTGGATTACCAGTTATAGAGGTGGTATAAGACCTAGCAAGTGAACAGCAGAAGTACAGATTTCATTCAAATAACTCCAGTATGTTTTTCTGCAGTGAACGAAGCAGAAGTGTAATACAGAGATCTAACCTGTTACTGAGCACTGCTATTCCTCTGTATAAAAAAACTGAAAGGTATCTCAATCAAAAAAGTAATTTTTTTCATCAAAAAGGAGATACAGGTATTTAAATTATCCAATAAGAAGTATAACAGTACATTTTCAAACAAGCACAACAAAAACACATCACAAACTACACTAGATTCTAGTCTGCATTTGAACTTTTAGAATTATGCTGACTAGAAGTGAGACAATTTGCTAATTATCCTTGGGTGTAAGTAATATTAACTCACTTTTTTTTCTCTAAAAGAAATCACCTTCATCAAAGTAACAATGCTCACCCCGGGGTAGCTGCACAGTCCCTTCCAATACCTGTGGAGTTACAGAAATACAACTTCTGTGGTGAATACAAAGCCTGAGTTAAGACAAATGGAATTCAGAGCGCAAACTCCAGAAAACATACTTGTTTTCAACAGCAAAAAGACACAGAGCAATATCTTTTTAAAAGTACCATATATAAACATATATAAGAAGTTCCATTTGGGATCCCAAACTGGGTTTACTTTATTACAGGTGCAGATACTTTCTTTCTTTCTTCAAGCCTTTGTCACCCGAGTTGTCAAGCCCCTAGCTATTTTGCTTTTTTCTCAAGACTGAGTTCTGCATTTAATTTATTATCCTTTATGACATACTCCTGCATAGATGGCACAACTTACTACACCTCAACACTACATTTGTCCACCATTTAGAAGATTATCTGACCATCACAACTGCTTTCTCTATTTCTGTTCACTATCCTTAGTGTTTTCAGAGTGCATCAAGATATATATCTTAAAAAAAAGAAAGAACATCTACACATAAGTATTTTATCTCATAATTTAACAGTACTTTTAATTTTAAGTTATCTGATTTTTAATCTTATCCAACTGTTAGGAAATGTTGAAATATTTCAGTAAAGTATTTAAGTTGTAATAACAATATTTCAGTTAAATATTTGTCCGTCCAGAATTAAAACTCTATTTTCCAAGCCTTATCCCATACTCAACACTAACATATTAATGTAGCAACACACACACACACACACGGCTTTTAACCTAAAAGTGGGGAAAAAGATGCCTAAGAGATACCTAGACCAATACCCCAGAAACTAATAAACAGCTTGCACGTGGAAATAATTCCTATGATAACTTTCAAATACAAAGGCAAAGAGGAATTCAGAAATTAGGCAACAGACCGAGGCGTGGTGCAGAAGGCTGACCAGCAGTTTTTACTACCATCTGGTCAAGCATGCTCAAAACAACAGAGACTGACTGAAACCCTCTTTCTTAGAGTGTTCCGAACTCCTTTACCACGCGGACTTCTGAAGGGGCAACAAAGAGACATAAAGCGGCACTCTGCTTTAGTCAAAGGGACTTGAGGAGCTTTATAACTCAGGAGACTGGAACTGAATAAAAGGGAGCTTATGGGAGGGTCCTAGGAATGAAACATATGCGGAGATGAAGGAAAACCGGACGAGGAAAGAGCAGCAACCTGACAGAAGCGGACAAGGGGTCGCAGAGGGAGAGCGGGAGCTGGCAAAGGCAGCTCAGGAGAGAGGGCACTGTGGAGTATGTCAGCTGAGGCAGGACAGAGAGAAACGAAACTGGCTGCAGTTTCATTTCGGAGGACAGCCGAGGCATGGAGAGGAGTCTCCGAGCAGGGTGCCACGGAGTCACGCCTCGGGGTAGAGAAGAAACAGGGAGATGACCCTGCAGGGAAGAAGGGAAAAGGCAGACGGAGCCAGCGAGCGTGGACAGAGCTGCTCGGCAGCGAGGCTGAGGCGAGGGGAAGGGATGTCCCAGGGAAGCCCCAGAGCGGGAAGCCCAGGGCGCCGCAGCTGCCCCACGGCAGGACCAGGCGCTGCTCGTCTCGGCAACCACCAGCCCCCTCACCCCGCCCAGTACCTCAAACACGACCCCCAGCAGGAGGCCCATCACTAGGCAGGATGCGGTATCCGCATGGTTCTGAATGATGAACTCGTGGCTTAGCACCGCCGGGCTCTTGTTTTTCCTGCGGAACCCCATAGCGGTGACAGCTCCCGAGCCCGGGCAGCCCCGCCGAGGGTAACAACCCCTCTCCCTGCCCCTCAGCAGCTTTCACCTCACGCACGGTGAACACCGGCCGGCCCAAAAGGCCCACCCCCTTCCGAGTTTCAGCCAATCGAATTTAAGAGCGCTTATGAGTGACAGTCCTGACAACTAATCGTTAGGCGGTCTGGAAGAGCGGGTATGAGTGACACGGACGCCTGCCAATCCTGTGTGTGGGTGGGCAGGGCTTACTCAGAAGGCCGCCGCGGCCCCTGGCGGGCGGGGTTTAGTTCGCGCCGGAGGCGGGCTGGGTGATGAGGTGGTTCCCGCCGGCCGAGGCTCAGCGGAGCGGGTTCCTCTGGTCCCGTCTGGTCCGGCCTGGCCTGTGCGGAGGCCGTGCCGGACGCAGCTCCACAAGCGGCCAGGTAGCTCTGTTCTTGCCAAGCCGACGGGGTACGATGGTCGGTCCGCTGTCCTCACGAGTCCCAGGACTGCGGCCCGCCCCGGTGGTGGGGAGCGGCTCCTCCTCATCCCCCGCCAGAGCTGAGCCACGCTGCCTCACCTACGGCTAGGCAAAATTGGAAAAGCTATTGAGAAACTCCCTTCTTCTCTCCCCCTCCTCCAAAGTAGAGAGAAAGGGGATTCAGAGTGCCTCGAAGTCCTAAAAATGTGGGTGTTTGGCTATCTGCTGGCTCTAGCTGGAATTGAGGGGGCAAGCCATTTATCCAAGAAATGTCACTGAAGGAAAGGGTGAAGGCCAGAGGGTGGCATGGCATCCCAGAGGACAACGTTGGAAGAGAGAAAATAAAACTAGGTTCCACCTGGCAGGCAGGTTGATTGCAGTGAAGAGAGGATCCACTGGATCCAGTTGCCAAGTAGGATGTAAAATGCAGTTCAGCTGTAAGGCAGTTTTGCTACCTCTTGATCATAAATATTTCATGCTCACTGATACTATTTTTTAGTATGCCTGAATTTTCTTTTTGTTTTCTTTTTGTTAAATGTTCTGCTTAGTTGCTGAGTTTGGCTATGCTCATACTCCTTTTCCCACCCTTATTTTGAGTTTCAGGCTAATGTATTCAGAAACTGTATTTTACATTTTAAATTAAGAATTGCTACAGAGCACAGGTGCTATCTGGGACATTCATTTGGGAAGCAACTGCTGTGCATGTTCTTTTTTTCAGCTGAAAAGAGGAATCAAAAATAAAATACTTGTAGCAAGTTGTTTACAAATAATGGTTGATTTTTTTTATGAAAAAGAAACAATAACATTGAAAGAAGTTCCTAATTGTTTAGCCTAATTGCTGTTTCTCTTTTTTTTAAAGCTACAAAAAAAATCCTGACTGAGAATTAACTGTGTTTTGAAACAGTTTTGTTTCTTCCTGGGACATGTTAGAGAAAGGGGCAAGGAATGCTGAATAGGAATAGAAACCAAGAAACAGGAACCTGCATATCATTTTGTCACCCAGAATATACTATTCTTGTACAATTTATACCATTCTTTTTGTACCATATCAGAGTAAGCAAGCTAGTTTAGATTTTTATTGGCTGAGAATATCTGAGAAAATCCCTAATGTAGGGCTTTAAGAATTTTTCTATATTTGTATAATTTCTACATTTTTAGCTTTGTAGATAATTTTACTTTCAGCATAAATTTCAGTTCTTATACTTGCTTGAGTTCCAAATAAGTAACATTGAGTTTTTATTTTCAAACAAAACTAAAGCAATTTAGGAGTTACCACTTCTGTGATTTGCTACTCACATACATAGATGCATGCTTTCTTTAGGACAAGGTAAGATTTAATACATTACTCAAATTTAAGATTAATAATTAATCTAGAAATTACATGATCTTAGCAAAATGAATCTTGAGGCAGATTTGCTAGCTATAAGACTTAAAGATTTAGACCATGACATACAATGAGAAAATCAAATATGATGATTTATAGTAATATTAATCTAGTGTTCAAGAGCATGGTTCAAGAGATATCCAGTGATGACTTCTATATATACTGGCCTAAATTTTTAGTATAGACACACGCTTGTATGCTCAAGAGATCACAGTTGTGTAAACTGATTATTTCAATTGACGAAAGGCTTGAAACATTTTTTGCAGTAAAACATTGTGTGTAAGAGGCAAGGAAAAAAAATGTGTGATGTTGCAGACCACAATTTTACTCTTTAGAACCCTGGGGACGGGTTCTGTTTTTCCTCCTCTGGCAGTTGATGACAGCATCATGCTATGATAGTGAAGCGTCCCCTTTTACTTACTATGTGTACAATATAATTTTTTGACAAATCTCTAGTGTGCTGAACTCTGTCTTCGGAAGGTAAGTAAACTCTATTTCTTAAAGCAGTGTTCATGTGTGTAAAAAGAGACCAGCGAAACCCCATACTTCTATTACTTATACTTACTTAGTTTTCTTATGTGTCTCTTCAGAATTTAGATTATCTAATCTCTGGAAACTGAGATAACTGGATGGACTTACATAAGGACAATCTACTTATTTTTCTTGCCGCCTACTTTCTTGCTTGGTTTATAATTCTGTATCTATGTTATTTAAGGTTGACTCTGTTATTTAAGCTCCAAGTCCCAGGTTTAAAGACCCAAGGGCTTTTTAATCTCTTCGATTCCACAGTTTGTGTTACATGTGAGCCCATTTCACATACTGCCCACTGTATCATTTCTGTTGTCTTATCCCTCAAAACAACCAACTTAGCAAACATAGCTATTCTTATTTTCATAGTTGCTTTTTCTGGTAAAAAAAGGTAAATGAAGTAAAAAACCATAGCCTCCAGTTAAGAAAAGATTTCAGCCTTGCTGTTGGATTATCATTATCAAGTATTCAGTCAAAGAATTAAACAAAAAATTAGAAAGTTATGTCCCACCAGCCACCTAGGTTGAAAACAACTGTATTGGGTTTAATACTTAGCCTGCTACTTTTGTTGATTTGTTGTTCTACTATCTAGAAAGCAAAATGAAATTAATGTATTTTGCAGAGTTGTAGAAATCACCCAGAAGTCTTCTTGACTACATGGAGGTAGCTAAGAACAAATCCTTTATTTTGTGCTTCAATTAAACAAGATGAGCTAATTCAGAGTTTGAGTAAACTCAGAGAAGAAAAAAGATCCAGTAATTGTCACGGGGTAAGTAAACCCAGTTTCAAAATCACAAGGCAAATATATTCAAATTGGCTATATGGTTTCCTTTTGTGTGTTAAAAGACCATCCAAGACTGAGATTTTTAATTTGTTTATTATTATATTATTGGACATTGTATAAACACAGAATAGCATAGAGGCTATCTAACAGAATTTAGGATCAAGTAGACAAGATAGATTCACTGTGGGGAAGAATGATACCCCATAAGCAGTGCAATGGCATCAAAATGCATTCATTGTGTTCTTTTGGGACCTTGGAATGAGGGAGGAGAGATTACTTGGGAAAGGATAAACTGGAAAAGACAGAAGAGGGACATGCATCTCATCAATATATGTTCTCCTTAACATAAAGATAATTAGGTTTATATCAGGTCAATAGTTTTATTTAATCTGTTTATTTCTGTGCCTTTACCCCCTCCAAACACTGGGTTCCTCATCACATACCTAAAGCCTTGGACCCACAGGCTTTTCAACACAAGTGCTCACTGCCCAAACCTGCTGTCCCCTAGGGACTCAGTGCCTCTGCTTCCTTACCATGCACTACCTGACAGTGGGGCTCTTTCACATTCAGAGCCTGGTTCCTTGCACCAGTCTTTCCACCTCAGTTCTGTCTCCTTACACAACATCTCAGTCACCCTCCTGCCGATCCCCTTCCTATACAGTAAAGCATTATAAAAGTCAGATGGCAGAAAATGGCTTTTGGAATGATGGAGTGTCAGGTAAACTTGTAGGTAAATCCTGAATTGCTGGAGGTTCTTGTTTTGCATTCTGCCTGACATACAGGTTAGAATCTATAGGTGATTTCTCTCTGCAGTCTTCAGCCACAGTCATATGGCAAAAATGAAGTATCATCTGGGTATGACCAAAGTGAGGATCACAGAATCGTTAAGGTTGGAAAAGACCTCTAGGATCATCAAGTCCAACAGCCAACCCAACACCACCATGGCCTTCTAAACCATGCCCTGAAGTGCCACATCTACATGCCTTTTGAACACCTCCAGGGATGGTGACTCCACCACCTCTCTGGCCAGCCTGTTCCAATGCCTGACCACTCTTCCAGTAAAGACATTTTTCCTAATATCCAATCTAAACCTAATCTAAAGGGTGATATTCCTTGATTATTTTTGGGCCCAGGAATACTTGAGAGTAAGGGAATGAGGTGTTTGAGCCTGTCTTGCTGTCTATCTGTTCTTAAGATACAGGTCTTACAAGACAAAGTACAAAAAGATCAGGATTTCCAATGTATGTTTGTAAAATATTCTCTTTATGCTAAGATTTTGCCTGTGCAGAATCTTCCTAAAGCTAATGGAATTCCAGTTTATGGGGCATAATCTGAGAAGGATAATGACAGATGTGAATTAAAACGAAGTGCAAGATACATATATCAGATATTTTCACTTATTATTTACCTGAAAGCAAAACTTAAACACAACAGATTAAACAACTGGCATGTAGTGACAAGCAAAATAAGATCCAATAGCAACAAAATATGTAAACAAACAAACAAAACACTCCCCAACAACAACATCTAGTTAAACAATAGTAACTGAGATTAAAATTACAAGAGCCTTTTAATCATTGTCCATTTGGGAAGAAAGGAATTATTGGATCACAGCTAGATAGATCTAAGCTCTATCAGAGCTAAGGAGGGAATTTTTCTGGCACACTATAATTTTTCATACCACGTAATAGTTTTAGGCTTTCCTCTAAAGTATATGGTCCAGTCATTTTTGCAGACAAGTCTCTAGATGAATGATTAATAGGTTTCTGTACGGTATTTCATGCTTCTCTTTCCTCTTCATAAACCCCTGCAAAACAGGCTTCTGTTTTGTAGGAATTAAAACTTGGAATTTAGTCTTTGCATAAAAAAGTTTTACAAAATTGGAACTGTGCAAAAAGAACATAACCTTTGTAGCATCAAATGTACAATAGTGAATTCTTAGGATTCTGTGCTACAGTTTGAGAACAATCTGCCTATTTCTTGACATTCTACTATCTCTGAAAAAAAGAAAACTGTGTTAAGAACTTACAGGGTAGGTCATATATTTGGGACAGGGGAAGTGAAGCAAGTACGGATTTGTGCCCCTGCCCTATAATTAAAATTCTCAATGGGAATCATGCATCCAAAAGAAATTTATAATGAAGCAGCAGCTGAAGTAATTTTTTCATAATACATAACTGAATGATATTTATAGAGACTTAAGAAAGGCAGGAAAGGAACAGGTACTAGGTTTTAGGCAACGTGTAAGAAAAAAGCTATCTTGCTGTTTTGTGAAACAGAAAAGTAGAAATCCGGTTCAATGCCTGCATCTGGTAATCAGTTTCTGGCTGTTATGTAATGATGTGAAATTTCTGTGGTGACTGATTGCAGTTTTTATTTAGGATCTATTAAGCAAATAAATAGTCTACTTGCAGAGCAGGTGGAACAACTGCTGCATACATTAAAGCAGTAGTGCATTCTTAAGAGATCACACGTTGAATACAAGCTCCTGCATCGCTATGGTTTTATGAAACCCTTTGTTTCATTCTGGGACTTGTTCCTCCTTTCAGGCTGAAAATCTGGTTGCAGTCTAGTATCGCTTCTTTGTTTCGAAGGGTGACTATTAGGTGACAAAGTGATTACAAATTAGTTTGTAAGACTATATTTAGAAAATCAAATGTGGTTACTTTTTTTGTCATGGTGTGAAATGTTTTCTAGAAGGGAAGGAGGGGTAGTGAATTAGAAGTAGAATGATTGTTTTGGGGAATGGTTATTTAGAAGACCCAGATTATGGTTTTAATACAAAATTATTTTCCAGTTTATTTTCTAGTGCTGTATTGACTGTACAGTTAAAAAGAGGTAGGGTTGGAATGAGCTTTCAGATCACAAGAAAAACCCCATTCTTATTGGTGTTTCAGTAAAGGCTTTGAGTTAAAATTTGCTATTTATAAATCCTATCAAATGTTATTTTACTATTGTAGCATGGCATTAAGATGCTTTTGATGGCTAAATGCTTATATTTTTCATAGTTATGCCGAAAGCCTCTATTTGTTGGTATTAGGTGGGCTGTTCTTTCTAAGGTATTTTAGAGGTCCATGTAGTTGAACAAAAATGGAGAGATTGAAAGGATTTTGCTATTTAATGTAGTAAGCAGGTTCTCCAGATACTGTCAAATTTTTGTCTGAATACATTTAATATACATTAGAAAATCCCCCAAACCTGTACATTAGTTTATATTGGTTGTAAAGCCCTGTTTTCATGTTTAGTGCATTTCATATATATCCACTTGGCATTAAACCTGCCTTGGTTTACAACATTTATATTTACCTTGTTTAAATGGTAATAATTTAATCCACTGATATATACAATATAATCACCTATTTCCACATATACCTTTATGCATTTATGTGTTGTTTCTATTGTATATTTCTCTTTTGGAATGGAGTTTGTGTCTCTGGATATGCAGTTCTTCAAAGAACAGCTTCCAAGATCACCAGCTGATTAAAACTATTATATTAGAAAGTGTTATCTCAGAAATTACATTCTAGAAACTAGAAAATGTAAACACTTCCATTTAATGTTATGTTGTCCAAGTAATACCTGCTTTTAGAAAGCTTTTTCTACAGCTTGGATAATGATAATTAATTGGTGACTTAGGTTTTCAGGCTCTTACATTTTTGGCCATGTCTGAGGCAGATTTCATTTCAAACAAAACTATTTTAGGGAAAAATTAAGCTAAAAAACTCGTAAAACATTTCCAGAAAACACTTCACATTTGCATTGTACCTTGTAAAAGTATTTATTATCATTGGTATGAGTCTATCCTTGTAATAACCATTTGCTTTTCCTCCCTGATGGGTTAATAATATAGCAGTAAAACAAACAGTTGCACTTTTAACTTATTTTCCCATTTTTTAAATGACTGGCTATAACAGAAGAATAAGCACAATATCTTCAAATGCAGTATATACATCTGTACTAGAGGCAGGCTGAGAGCCTGGAATAATTACCAATAGGATATATGGAGATTGCCATTTGGCAATCTGAACAGCCAGAGGTCATAATGATGATTCAATAATTGGTATTAGTTGGTGAATAACTTTTTTCCACTACATGTTTCACCGCCCAGATAACATGAATTCTTTATTGTCTCATGTTATTTCTGAGTAGCTCAAAAGTGCCACCAAAATGTAAATAGGAATGAAAGCACAGGTTAGAACTATTCTTTTACTTCACAGCTAGAAAAAAACACCAGGCTTACTTTACCTGAACTTTAAGAAAGTTTTAGACTGCATTAGTAGAGAAAAACATACTACTGTGCACATCACAGAAACATTCAGGCTGAAATGGGCCTCAGGAGGTCTCTAGGCCAACCTCCTACTCAAAGCATGATCAAGTTATGAGGTTAGACCAGGTTGCTTGTTTGAAAGCTCCAGTGCAATCCAGTCTACACAATAAAAGAAAGTAAGCCAGCAATGATGTTCAGCCAGGCCTTTATAACTCTACTATAACAAGAACAATGAGCCATGACCATTTATTAGTAGCTATCTCTGTTTACCTTTGCCAGACTGGAGGCTATGAAAGCCTGCCCGGCTTTTAACAGAACAAAACCCCATGTGTTACTTTGTATTAAGATCTAAATTGAAACTTTGGCAGCAAAATCTGTGTATCACAAATAAGCACCATCCAACCTGGTTTGATGAAGCTATGTTGTTACAAATCACAGCCACGCTGACAGACAGGGTTTCTAGAATGAGTGCTGCGCTCCCTACTCTTAGCTTTATTTCCAAAGAAGCCCTTGTCCCATCTTGGTGCAATATTATTTGTGTGCCTACAGAGTGCATGCCTGTATGCTCCAGTGCTAATAGCACTATGCAGAAGCAACGTACATTGCTTGTTACAGAACAGACCTTGAAACTGAAGTCCTGGTTCTATCCCAGATCTCTCTCAAGCCTATTAACTTCTAATAACTTATATTGTCTAACTTTTTTTTTTTTGGCTTGGAGGTACCATGTAGTTTAACTAAGGATTAAAAAGGCTTGTGTTTTAAGGCCTTTTTCCTACCACCAAGGAATCATGAAAACAGAAGTCAGCTAAAGAAATACCGGACAATTTCCAGAGGCTTTCAGATGTTTACACTCAAAAGGAAGATGGAATGCCCACGTTTTTTTTCACCCCAATGTTCCCTTCTTTCATTTTCCAAGCTTATCACTCAAACCATAATACTGAATTTACCTTTTCATTCACAGGGGGGAAAGTAATTTATTCTTCCTTCTATGTTTTTACCATTTGTTAAATGGGCAGATTAATGCTTTTATACAGTGTTTTGCATAAAAAACAAAGTATTGATAGTTGCAAAGTAGTAACAGTAATACAAGAAAACAGACTGAGACTGCAATTGGAAAACTCTTCCAGTTCCCTTCAATATTTCCACCCCCATTTCTTTTAACTGTTATTGTTCACAACTTACTCAATAGACACAAGAGGGGCTTAGATACATTAATAATTTTTAATCTGCCTGAAAAATTTTATTGTCCTTGAATGACTATAATTTACATACATTGAAAAAACAGATGAATGTCCTGGGTGAAACTCCGGGCTCACTGGAGATAATGGAGCCTGGATTTCACCCTAGGGTTTTATGTAATAAGCTATTAAAGTGACATTTAAATAGATGACCCTGCAACGCAAAGAGTAATATTTCATTCATGCATTAATATTTTAAGTAGTCTGTCAAGGAAAAACTAATGACCAGAAACAGTTGAAACTGGAAAGAAACCTTTTGTTTTGTTTTGTTTTAATCTGATGTTTCTAATCTTTTATGTGGATGGATAAACTCCCATTTTCTTTAGCATTCTAAAGATTGTTCTACCTAAGTCAATATTCATAAATATATATGATGCTTTCTTGGAAATTCGCTGTCTCTGGACTAGTGTGTCAACATCTTGCACTGGTATTGCTTAGATGTGCAATCACTTAGCAGCAAATCTCCTAAAATGGGATTAAAAAATAAAAAAAAAATTTAATCCACTGTCAACCTTTATTACTCCTAAAAATGCAGTAAAATACAAACTTTAGAAGGGAATTGAAAGGAGAAATTTTTTTATCCCAGATTTATTGTCATTATTTACTTCTATTCATATTACAATTTGAAAGTTTATGTGAGACTATTGCAAACTATGAGGCTGAGATCACACATATGCAATTTGCCAATCAAGCCTGGGCAGCGCAGACAATAATAGCTAAGTGCCAGGTGCACAGAAACTCTGATAGATTTCCTTCATGAACTTTTTTTTTTTATTACTTCCCCCCCCACCCCACCCCGTTAGTTTTTATCCTAAAGCAGGGAATATTCTGTCACAGTTGATGACCAATAATATATTCTGTATAAGCATCTGTTCTTATTCTTCATAAATAATAGCTTAATCTCTTTTCTATGCAATGGTTACAGCAATTAAGCAGTAAAGAAAAATTGAGAATTAATAAGTAGAAACTATAGAGAATTAGTGTTCTTATAACTTGTATAACCTAAACCCACAAAAGCAAATATGGAAAAAAACCTAAAGAATCTATGTTCTTCACTTTAATGTCCAAAACCAGATCTCTTGCCACTGTAACAGTATCAGAGAGCAAGACTGAACAGTGTAAAGTTAACTGTATTTCTTTTCTGTTACTTTCTTTTTCCCACAAAATCTGTTATCAAATTATCTTCTCCCAGCTTAATTGCTTACTCTGTCAAACAGCCAGTGAGGTATTAATGTTGGGAAGAAATGTTTCCTGATTGTGTGCATGTACAAAACAGTGAAACATGTAGCCTATAGTATTTTAGTGGCTGAAATAATGTAAGGTGCATGCTTGAGGTAAGAGGAGGAGAAATTATTGTATGTACTGCTAAATGACTTTATGCTTCTGTGAAATAATGATGTGTATAGCTTAAAAGTATTAATTAGCGGAATATGATACAAGATGTGTTCATCATGGCTCCCACTGTATATATGTTAGAATTTTGTAAGGAATTTTGTAAGTGTTTTAGTCATAGAGAACTGTTCCACATCTGCTTTATCTATCTTTCTTCCTTTACTTAGGTTCATAAGGTTAGACTGTTATGAAAAATATTGTTCTTTCCTGTTACATGGTAACCACATAAATATTTTACCAATGAGATTAATGAGGCATCAATAAAGACATCTTTCTGTAAGAAGTAGCATTGCATAGAACTTCACAAACCAGCTGTAGTAGTTCAAGCCAGGTGAGCTAGTAATGAATTCTGTAAATTCTTGTCTGTCTGCCTGGATATATTAATTCTGACTGTTCTGTATAGCTTGTGTGATAAAAGCACAGCATCTCCCCGAAGTGAGTGAAAAACTTAATTCCTTGATGTTCCAGGAAGCTATTAACTCCAGCTATGTCATATTGTCTAAGATTTTTCCAAAGAGTGGGATTTAGCTTCCTAAATAGAGGGATCTAGTGTAATTTTAAGCGCGTTCTGGGAGCTGAGATGTCTTCATGGGGCTGATGCATATGACACAGGACTTGTAAGAGACTCTTGGCCTTGGGGAGTAGAAGCTAGAGGCCACATGGGACATTCTGGAGCATCTACAATATTTCTAGAAGTCTCTCTAGTTGTCTGAATTATTCTGTTGGCATAGGAAGCTTTTGGGGGGAGCGGGACTAAAAGTCCTTTGGCTTTTTAATTTCAAAGCTGAGCAGCTCTCATGCTGCAGACAGGTGGAGAGATTTATTTCTAAAGCACTATATCTTTCTTCTTGGAAAAGTTGATTAAAACTGTTTGTAGTACAGGTCTTTTCTATCAGTTTAGCTGGCAAAACAGTGTCATCATGCCATCCAGAGGAGGATGAATTTTATATTTTGTTTATATGTTCAATGTTATCAGGGTGAGGTGGCTTCCCCCACCACCAGGAAAAAAAAATCTTTAAAAGATACCAAGAAAACCAGCCAGAGGTAAGAAAAAAGCATTTGTCACTGGAAATGAACCTGCCTCTAAGCTCAAGGCACACTGTGCATGGAATTTTTAAGTAAATTAGATCTCTAAGTCTGTGGGGTTACTGCAGAGAACACAGATATTCTGAACTAAGCTATGATGTCCTTTCTTGATTAAGTTGTAGAACTATAATAGTGTGATTGTCATACTACTTGAATGAAAAAATTTCTGTTTTCTAAGATATATGGGAATATATTCAGTTCAGAATGAATTACATTCTGGTTGCAACTGCTTACTTCTAACGTAAATAAAAATGTAGATTCAAAAGCTCAAAGACATCTGCCTGATGGTTAGTCAGCTTTATAGCAAAACTAAATTTAAATCTGACATATCAAAGCTGAAAAGATCACATGTGCTTTGTGCAAGACTACTAATTGTGAACGTCATCCAGTGTTGACAGAACTTTGAAGAAATTAGAGGTATGTTCTGAGGGCCCATATGCCTTCCTTTTCTCCAGAAATTGTTGTCAGGGGTATGTCGAGCTCTTCTGAATGTATATTTCTTGGAGTTATGTGAGTGTCCCCTGGTGGTGGTTGCCCCAGTTGCCTCAGTATTTTCTGTTTGCTGCTGCACCGTACAAGAACTGGTTTGCTTCTAGCCTTTGTGTTTTTATCCATGTTTACAAAGAGTTGTTTACATAGTACTAGATATTTAACTGTAACTTTTATGGCAAAAAACATGTCTGGACTGAGACTTAGCAATGATTTCAAATGCTTTGCATTTGCTTGTTTGTCTTCCTAGAATTAAATTTACACATGACGTGTTTGATGTGGCTAGAGGAAGATAATGAGAGGTATGAGAGCTCTTCTCCATCAAAGCACAGGACAGACTGTTCCATGGTTACCTCACTAAGAAAGCATTGAACACTGCTTACTAGGGTTCTTCTGGAGGCCCAGAATTGTGACTGCTGATATGAGCCATGCAGGTCAGTACAGGATCGCTCATCCATAGTCTTGGTGTTGACACTAACCCATATATGAGTTTAAACACGCTCTTTGATTGCTTCTCTTCATGCTGCTACAGTAGTAGATGTATCCCTTGAGGAAAACTTTACCCTTGGATTTTTTTTATGGTTATCAGGCAGATCAGTGAAGTGTCTCTGCTAAAATCTCGACGTGAAAATGAATATTGAATATTATGCTAACTGTTCTGAATAGCGTTTTCTAGATATGAGCGATTATTTGCCCGCATTTTTTTTTCCCAGTGTAATAACGTGGAAATGAACGCTAGGGGATGCTACACTTCCACCAAAGTTGGCAAACTAGATAAGGAAAAACCCGCCAGATCTCTGAAAATTTTACCATCCTTTCCACACAAACGGTAAGGAAAACAGCTTTTGGTCATTTGATGTAATGGGATTATTTTATTGGAATGTATCCGACTGAGTAGAAATAGGTAATTTCTTTGTTCTGTACTAAACGTCTGGGGAAAAAAAGGCCTTATTATGAATGTTAAAAGAAGTTTCTTTTTAAATATCTATCCTATAGAACCATCCAGATCAAGATCAGGATCCCATTTCAATAGATTACATGCAAAAGTAGGTGTAGAATAGTTCAGATACACCATATATAAAGTTACAGAGTTGTTTAGTCTAGGGCTCCAATCCTAGAAACTGTCCTTTGACAACAAATACAGAACAGTTTGCAGGTTTGAAATTTATTACAGGACAAACCTGGCTGTTCTGCACTAGAACATGTTTTTCCTGTAAGTAATTTACATTGTTTTCAAGTGCTTATAAAAACTATACAAAATAGAAATATTTAAATGTTGGACAATTATGCCAACTTTCATCATATTTTAATGTGAAGAAGAAAATAATGTAAAATGTATGTAGATGACTTATTTAATTAAAAAAAATAAATCATAAGAACAAGCGGGAATGACAACCTTACCTTTCAAGGTAAGAAATTGCCTGTAACAGCATTTGCTTTACAAATCTTCGCAAATAGAAGCAATGTTAAAGAGAATTTTTAATTATTATACATGAGTTGCATAGGATAAGGTTTTTATCTTTTAAATTATACAGACAGCTAGCTGTGTTTCAAGTTTTCTGCTGATAGCCCTGCCTTATGCAGCCTTGCTGATCAGCTTTTAAAAAAGAGCGTAGCATTTGTTTGTCATACAGTCCCTTTGTTCTTTTCTGGGTTGTCAGAAAAAATGTCAATATCAATTTTTGAATGCCATCTGAATTGCTGGTGGTATTCTATGCTATCCATCCATCAAGATCTAAGTTTTCCTAAACCAATGCATACACAAATAAGTAAACCCAAGTGTTTGCTGCAAATACACTGTGGGTTTCGTGTTTCATGGTTTTGTTTTGGTTTTAACATGGACTCGCACAGTGAAAGAAAGAACAGGCCAAGTAGTGCTGTAAGGTTCATTTTGCTCACAGGAATACAAAGAACTAATCTTACCCGAAACACTGTAGATCAGTGAGTAACACTGAGAAGTCAAAGCACAAAAAATCCAGAAAACTGGCTAATATTTGTATGTAATTTTCTTTTTGTAGCAGTAACTTTGAGGAAAAGTGGGAGGTACAGTTTGAACTGATCTAACTGCCCCTAGCTGTTGAAAGGGGTCATCTCCTTCCCTCCCTCCCTCTGCTGTTCCTGGCTGCAGAGTCTAACCCACCAATGCAACTAGTTTTTTTGCTGATTGAGCAAACTGGACTGGCTGACTGCAGGGGTCTACAAATAATAAATCCAGTGAGATGGAAGAAGTGGGAATATGTGGCTGGGAATGAGATTGGTAATAATGGTACCTATTTCAGTGGCAATAAAGTCTTATATAAAACTTAGCCATCTTGTTTAATTAAATTCTTAGGCCTTATTTGGGATCTGGACCCGAAATATATGTGCAGATAGTGTCTCTGGTTTGATAAATGTCCAGTTTAGAAAGCATATTGTTAATCTTTGTGAATTAGTCCTTATCTTTACATCAGGTTCACAAGCATGAGCCTACAACAATGTCAACGAGTTAATAATCTGTATCCACTTTAGATTATTTTGGTGGGGTGAGTTGCAAGCATCTCTTTTGCCAGGCTTTATTTAGGTCATGAAAATTATTTTGATTTGTGTCCTAAAGTTAGAATTGTTGGTCTAGTTTTTCCTTTTGTATTTTAAGTATTTTTCTGCCATCATATAACGATGAAAAATGCACTGTAAATCAGAATAGTAACAACTAGCAAATCTTTTTTTTTTTTTCTGAATCGTGTTTTTCTGCTGTGATAAAATATTTGCACAGTGCTAAAATATTTGCACAGTGCTAATATCCAGGACTGGTTGTTTTCCCAAAACATTCTCACATCCCTCGAAAGAACAAGCAGTTGTCTGGATGCACAGGAGAGATTAAAAATGTGCAAATTGCAGGACTGGCATCTGAGTGATTTTAGAAGAAATAAAGCTGAGAGATAGAGAGAAAGACAGTAAAACAAGGGTCACAATACTAATTTTATCCTCCACCAGTGAATGGATGTTGCATAGAGTTGCTTAAGAAATATTTGCAGAATTCTTTTCCTCCTCTGCGAAATACCTCGGTATTTCCTGAATTACTGACACTCTGAAATGCACAGTAACATCACAACTTGTTTTCAGTTGGCATTGTACTGCCTGGAATGTTATATTCTAACATATCTTTCAAAGCCAGGATTAAGCAAGACTATTATACAAGAAGTCAGAATAATGCTTTATAAAAGGGTAAATGGACATTTGTGCTTGAGTTCTTTTTGGACGTATAGTAGCTTAAACACAGAAATACATTTATTTCCCCTATACTTTTATTCTGTTGCTCCTTATGTGGTTGAAATGTTGCATACAACTTCTCTTTTGCATCCCTAAACTCTGCAGACTGGTCACATAGTTAAGACTTATTTGTGTACCTAATTAACACACACTTGGATTTTATTATGTTATTGGCAAGTAGACTAAATACAGCATGACTTCTTCTGCCCTTTCAGAATTTTGTTTCTTGATATGGGTATAGATTTCTTTACAGTAAGCCTCCCTTTCAGAAACAACTTTACAGTGGCATTAGCTCAAGAGTGTCCTCATTTCTGTCACCTGATAAGGAAGGCTCAGTAAACATTGTCTGTAAGTCCATCAGTGCATGAAAAATAATAATCTGTAAAGGTGCTGAAATGAATTCAACAGTTTATGCAGATGGTAGTTAATGTGAGTGAAATGGGTGCTAATTATGAGCGTGTCTTTCACCTGGCTTCAGAAGACAAAGCCACAGCTGGAAAACGTGTTGCTTCTTTTCAGAGACATGATTATATTTCAAAGGCTTTCTTCCTTCCTGCCTTTTCATAAGGTTGAAGAGACAAGGACATATCTACAGTGTCATTTGGGCATGAAGAAAACATAGTTAATAGCACAAATGCGTTGAAAATATGGATGCAGTGCTTGATCACGTAGTTTCACAAAAATTTTTTAGTGGTAGTGATTGTTTAAATTGTCTCAAGCTGCTCACTCCTGCTCTCTCAATCATGCCACTACAGTTGTTATGGCACCAGCATTGTGAATTATTGTGAATTGGTGCCTTTCCTGGGTTAAAGTTAACACAGTAAATATTTGATTCACTGATTCTGTTCTCAGTGTAATCATACAGACAGTTCTGCTACAAGTGTGACTGAGCTGAGTGCTGTGGCTGGAAGGAATGGTGAGACGCTTAAGCCAGTATGTCTAATTAAAACCAAACCAAACCAAAACAACCAACACCAAAAATAACACCTTAAAAAAAAGTTGGTGAAACTGGGTTAAGCCTTTGTGAAAGTGATTACTGCGCATTGTGGTAGAAAAAGAAAGAAGGACTTTTTGCTGGTGAGAGGCAAACCACAAAAATGAGATGAATATAGCAATTGGAATGGCAGATAGGGAGGAGAAAGGTGTGAATATGCAGACCCTTAAAGCTGAAGCCAAACTGCAAAATTTAGTGTGTCGAGGAGCAGGAAAGAGGTTAAAAGTGAGAGTGATATAGTGTAAATCTGCAGTGGGTTGTGATAGATATAAGCCTGGGATAGAGGAATAATCACTGTAATAACAGATATGGTTGTAATTCCATCACTTTATACACTTGGTATGAGCTTTAGCTGGTGGAGTCTTCTGTGAGATAATCAGCTTTAATTAAACAAAACAACAAAAGAAGTCATGTACCTCATTACTGTTAACCAAGTGATTCTTGAATGTAAAAACATCAGAAGAGAAAAAGAAACCATAGTAATATGACTAGCGTTTAGCATTATCCAGACCTGGTCCTAAATAATTCTTCCCTAGCAGTAATGACTTTCTTCTGTTTTCCTGGGAAGGACCTTCATGTCAGAATAAGTGCTATATGCAGGATGTCTCACACTTGGGCATTAGAATCCCTTTGCAAAACAGAGACTTCTTTCAGGACTTTGTGCCTAGTTCTCATGCAGCATATCTACATTCCCATAACCGCCGACCTTGCACGTGCAGTGAGTTGGACTCCTTGCCTTGTTATCACAGAGTAGGCACAATAAATCCAGTCACTCCACAGGTGCAGTTCAAATGCGTGGTGGATGTGCTTTAGGTCTGACATGGAGTATCTCTGCATGCGTCTCACAGCTGCTTTCCAGGTAACTGAAAAAGTATTTGGCTGCATATGAAATATGAAATAAATTGTATCTGTTAGGCGTTTAATATACAGTATATAATTTAAATATGTAATAATGAAAATCTTGTTTTATAGAGGATAGGATAGCCGACACCCCAGCTCCCAGCTGTTGTATCTTGGAGAGACTGATTCAAACTGGGGGTGAAAGGGATGAAATATGTGGGCTTGTGGGCTTATGGGCTTATGCTTTAAGATAACATAGGCTGTAGCACCTCTCTTAAAAAGCTACAGCTGCTGAAAGAAAGGGCTCAAGGGCAATTTTCGCCCCCTTCCCAGATATTTTTGGCAGATGATTGAGCGTGAAAGGAGATTCCCTTTAGAAGGAAATGTACATGAGGCAGTTGCACATGTACATATACTAAAAATGACTATCAAGAGAAACTTCCATCATGCACCAGATATTCGGTGTATATTACAAACAAAATCAGCTTTTTAATCGGCAGACAATGAGAGACTGTTGTGATCCAGAACAAATAATGTAAACCAAAAGTATTTGAAGATATTGTTCAGAAGAACAAACGCATGCATGTGGCTGCAAAGCCTTTTAAGCTTATGGGCAAATCAGCTACCTACTTGGCATAAACGTATTCTCCAGTAGTTTCTGATAATTTACAAAAGTATCTGACCTCCTTAGGCAGTTCACTGATTTTAGGATCCAGCTCACTTTTAAAAATTTGGGAACTGCCTTTGTAGACATTTACTGTTGGATTCTGTATCAAATGTCACTCTTATCTTCTGGTCTTTAAGCAGTTACTGATAACTTTGGCAGATTCAGGACAAAAGGGAAAAGGTAGAAAAAAATCTTAAAAGGAAAGACACTGTATTACAATGTTTCATGTTCTTATCCTAGAAGTTAGGGTGGTTAGACAATGACTTGGAAATCCAGGAGCAAGCTACAAGCCCTTAATATAACTTCTTTCCCCTGGTTTTGGCGGGTTTATTATTATTATCCCTGGAAAACATGACATTCCCCTGTTGTGTATCTGTTCAAAATGATATTTTTAAAGCTCTGTCTTTTGTCCATCACCTACTGTTCCCTCTCTGTTAGTGATGATTCACCCCCTACAGGGGTACATATCAAAACCCCCGTTCCTGTCATACAGACAAATCTCTTCCTTACTGGTAGTCGTTTAATTCTGAGGCTTTCGGTATATATTAAGTGGTGTAGTCCCTTACCACACTGTGGTGCTTCATGTGCGCACTTTCTGAAGATTCTGCCTGGCGGGCAGAGTTCTTTGCAAAGAACTCTAAGCATAGTAGGTTGCACTTCTAACATTGTTGTCTTTTAATTTCCTTTTGACTGAATTGTGCTTTCCATTCTTCCTTTGGTTTCTCTCTTTAGACTTTTTTTTTCCCTGCCTCACAGCCCTGTTTTCCCTTAACAGCTCCAAAGCATTGAAGAGGACAAATACTAGCTAATCTAATCTCTCCGCCCTCTCTTCTACTTTAACAGAGCTTTTAGTTTACCCTGTCTGTCGTCTTTGTTTTCTTTACCTTTCTTTCCCTTCCCCCTCCAAAAAATTCTCCACTTCTATGTGAAAGAATTGGTCGAGCTGAAGTAGGACATGCAATCATTGTGATTTAACAGACAAAATCTTCTGAATTTTCTATAAGTACCCCTGTGTTGTTATACCAGACTTGTACTTCCTTTTGCAAAATATGTGTATGGTCAAGAAAATAGAGAGGAAGATATTTCAAGCTGTCTTATTCTGATTCCTCACAGAAATCTTTTGTTTACTTTGGCAGAGTAGCCTAGTGGCTGAATACAAATGCTCTATTCTGCCTAATATACTTTCTAGGTTTTTGTTCTTGCTTGTGACTGGAGGTTTGTAAATTTTTCTTTTGCATTTGGGCCACCTTTTCCTTAAATCAAGAGGATAGGACCTCAGGCCTTTTCTAAGGCTTCTGCTATCTGCTGCATGCTGATTCTTTCTGATAAGTCCAAGTGTGTCAGTTTGGCAGCATTCCCAGTCACCATCAGCATTACTGCATTCCCAGAGCTGGATCTTGCTTAGCACAAAGCATTGACAAATTCAGTGTATTTAGTTTTTTTCTCTTGCTGTATTTCATAGGGATTTTGATTATTTTTTTTTATTAGAATAATATTAGAGTAGAGCAGTCAATCAGTGAGCATAAATGTTAATGGCTGACAATCCTCACATTTACTGCATGGAGGAATCAAAATTTGGATGCTTGTGGGGGGTGTGTGTGTGATATCTCTGAGTAGGCCTTTAGGTATGCAATTAAAAAGAAACCTGTCTTGAATGGTTTGAACTGTTAAAACTGATGCAAGTATGCACTTGAATGTCATGCACTTCCACTGTGTTCTTGCTGCTGTAGTGGGCTGTTCCATTCCCTTTATAGCACCACTCTCTCTAGTTTCTGCTACATTCCTAAAACAGAACAAACTGCCAGTGTAATCCATGAGCCTTCCTGCTCCCTGCCCTGAAAAACATTGCCAAAGCTAAAAAGGGAAAGTGCTTCCAGCAGGGACTCCAGAATTACTTATGAGATGAGAATTTATACTCTGGACTGTTAATCCGCTGTTGCAGCCTAAAACGCAAGAGCACAAAAAATGTAAGCACAGTGATAGGATGGTTTGGCAGCTTTCCTGTGACAATGATACCTCAAGAAATAATCTGTACGCAGTATGGGATAATGCAGAGTAGGTTTATTAATTTTACTGAGTTGCATAGTTATGAATCATGTCGGCTCTCAAGCAAAGAGGTTTGTGTGGTAAAGTAGTTATATCGTGAAAGGTGCTGGTTGGAGCTAAGGGAGGGCATTAGTTTTATTTGTGGTGATTGCTTCTGAGATCATTAGCACTCGAGTAAATGTAGAGTGAAGTGCATATTCTGTTTGCAACTGCCTTGATTTATGGGAGAGGGTTTTCTGTAATCGGTTTTGCACAATCCTAGATCTTGCATGCTGTATTGGAAGACTGTTTATCTTGCTTTGGTTATTTTCGCTCATTATTTAATAATTATTGTTTTAGTATTAAACTTCTCCCTCTACAACTCAATTTTTTAAAAAATAAATAATCCTTTGAAAATATACAATATGCTTCAGAATCACCTTTTCATTTCTGGTTTCCATTGTAATTTATTGATGACTCTGGAATGATAATGCTGAACTACCTAATACAGATGCAGAATTTTGAACTAAAATGTAAAGGCTTGTTGGGGCCTTTCTAAAGATTTGACCTTTAAAATCTTTTTCTGGAGTTAAGACTTTCTTCCTTCCTGGCACAGCGATAAATCCTCCCACTTTCACTGCATTAGGAAGAGAACTGAATCACATTTTTTGAATCAAATGCTTGGGAATTGGCCCAAGATCAAACTGGTTTCTTACATGCCGTTTTCTCATTTTGGTTCATTTGCAGAACTTTAGTAAAAGATAAAGGGTAAAGCAGAAAAACCTGAAAGGCCCTGTTAATGTTTTTGTGAAAGCAGACAGATAACTTGCCACGTAGCCAAATCTACATGTTTTCAGGGCCTGACTTGTACCTTAAAAAGTCCCAAGTCCTACAGGGTTAATAGACAGGAAACTGCAGCTGCAGCCGACTCATACGGAAGTCAGATTTTTGTGTAACAGACAGCCTGGGCAGGCCGAAAGGTGGGGGCCGGGGGGGATTTGAGAATGCAGGATCTGGTGTGATACTGGTATATTTGCTTACGCTCTGCAGCGTTTTCAGAAGCAGGGAGGGCACGCACTGAATGGCAGCAACCCCCTGTGATAATGCCATTTCAATTGTATAATAGCTTTTGTGGAAATGAGACATGAAGTTTGTCCTATTTAAGGCTCAGCTTACCATAGTATCTAAAGAAATCACACTGTTGGTTTATGGTTGCTACGGTAGGTGCTAATATATTTAAATTCTGGAATAGGAGAATTCTCTCAGAATTTTCAGTGATTAATTTCAGTCCCCACTGTGCATGTTCACTTTCGGTATGTTTTGCTCTTTTTCTGTGGCCTTGCTTTGTCCGTGCAAAACATTGCAGAACACCAGCAAAGGGAATTTAGCTTTTTGTTTTTAAAGAATAGCTTTTGTGACCTGGGTGAACTCTTCCTCCTTCAGGTTTAAAGTACCCAAATGCCTTCAGTAATGGCACGTTGAGACACATTTGTTCAGGCAGGCGGTTTGCGATCGCTTCCCTCTGCTTGAAAATCTGTGTGTTTTGTACGAGGAGTGCACAGTTGGGCTTTCTTTTCGAGTTTCTTTTGCTGAAACGGGCCTAGCTTAGCCTGTCTTCTCTATGCTCAGGATGGCTCCTGCTTGCCAGAGCTGCACAAAGATAATCGCTCAGGAAGTGTTTCAGCCAATCCCCTGAAGCTTTACATTCAGATTTACTGAAGTAGCCAATCCGGGATTAGCTTTTATTAGGAAGACAGATCATCAAGCTGAAGTGCCAAGCCCTTTCTGCCTGAGTACTGAGAGCCTGTCCTCCATGTTTTATAAGTATTGACATAACACTGTGTTAACAATGCATCCACAGAGGTAAGCCTTACTTTTTACATTTTTTTTTCTCTAAGGCCTATGAGTTGTGGGTTGAGAGTGTGATTCTCTGTGATTTGTTGTGCAAAACTCACACCACAGCACTTTATTAAGTTGGAACTGTTTAAATTTGCTTTCTTGGGTCACATGGTTAGTAGCCATTAGCCACAGCTTTATTTTGCAGACTGGCAAAACCTTGGCATACCTACTTCTTCACAGGAGGATGGTGTTTTTAGAGTTTATCAAGATCCTGGTGTTCCAAAGAAGCTTTCTGTCTCTGAGCAGTTTGCCAGCACTATTGTCTGTTGTGTCACATGCCTGCTGAAGAGAAAATGGAAGCTAGGGAGCAGATGCATTTAACTGCCCTACAGGGAGTCAAGCAGGGATAATGGCAGACAGAAGAACAGGCAAGTTTACCTTTCTAAACAGTGAATGGAATAGCTAAGATAAGTTATCTCTGAGAAAATATGGGATTTTTAAAAACCTAGACATCAGCAAAAAGTGCTAATGGTAGATTGTAGATATTGGGCCTAGGTGGTGGTGTGCTGTTGCATCATGTTTTTTATGCAGCTTATCTTAACTTAAAATGATTATTGAACCTTTTTTCTTGCAGGAGTAATTAATACAATGCATTTCTCTTTCTGAGGGGCAATGTATGGTTAATATTTTGTTCCTTTAAAAGGGAGATTTTATGCTGCAGATTTTGGAAATGGGTTGCTGCTCAATAAAATGCAGCAGTACATCTGTTTACTAATCTGATTCTTTATGGAAAATGTTTTTGAACTGTTAGCTTTCTTATTTTACATAGTACAAATAAACTAATGTACGTTTTATCTGTGCCTTTTTGTTTTACACTGTATCAGCTACAGTTCTGTGTTGTGGAGTCCAGAGGATATAAAATCATGTGTGGTTCATGACAGTAGTACATGTTGTTCGTTCTTGCTTTTTTTTTCTTCTTTTTTTTTAAACTTTTGGTTTAATGCTACGTAATTATTTCAAGAAATTCCTTTTTGATCAATTCCCAAATCTGCCAGCCTGTTGTATCTTCTTAACTGGAAAAATGAGATGGGTGCTTGAACAGTTGGTAAGTAAGCAGCATGCTACTCTCTGAACATTTTTAATAGTTTTCCAAACATTTTGTTTTTACTGGGTCAGTTAGTCTAGTAGATGAAGTAATGTTAGTGGTTAGTCATATGAAAAATCAGATTTGCTTAGCGTCCATTTTAAGAGGCTTGTACATGTAAACTGTTCCAATTTGAATGCACTGGTTTTTTTATAATTTACCTCTAAAGTTTGAAGCTTATACTTCCTGTTTACCTCAGGCCAGTGAAAAATATGCTACCTGCTGTTTGTTCATAGATCATTAATTACCCCGTTTGTAGGCTAAAGCGCATTTTCGTTGATCCTTAGGCTTTTGAGGTGTGATGAAAGTGCTAGTACTCAGCAATGTAGCGACCTTGTGAAGTAAATAATGCTTAATGAGCATATGTTTCTGATATTATGCAAAGTATAATATCAGATAAACTTGCTTGATTTATAACTAATTTAGAACATTTTGTGCCCTTTATTAAGATTTTAATTGTAGCACTTGCGTGCTTGTTTTAACAGGCTGTTTTCCAGTGATCACCAGTGTTGTTACAAAAGCAGAGGAAGGATGCTCTTTTGTGCTTTTAATATAATTTTTGCACTTGTTTTAACAGTCCATACACTTTAATGATTTTAGGAAAGAACTTAGAGCTAACCTAGCTTTGCAAGTGACTGCACTGAGGCACAGTTACATGCTAACTTTTATAGAAGGCTGCAATGTGTTTGATTACATTCTGTAACATAGCAATTTACCTCTGGTTACTTGTTTGCCAGTATGAGTATCTTACCTTGAATACCTCACTTTGCTTAACAGCTTCGGCCCCCTCCCCCCCCCCCCCCCCCAGCCCCCCTTCAAGGATTAGATTATAAGAATGTCTAGTTCAGTTCACAACCTGAAACACTGCTGGGTTGTACTAGACTTTCATGTGATAGCATGTTTGTATACAATTTTAATGCATTTTTCAACATACATGAAAGTGCTAACACAGCTAAGAAGTTATTCTGGTTTTTGCTCTTCAGTTGCTAAAAACAGAAATTACATTTGGGCATAATCTTCTAGCAGTAGTTTTGTACACATTAGCGGTTTACTTTCAGTCTTAAATAGTGCACAACATAATATTTCTTTAATACGAGGAAGCAGGAGTAAGTGATCTGCAATCAGAAAGCTTGCATTAAAATGGCTCCCACAGGTTTTGTGAAACTAGGATCTGTTTCAAATCTGCACCTCCAGACACACTGCTGACAGTGAAGCTATTTGTATAAGATGCCCTTGTGCATGTAATGAAACATGGCATCGTGAGTCTGTTAAAGTTCACTATTTTTAATCACTCAAATATAATTCTTTTATAGTTCACAAAAAATAAATGTCTGCATTGCAGCAAGATGTCTGAGGCAAGGTAGAGACAGCAGTGTTGTTTTCAGATCAGCCCAATCGCGCTGCTCCGTGGAGTGCTTGAGCCAATAGCAGCACAGGGTAGGTTAAAGATTGACAATTGCAGTGGCAAGACTGAGAAAGGCCTTCTGGAAATTTCTGCCATCTTTGTTCCATCTAAGTAAAGCAAATTCAGCCAAGCTGAAGAATTTCATATATTTTTGGTGCTTTGTCAAGGTATGATGTTATCACTCACTTTCATAGATTGCATAGTAAGAAAGCACTCTCTGCCGGTTTTTTTTCTGCTGTTCAGGACAGATGGAATGTGGGGTTTTGTTTAAGTGATAGATGCAGGGAAAAAGCAGGTATGCTTTCCACCCAAGATTTTACAGGACTGGATCTTGTTAATATCACAATTAGACAGGACATGTATGAAGCAACATAGCTGAGGTTTATTCAGCTTGTAGCAAATGGCCATTATTCTAATGTAACTAGCAGTTAATCGTATAATTGCACTTTAAGTTTTCTGGCTTCTAAAGAGTAATTTGAATTGCCCAGGATGAGTATGATTAGCCATTATTATTTAGTGCCAACATCCAGTTACTATTCTAATTAGATGGACAAAGAATGCAGTGGGGGAAAAACAAAGGAGCAATCGGGATTATAAATTATGATGAAAACAGTAGCTTTTTAAAAGCTACATGCCTCTTTCATTCTTTGCAGGCAAACTGTTTTAGTTGGAAGCTAAATAGTGCTAGGGAAAAAACTGAGGGATTTCTTTAAACAAATGGCACTACTTAACATATTGAGAATGAAAAAAATGCAGAGTATAAACCACTGCAAATGTGACATTCCCCCCCCATCAGGCAGGAGTATTGAAATGTAGGGGAAAACCCATGTTGCTACTAAGGAAGCATGTAATAAAAGGAACTTCGTGCTCAAAGATCATAAATAGGTAGATTACATTACAAATTTAGCCCTTTTATCAGTGTCCACAAACTTTGATTGGCTCGTCTTCCTGAGCTGTCTTCCATTTTGTGATATCACTTCTGCTTTTTTTTTTTCTTTTTTCCCCCTTCCCCCTTTTTGCTTTGTTTTCAAGTGTATTGGCCATGTGGATCCAGTGGCTGAAAAGTGATAGGTCATGGTCAGTTTTCCATAGTAATGGTGCAACTCCAGCATAATGGGTTAAAGGGTGATAAATTTCAGTAAAAGCTCTCCTCTTCTCTGACTGGAATTCAGGGCATTAATTTGAATTGCCTCAATATCTTGGGAGTTGAACATAACCTTTGTCCATGTAGAATGTAGTAGACAGCAATTTAAAAATTTTGTTATTTGTGGATCCCTAATACTTTTTCCCATGAGCATGTGAATCCCATTATAGGGAATTTAAGCCTGTTAGACTAGGTTTGATTTACTAAATTATTGTCTGCAAACCCCTTACTAGTAGTACAGTGGCTTTGAGGGGTCTGCAAACCAGAGACTGAAAACTGTCGTAGCAGGCCATTGAGCTTGGCCCTTTAAATTGTATTTAGAATGTATTTTAAATATATTAATAAACCTGTCTTGTATTCATGGATTAAAGTCTTATTTAGAAATAGCTACATAGGAACTGAGTTTTATTTATTTAATAGAAGTTATCTGTCGTTCTTATGTTAACCCTTTATTGCCAGTTGTCATAGCATCTGTGTTTCATACTGTCAGATTAAAACCATGCTGTAGCAGGATGTTAACATCCCTAATTTAGCCAGTATAAACCTTTACTTTCAAACATGATTGTTCTCAAATTATGTTTTTGGCATCTGAAATCTATGCTATTCTGGTTGCCTTGCTTGGGCCTCAGCTCCATAGTTTATAGTCTTAAAGAAGACTGTATGACACCAAGGATCTCCCTTCCTCCTCTGATTTTCTCTTTTGTGGAGCTATTTGAATGCACACTGAATAAAAATAAGGTTTTAAAAAGAACTTAAATGTTCTTTAAATATATATATATTTACTTTGCTTGTTATCAGAGGTAACTAGCTTAAACATTGCTGTATGTAGACATCTGAACAAGCATTTTGTGTATGTTAATTGCTGAATACAAACTGAGCATTTTGCAGGGAATTCTGCAAAAGGAAACAAAATGTGAGGCGCTCAAACTGGAGAGTGAATCTAAAATTGAGTGATTTCCTTAGTAACCTGTGACTTCACAAAACTCCCTATCTTGTGCCCTTTTAGTTAAACATTTGGATGTCAGGTGTCCTTTTGTCATACTTTATCATTTCTAATATTTAGATGCTTGCTTCGAATATAGCACTGCTGTTTAAACAAGAGATACTGTTATTGAATAAACTGCTACCATTTTAGCTACAGTACAGGAATGAGGCAGTGCAGTGCTGTCAGACGCCATTTTAAGAATCCTGCATAAATAGCATAGCTACCGATGAGTAAGAGACTGTTATAGGTGAGTGCTTATACAAAGCTGGTATTTATTCAGCAATGGCATGCAAATATTTTTTTCAAATTTTTATTGAATGCAGTTTTTTGAAATCATTATTTAGAATTGCTACTCACAAATGTGATATAGGACAGGCAGGAATTATCTGCAGGATGAAATTCAGTTTTAGTGCTTAGTCTTAAATCAGTTTTTTGTTTTGTTTTCTGTTAATTAAAAGGAAAAATGAATTCCATAAATATATAGTTCTTGATTTTAAACTAATGTGTTTATTCCCTAATGTAGATCTAGATTGTATATGTGGGCATTAGCTGTTTCAGTGGTTTTCCATATCTATCAGTTTTTCTTGGTTAAATGTCAAGGTGCAGTAGTTCATCTACAACTTTTAATTGCTCTTTGTAGCTAATATAGGTTAGAGTAGCTTTAAATATTTTTGTATATGTACATTTTTTCAGGTAAGTACTATTACTAGTACAGGAATGATTTTCCTAAACAGAAAAGTCAGTATTTTATTTACTGGTCTGGAATTTGAAAAAATTAATTTCATATTAAAAGAAAACACCCTCTCTTCAGCTTAACAGAGAACATATTTAAAAATTAGCCAGCTAAATTCTTTATGCATTTTTACTTAAGTATCAATAAATCTTATATGTTTGCAGTCCTATTTTTTTTTCTTTCTGTCCCCAACGATCCCCAAAGGAATAACCTCCACCCTTTCTCCCCTCATTCAGACATGTTAAAATAATTTCTATGAAACAAATTAGTTTAACATTTTGGGAGAAAATGTCTTTTTTTTTCTTTCTTTTTTTGTAAGTTTTGTCAATACAAGGAGGGAAGTTTTAAATGATTAATTGGTGTTCTAGTCAATTGACAGTGAAACTGGCAAAGCTTAAATTTCAGTTGTGTTCTTAAAATAAGTTCCTCTGTTCATTCATCCTACTGAGGAAAAAAGAGTAGCTTTCAGAATAACATAAGGCATTTACTGTATTCATCTAGGTACTTAATTGAGTATATGCCAGTATCATTTCTGATCCGCAGCCTCAGAGCATCACATTCTTAGTACCCATGCATGATAGTTATGCATGCTATCTGAAATAAATGCTCTAAGCCCTGCAAAAATGAATTTGCAAAATAAAACTCTCTAGAATAGTCTACTTGATCACACAGGTATTGTTTCCATAGAAGTAGATGCTTGTTTGTAATTATTTTGCTGCTGGTTTTTAATTTTCTTTTAATTTTCTTGTGGGTAATAGTAAGGTACCTGTCATTAAGGACCTGTTTTTCTTGAATTATTTAATTTGAAATCTCTTGCTAATGAAATTTCTGCCGTTGGCAGTTTGTGCATTATAAAGCATTTTCAGAACATTGCTTATATTGATAGAAGGTGCAAAGGTGAAAAGATCTGTTAGCTTTAGAAAAGTTACTGTAAACTGGCTGTGAATTGCTAGCATGTATTTACAAACTTGAGTCTTAAAGATTACCACTACAATCATCACTGCAACCATTCAATGTCTTTTGCAAGTCATAATACTTTACAGCAAATAAAACAATGGGAAATGCTTCTGAAGAGCCGTGAATTTTAAGTATCTTTATAGCTATGTTTGAAAGGCTTGTTTAACTGTTCCCCCCCAACATTTTGGTTTTTTTTTTTTCAGAACGATCTCAGTGATTTTCTTACATACTTAAATGTTTGTGCCCTTGCAAGATTGAGTGAGATTAATTATAGTAGTGAATATGGAGATGCAATCTGTTCCTCTGAGGCTCCATTTTCATAGTATAGTAGATAATTACTGAATTTTGTTTTATTTGTGGGTGATGCACAGTGTGCATATGTGTGTGTAAGATATGTACACCTCCATTGCTAAGAAAAATGAAGAACCTTTGCATCAAGCGGGGAATGCATTTTTGGCTGTTCATTTATACTTCAAACTTTTGGGAAAGCTGTTTTCAGGCATCTTTTCTGTGACGTATCAGAGATGTGTCGAGACAAGATACTTTGTTCGTCTTGGAACTGCTTATGAAGAATGTTTTTCTTGTCTCTAGATCTACTGAAACAACACTCAAATACGTGATGGAGGAAACTGGCTGAATTTCCTAAATTGAACTCGTTAGATGGGGGGAGATAGATCTAGTGCTGAAAAAACCTCATATGCTGTAACAAATACGTAGGAGTCCTGACCTGTAACACCCCCGCAGTGCTAGGTTTGGGCCCGCAGGTGCGGAGCATCCTCGGTCAGCTCTGTAACTTCCCCTGCTTCTTTGGTCTGGGATGTAGGAGCAGTTCCTGCTACTGTGTTGCTGTATTGATCTGCCACACCCATTTCTCAACTCTGTCTCTTTTAATACTGACTTGTAGCAACTGCAGTATCTTTTCTCTCTCTTGTTGTATCATGTTTCCCTGAGGTAGTGATTTGAACAAAATGGCACCTGATGGATTTGGATGAGTCTGGAATGTTACGATTGCTTTAATGCAACTTAAATGTGAGCTACTGCGAAAAGGGTATTACTCTTTTCCCCCTTCCCCACATGTGGTATGTTCCCATTTCCTCTTCTCTGCTCATCCAGCTGCACAGTGAGCTAGATCACAGAACTGATTCAGTTAAAATGAACATGATTTCTGGAACATGAGGTTAGGGATTGGGGAAGCCATTCCTTTTTGTAGCAACCTGTGTAAAATGATCTTAAGACTTCAACCTGAGTCTTGTAAAGGCTTGTATGTCCTAGTCTGTGGCTGAAACTGGAGCTGCATTTTAAACCCAGGTAACAAGTACTGCCAAATTACTTCACTCTTGACAGAATTAGTGTGTATTATTACCTATTTACCTGTGTGCATTATTAGTCATATATACTTGATATTTAAAAATATGGCTTTTGTTACAGTTTGGTGGTACTGAAATAGGATTTTGTAAGGGGTGAGGGGAAGAAAAAACCCAGTACAACATGGGAAGAGAACAATGAACCCATCCCGTGAGCCCATCCCTTCCCATTGCTTAGGAAAGAGAATGGGCAGAGGCAAGTGGTGCATGAAATGTTTTGGTGTCTGCAACAAACTGCCAGCTCCGCTTTGCTGGATGCTGTCTGGGAAAGGGTGTAACAAACGTGCAGGGTAATTGATCTGCTCATGCATAGTAAATTGGTGACCATTGTAGTACAGTCAACTATGTTATGTATTTAATCTGCCCATGCAAAATAAATCTGAGAAGCATTGTGCTGCAGCCAACTGAGCTACACATTTACCATAACTCTGGTTGCATGGGTGCCTTTCCTTGCTACTGAAATTGGCAGTGTAGACCGTGAGTTGGGAGACTGGGTACTGGTGGAATAGAACTTCTCTTCAGCGTTTCATGACTTTAAAGAGCTTAATTTGTAAATTATTGCTATATACAAATGACAAGTAAAGAATAATGATTTCTGGAGTTCATGGGTCTTCTCAGCTTTGGGTCTTCCATACATTGACCGTGTTTAATTTTTGCTGACATAAATGCCCTGTTTAGAAGTGTGAAAGGAACTGCAACCGAACCCCCTGGGTAGCTGATAGTTGATTAAAAGTAGTTTTGACAAATACCAGACTAAAAAGTCCTTCTGCTGGCAAGTTTTACTTTGTTTAGGAAGCTGTTTTAACTTACACCAGTAACAAAACTCCTGCTAATATAAACTGTTTGTCAGGCTGAAGAGTTTCTCTGGTATAAATGTAACCAAGTCCTCCGTGTTGTTTCCCAGCTCTAATTAGCTGTGTCAGGCAGATTTAACCACAGTGGCTAAAGCAAAGGTCTCTAGCTGTCCTCTTGGCCTCTGTAGTAGAAATAGCTGTCGCTAGAGCAGGGATGGCTGAATAGAATCTCAGTCGACTCTGTAGCAGCAGTAGTTCACAATCTGCCATATCAATGTAAACTGGTATCGGCAACAATTTACGTTAACAGACTTGTTACTACAGAGGAAAAGATCTACATCCATCCCTCTTGGCTGTTGTGCTCCAGTGATATTAATGGACAACTCTGATACCTGCTTCAGGCACCATAACCTCATTTGTCTATCATTTTGAATTTGGGTTTGCTTCAATGTCATATGTTTTCTTTTATCTTTCACAATGATAGTCAGGTCTTCAAAAACGGTGTGTAACTCAATATTCATCCTAGTTCTTTTTTCCTCACCCTTCCACTTTCCTTCACCAAACTGACTTAACTAGCCAAATTCATTGAGTTTTCTTGAATGGCATCCCTATAAGAAAGTAGTATATCAGCAAGTCAGGTATAGTTTGTCATCTACTTAATCATTTAATCCTGCCTGGAGCGAATTAAAACTCTCTATGCAAGTTTGAATTGTTGAATGATAGTAACAATTCTGTTTCATTTACTCTTTATTATGATTAATAATTGGTGGAATTGTGTTGCCAATAAATTATAAATATTCAGTTTTCTGTTATATAGTCTAGTTTCAAAATCCTTGAAATTATTTACTTAATAGTTTTTAAAATTTCATGTTACCTTCTAATTTTGTAAGCTGTTCTGTGTTGCTAAATCTGTTACTTCAGCTAATCTGTTCACTGATGCTGGTGAGTGTTTAAATGTTAGCAGGCATTTGTCCACACAGTTTATAAAGGCCTTATATTAGGAGCTACAAGGAACAGAATTCCCGTTTGTCGCATACAATTTGTACACACAGTGGCATAATCTTCAGTACATGATACAAGACTGTCATTAGCATGAAAGTGTTACCTTTGTAATTGGTAACGTGCAGCATACATGAGTACCTGGATTCTTTCTCTACATGTTTTGGTCAATGTATACTCTGGCAAACAGCAAACCTTTCATTTAATCACAAATTTTAATACAGTTGCATTTGACAGTGTTAAGTTGAACTTCTGTACATGAAGGTAGGCTTGGGAATAATGCTATTCTAATTTACTTTTTTGAATCCTGCAGCTTGGCTGAAGAGGAAATAAAGGCAGAGCAGGAGGTGGTGGAGGGGATGGATATCTCCACTCGATCCAAAGGTGAGTAAGAAGGAATATTTAATCTATGTTCTACAACATACGAGTATTTGTAAACCAAGATTGTGAAACTGCAATCTGTCATGAAACTGCTCGAGTGAAGACTCAAGACACATTATATTTTTTACAATGACTATTGTATATTAGGAAATGTTTTAATTTTTGCTTGGTTTTCATTATATGTCAAACCTTCCACCTGCCTCCATTGTTATTTCTGGTTTATGAATAACTAACTTAGGTTAAATGATGAAAAAAAAAATCAGCTTATTGTATCATCTCACTTATCATGGCTTCCTTTAAAGTACTTTTAGATTTGCACTGTGGGAGAAAGAAGTAGTAGTAACAATAATAATAAGGTATTATTTTGTACAGTAATGAATCCTAATTTTCCTGAGAAAAAACATAGTAACATTTCTGTTTCCACAAAAACTGGTCCTCTGAGCAGTATGTATTTCATGGACATTCACGTACCCATCCTATTACCCTGATGTGAATTAAACCCCGTGGTGGAGTTGCAAGTGACTGAGAATTTCTGTCCTTTTGGTTTCTGGAGTTTCCCCTATGAATGCATTACTATGGCAAATGATTTTACCTCTCACTATAAACAAAGCCAAATATATAACTATCTCCATCAGTGTAAGTATTCCTACTTTCGTTTGGAGTGGTGGGACAGAAATGCCCTTCAGTCTTGCGCATAAGTGTTTACTCCCGTTCTCTGTAATGACTGCCAGCTCCCTGTCCATCTCCTTTTGAACTTGCAGCTGACTTTGTAGCCCGGTTTACTTGAAAGCCATTTCTGTAGAATGGCAGCAATGGCTACTACCATCCTTTTAAAATTCTGGCACATACCCACTTATTCTTCATTCTACTGCAGGGGTCATAAGTCTAGTTGACTCTGAACGTGCAGATGTAATTGTCTTGAAAGGATGGCACAGATAATCTGCATTTGTTTTTTAATGAAGTAGCTTGGGTAGATAACATGGTTATAAAGTTGTATTTACGTCTTACTTGTGCTAACGGACAGTAAATTTATTGCTTCAGTTCTCATGGTATGGTTAGATGAGGTAGTACATTTGATCTGACAGCTCAGAAGAGGTTCACTTGCTCTTTTTGCTCCTTCTTCCTCCCCTTTTCTCTCTCCTCTGCTTCTGGTCTTGCATGTCAGTCTCCATCACTGGACTGCTTTTGGTGTTTACTTATGTGTGTATTTCAGTTTTCTAAGCCAGCAGAAAGTAAACTATTTTTGTTGCTTTAATGGTTGCTGCTGAAGGGGGTAAGCTCCCAGCTTTGTACTCCCACCACTTACTTCCTTTGTAGTATGCTTCTCAGATCCCAGCCACTTGAACTTTCTAGCCAGCCTAAAAACTGGAGCATTTTTCAGCTGTTTTAGTGACCAGTTTGTTTATGGAAGAGTTTGGTGAGTAGGAGAACTCAATATAAGAGACAAAGGGGGTTATTAGATGCATTTAGCTGCCCATGAAATCTCTTCTTTTTTCCTTGGAAAGACTTTGGCCCACATAATTAGTACTAATAAGAATTTTACATGCATCACGATTACTCAGGACAATCCAACATAATCAATGTCTAAAAATAGTTTAAAAGTCTGATACCTATTTATTTAAACGTCTGCATTCTAGTGCTGTTGCTTTACTCAGCCCAGAAACAGGTGTGTGGTCCATACAAAAAGCTGCAATTCCCTTATGTTAGTCCTAGTGCTGGCCCGACCTGAAGGTGTACTGTTTCAATGAATGAAGCCCACAGGAAACTTAACTTTTTTTGTAGGGTTATGATGAAGTTTCCCAGGACAGTGAGTTGATTTAATACTTCATGGTTATTGAAAGCGTCAGTCTTTCATCTCCCAACCTTCTCAGCCACATCATCTTGCAGGTTCCCTTGCTTTGTGGGCTCTGATCAATTCAAATTGGTCAAGTAAAAGGGAGCAAACCTAGCAGAAAGACTCATGTTTTTATACTGTTTACTGTTGGTACAACTCCCTGAACCAGCTCATAGGCAAGTTCTGGTAACAACTGAAAGGGCAGTTTGGAAGACAAAGACAGGATCAGCACAGGGCTGCTTTAGACTGGCCCAAGCTGCCATTGTGTATAAGTCACTGGTCTGTACACAGCAGAATTGTTAGTGTTTTAAGCACCACTGAGAGTCATCTGAATGGCTTTTGTACATCACCATAGTAAAGATAAAACTTAGCACAAATTTAATTAATTGAATAATAATAATGGAATTGATATTTATTTAACTAGATACTGATTTGCTTGAATTAGCTTGTTAAATTTGACATGTATGTTGATGAAACCCATGCAAGCACCATTCTAAGGGCAAGAATAACAACCACCCACCACCCAAGCTCTTACAGGTTTATATTTTTTCCAGTGAAGAAGTGATGTAAGTAGTAAGGAGTAAAGATGTAGTAAGGAAATCTAGAGACTTGCCTATAAGCTTTGCTTTGTTGTATTCCCAACGTAACCTATGAATCAGTTGTAGAACTTTATAGTAGTTGAATATGTAGTTTTGCATAAAAAGTAAGAGGATCATAAATGTCATCTGCTTCGCACAAGAGCTGGCCATATCATAGGCCGGCTAAAATTAATCTTTCTGGACTTCTGTTATTTGGGTTGAGACCATTAGTTCAGCACAGTGTTTCTGCAGCAGAAAAGTCACACCAGAGTTTTAAAACTGTTGTTATACTCCGTGTAAAGTGCAGCAAGGATCTGAACTGGTGGGATAGTGGTAACAATGCTTCCTCTTGTAACATTAATCTTGTTCAGAATTTTGCTTTGTGTGCTTTAGAAAGGATGTAGATGAGGAAATTGACCCTATATGGACAACCCTTAAGGGAAGCATACAGCTCTTGGTTTGTTTGCATTTTTTGATGGTCTGAGAAGCCTGTGCAATAGATCAGTCAGCGGTATTGTATAACTTCACACCTGTCTTAGAGAAGCTCATATGCTGCAAGTTTGTAGCCTAACTTGCTCTGCTACAGTTTATACAGCTCATGTGAGGCCACGTCTAAAGTAAGTCTTTGGAAAATATATTAAATGCTTTAAAACCAATTAGCCTGATGCAGACCTCTTCATGAACATTCTTGTTTTGGTATAAGCAGTTGAATTTTAATTGCTATAAATCAATTCTAGTTCAGTTAAACTAAGCTGAAAAAATGCATTGTTTAATCTGTAACAAGGGCATTCACATAGCCTTTGAATCGGTTTAAGTAAGGTGGTGGTTTCAAAGCAGCTTAAGCTGGTCAAACTGCTCAATGCAGCAGTTTTATCCACTTCCTTCCATACTTAAGCTGGCAGGAAACTATCTGAACTGTTAAACGTGAATAGTTTTCTACTTGCTTAGTGTGCTGAAATGGCTTGGTAGACTGCCAGAACTGGTGTAAGAGAGGGGACAGGAATATACCAGTTGTGTGCAGGAAGTATAGGGCTTTGGTGGCCAGCATTAAGATAGGGTTAGGCTATAATGAAACTTGAGCTTAAAACCATAGCTGACACTTCTTACTTAGGCTTTATAATGTGATGTGTAAGAGTGAGTCTATAGCCGTGGTCAGATCTATGCAGCCCTACATGCTCATCTTCGGCTGCATTTTTCTACCTTCTCCTTAGACTGGCACTGATGCTTATGCTGTTGCATAGTAAGCTATATCAAGCAGCTGATTTAGCTGAAAACTGATCATTTTTTGTAGTACTAGTTTTTGCCAGAATCATGAACTGATTAACCCTACTATTACACACAAGTGTCTGTCTGCAAAAAATTGTGGGGACAGACATCTGGTGAGGTGGGGAAGGGAAGAGGAGAAGAGTTACTGTAGAAGTTATAATTTAGGTCTGCTTGTAAGCTGTGCATGTGCAGCTTTACTAAAGATGAGGTTTTAAAATATACTACTCTCTTGATCAGAACAAGAAGGCATAAAGCATCTGAGACCTGGAAATGGGAAATGACAGGTTAAAGACAATAAAAGGAGTGCAGAAAGACAAAGTGGAGTCAGCAGAGGACTGCTCTTTAGCAAAGGAGAAAGGCCATGGATTAGGTTATTGTAATATTTTGTCCTCTGCATATGACACATTAACATGTCTGACAGAAGCCTCTTGTTATGTCTCTGTTCCAGCCCTGTGGCCTACTTTCTGACCTTGTTTATTAACTATTTGAAGATGGGGCTTGCAAGGCTTTCTGGAGGATTTTCTGAGTATTTCCATTTTGTCATTCCAGGGCACTATAACCAACTTAATTGTCTGGTGCAGTTGTGTCTCCACTTGCACTTGCTCTCTTTGGACAGCAGTGAACTCTCCATGGAGCTTTTTCATCCTATTAACCTGGAAGAATTTTTTTTTTTTTTTTTCATTCTCAGGTTAGTTTTCTGCTAGTTTATCTTACCTGCCCTCAGTAGTTTAGCTGTGGTGGCAGATGGACTTCCATGTAGTTCTCATATGGGTCAGCTAGTACTATAGCCATTGCCTGTCTAGTTACTTGTCAAAAGGAGCTCTTTAACTCTCTTCCTCCCATCATCAGTCATACATCCCTTATTTCCTTTGCATCTGTGCTGGTTCTTAGCCAGTCCTCTTCTGAGTCAGTTAAGGGCTTGGGTACAGAAGTAGTTTTCTACCTGCTTATCTCCCTGAACCAGATTACTAGGGAGTTGGACAGATGTCATTGCTAGGAGCAGACTTGCCCCCCTCAGTGACAGCTCGGCATTAGGTGGTGTTAGCTTGCCATAAAATCATATGCTGAGGCACTACTTCTTCATGGTGAGGATTCTGACTTTTACAGCTTTTGCATTGCAGCAGGTTTGCATTGACAGCTTTGGTCCTAGGGGCTCCTCTCATTGGCAAAAGGATTGGGTATTTTGAATATAAATGCAAAATGACAAGTAAAATGGAATTTCCAAAAGATGTTATATATTTTGTAACAGTGTCATAATACTACATTGTGTATCAACTCTGTACAGTGATACTAAGTATTTAATCACAGAGATGAGAGTCTCACTCCAATGTAATTTGAGAATCCTCCAGGGAATAGTAGTACAGCTCGAGGCTTTTATCTCTAGTGCAGAGCCCTTGTTACTTAGTAATCAACAGCGGGTCTTCAGGAGTGCCTTGGGGCAGCAAGTCCCCCTATAGCCAGGCTCTGGCTTACAAACAGCTTACATCTCTTATATTGCAAGTTGTTGGGAGGTGTTTCTTTTTCTTTATCTTCCGAAGTCCTACAATGAAGAAACAAATAACAGCGTCTTTTTGTACTTGTGTAAAATTGTAATGTAGTAGGAGTTCATCAGGATTTACACAACCATGGCTAACCTCTGTTATTTACTACATCAAGCAACTGGATTAGGTTAATTGCATCAGTTGAAGTTTCTGGAATGTAAACAGAGCTTTAGTGGTTGATTGCAACTACATCATATTTCAAAGTTCTGGCATAAGATTAAAATGCCTCAGAGTTGAGTATAAGTTCTAACAGATATATCCATGATTTTAAGTGTTTTGAAGATAATTAAGTTTGCTATAGTAGTATAGGTAATGGATTTGAAAAATAAATCTGTTAGCAGTCATTCAGGACAATAAATATAATTGGGAGGCTTCACAGTTTGGAATCCATATAAATTATTAATTGAAGCCTGTTCTATCAAGTCAGACTGTAACGATGCTGACAATGGAGTTAGCATTGCTCCTTTTTCTCTCAGAATTCATCATTGATTTCCATCAACACCATTTAAGGTACATGCATTCAGAGCTTCTGAGGAGGGGAAAGAAGAGAGAAGTGACAGTCTAGGTGCAAGTCAGTTTTCTGTTTTTGTTCCTGTTCCTTCTAAAGGCATAATTACACATTTCTGTGGCATAATGACAGCTTAAGCAGTCTTCAGTCACCTTTGTATTCTTGTATCTTCTCCCATGCTGCTTTCTTTTTTAAGCTAGCCTAGCTCTTTCTTAGAGCCATCAAATAAATGAATTCTTCATGAAAGTGCTTTAATGAAATATGTGTTCTTTTGTTCTGTTACATTTAATCTAATTTAATTCCTTGATCTAGTTCACCAAATGTTGGCAGAACTATTTGTGTCATAATAAAAAGGATAGCATGGGGTTGGGTATTAATGTTAACAGAAGTAACCTTGGGCTGGCTGGATTTAAGTAACACTTCTGCTGACTGTCTAACTGCCGTAGAACAATTGACTAGGTTTCTAAATGGAAACATTATTCAGAATTTTGCATATTTGACCCACTTGTGTTGAGACATCAAGGACATACCTCACAGAAGATTTAACTAAGTCTCAATTTACTCATATTTAATACTGTTCCTGGAAGACTAAAATAATGCTTTCACTGAAAAAAATACATTGCTGTTTCTAGCTCCTGGAAAACCAAAGTGACTGTTAATTTTATCATCTTTATCACAACTCATGTTGAAAAGCTTTTTTTTTTTTTAATACTGTTTAAACAAACGTGTTTGGGTTTCCCTCCTCTCACTTTCTCACTTTCTGAAAATTTCCAGAACAGAAAAGTTTTGTTCTTCAGACAGTAGATATTACCACTTTAACAGCTCATTTTTCATAGAATATGTACTTAAAATACAAGAAAATTAGATACAGAATTTGAATAACTAATACTTTTCATGAAAGTTGATGTAGTTAAGATAAAGATAAATTTTGTGATTGTCTGTGCTTTATTTTGAAATGTAAAACTTTTCTTCCCTTCCACACCAGTTCAAAAAGGGTAATTCTTTGCTGACAGTAAAAAGCTTTTATCCTGCAATTTCCATACTTTTTGGGAAGGCTTTTGTTTTGATTGCCTAACCTTCTTGTGAGTTTTACATATAGTAAGACTCGTTTACTCAGGCTTTTCTTAATTGGCTTGCTATCCATGCACTGAGGATGCAACACTAAGGCAATATATGCTGATCTATGTCAGACCTGCCATGCTCACATGCTCCTTAACATCAGCAACATTTCCGTCCTTTCCCTTTATATTGGCACTGTCAACTCTGGGACTTGTTGGTATGCCAGTTCAGCTGAGATGAATTTTTGAATTTTGTCTGTTTTGGCCATATTGGTTATCTAAACCATCTTGCTTCCTGGGTGAACAAATAATAGCGCTAGAGAAAGGAAAAGAGAAGAAAGTATATCTGGAAAGGGTACTGTGCAGCCTTAACTTAAATCTGTGTAACTTGCTGTGGTTTTCAGCTCTCATCAAGGCATTATTGGTAGAGAAACTAATGCAAGTGTAACAGATACTTAGAGGTACATATGTAGATGCTATTTTGTTTTGGGTTTAGTCTGAAATTACTTTGCATTTAGCTTAAGCAAGTTCTTAAAAAAGAAGGTATATGGAAAGGAGGGCAGAAGGAGGCATAAATTGTCACTGTTGATAGGTCTTTGGTACTGAGCAGTTTATGCTGTGTTCTTAAATAAAGTGTGTTGATGTTACTTATTTTCAGGAAGAATTACGTTTGGGTATCGTGGGAAAAGCAAGGAAAACAACATTTTATTTTTACACATTTTCTGAGTTGGCACATGCTTCCACTGAGAAAAACGAGACTTCTCAATTAGTTGTCAGGGATTGTTGCTATTGAATACTTACGGTACAGCACTTGGCAATGTATAGAACATAGAAAATACGGTTGTGGTCTATGCTCCATATGCTGTAAAAAGATAAGATCCCTGGTGAACAATACTAACGTACATTTCTTTGTTTTTACAGTTTTTTTCTAAGCTAAATGATATTACGTCACTGTCATAGTTTATCTGCTTAAAAATTGTATTACCATCACATAAAAGTGGACTTCTAAAATAGCCATAAAGTGTGAAATTAAGTTGCTTTAGGGTTTAAGTATGCTTTAGTCTGTCTCCTGGGAGCAGGAGTTACTAATTCTTCAGTCACATGATGGCATACTGAAGCAAAGATTTTAAACTTTAGATGAAGCTCAGGTTAGCTTGTTCCCCAATGGATGGTTTGCAAGAGCACTCATAGGTGCTTATGTCAATCTTGGCAATGTTACAGAGCAATTAATAATAACCTAGTGATGTAAAAACAGGTAGCTTTTAATGAGAATTTAAAAAGTTATTTCAGGTGTCTCTTTTTTCACTTGCCCTGGAATCACAATTTTGGAATAATGCTGAGAAAGCAAAATCATACACTCAAAAATCAAGAAAGAAGTGGAGCATGGTTGCTTGGCAAATTAATTTGTAAGTACAATTGGTTTATCAATGAAATGTTCATTCATTATTTTACTGTAATGCCCTTTGTTTAGTACACAAAACATTTCTTATTAACCTTCTGATTGCTGAGTAACTGCAAGTGATCTCAGCCTTTTTGGTTAGAAGAGGTGGGTGCACAACTTGATGCCTATCCGAAAAGTTTGGTTCAGGTTGACTTGCTCAGTGTATGATAGGAGTTTCGTAGAAGCAGCAGGGAGATTGCAGGGATGTGTGCTAACTGGTGATGAACTGGCATGGTGAGATATTCTCCAAAGTGAGACAATTCTTGCTCATTAAACACCTTTTTAAAAATGCTTGACTTAGAAGAGATCACACAAATTCTCGCAGTTCCTTTATGGAGCAGAAACTTGAATCCACCTCCTAAGTAACTGTCCTAGTCACCAAGTTATTGCAGCTTAAATTTGATCTTTTTTGGTTTTTTTTCCTCTTGGATTTGTTTAACTTTGTTCAACTAATAAATATTAAGTTAAACTACATTGGGGAAGTGATCCAGGTTAAAAATTATCTTTCCTCCTGACAGGTTATTTTAACAAGGATAAATTTCTTGATCTGGTTCATGGCAAGCTACACAAACTCTGCTAACAGAGCTGGAAGAGCCAAGGAGGAAGAAGAGGCAGTATGCGCTAAATGGGGCATTGCTGTTGAAAGAAATTCACACAAAATGCAACTTGAGCATTTTTTATCTTAATTAGAATTGAAAACTATAACTTGAATGATTTGAGTAGGTGCTACTATTCTTACTTTACTTGAACTGAATTAAAAGATTGGTCATATTATTAGGTCCCTCACAGATTGGTTAATTGGCAACATACAGTGATAGTTAGAGTATTCCACTAGCACAAGTAAATCTGAAAGAAAATGCCTGTGCATTGCTGTTTTCCTGTCTATTCCTAAATTTTTCCAGTTACATCTCACATTACTTCAAGAAAGTACCTGTGCATTTCAATAACTTGCCAACTAAAAAAAAAAAAAAAAGAAAAAGGTGTATTTCAGGTCAGTTTTCGTATGTTGTCTGTGAGTCACCACTAGCTTATTTGAAAATCTCTACTATGCTCACGCTTGAACCACAGAAGAAAATTACACTAGTTTAAGTAGTCTTTGAAATCACTTAACCAAACATATATGTCTGTGTGGTTGTTTGGTTTAGTTGGTATTGAATCAGTATCTTTCCTGTTGAAGTGTAGTTTGGATTTGGCTGTGAATGAACTGTAATTCAGTTCTGGTTTAGCTAATAACAGTTTAATCCTTTTCCTAACCCTGAATCAGTTTAGGAAAAAACAGCGTTTAAAAGTAAGAAGCATCATGTTATGGGGGTAGGTCAATGAAGAGGAACTTTACACCTGCTTTTCTTTTTTCATACTTGGAGCTGAGGCACAACATGCAGTGTGCAGGCAGCTTCTTTGTAATCTCCACATTTTGAGGCTGAAGAGCTGAAAGGAAACTGGTGTGCTCCACTGGCAGTTTTGTGCCTGGGAGTAAGAAATGGAAGGCAAAGGGCAGAAAACTATAGTGTTCTGTTGCGCTCCTGCTTTAAGCTGTGCTTGCGTATGTACAGTCTGGAAATAAAAGTCAGGGAGTTATTGTGAGGGCTGTGTTTGCTGGAGAAAAAACTTGTGCTCAGAGATAACTGCAAGTACTTTGAGGATGTTTTTTGCTGTAGAGAGAGACAATTCTGCAGATCTCTCTGCACTGGGAAGACAAGGATTAAGGCACGTTCGGGACTTCACAGTAAGAGCAGTTTACTTATGACTGCCTTCAGAAGTGTATGGAAAATCTCTGAAAGCTGCAAATTATAATAAAGAAACAAAGGCTTATATTGTACATGCTCTTCTGAGCCATGTGGTGATAGAAAGATGAGAAAAGGTGTGGTATGATGCTGGTTTTGCTGATCATTCTAAATGCAAACAGTTCCCATGCTGAATGAGCTCTGTTCTACTTGAAAAAAATAGAATTCAGAGCTTGTTTTGGTTTTAGGTTTGATCACTCTGGTTGAGTTGTGGGTTTTGGTTTAGCTGACACTGATGCTGCAGTATTTCTTCCAGGATAGCTGTATTGGCTCAGCTCTCTAGGGATATATGAAGAACATGCCAGTCAAAGGAGTTCTTCTGCCACCTTCTGTGCACAGTTAGCTAAACTGAAAAAAATCCCTAATTGAAAAAAATCTGTCAGCCTAGTTGTACCTGTATTAGGATTTTTATTGTCCTAGTTGCTGAAGGAGGGGAGGAAGCAGGCATTATATTTTTCATACATTTAGGTGACATACCTTACCTGGCAATTCTTTGTATTGTCAAATCGATCTAAATTTTGGCCTAAATGGAGTGGGAGGCAGATTCACTTGAATTGAATCAAGTCAAGTGACAATAGTGGTCTCAGGCACATTGTATTGTTTTAATTCAGCATAAGCTTGTCAGAATATAACTGGTCCTAAATGCAGCCTCCAAGTATAAAATGGGATGGGTGGAAAGGAATAACAACAACAAAAAATCACATTTCTTAGTATCAAAGAAAACTCAAAACATGCAAAGTTTTTGTTTGTTTATTTTTTTGTTTAAACCAGCTTAATTACATTATGCCCAAATTTTATAACTTTTGCCAACAGAAAAATTTCTCTGAGACCAAACACTACATTTCTGCTAAGCAGCACTGCTGAAATAGCTGTGCCGACATAATTCTAGTGGCAGATACTTTTCCTAGGGTTGTTGAAATTACATGTGTTGTTAGCCTGGTGCAGCTATTCTAGATAAATAAAACTCAGGATGGGCCAATGCTCCTACATTTCTCTTCCCTCCCTCAGTTATATCTTCTTCCACCTATTTTTTAATATGTTTTTCGTATTTATTTATAGTTTTCTGGATTCTTAATCATTATCTTGACAGGTTACCAAAAATTTTTGGTCAGTCAGAAGTCACCATTTAGCACCACGTTTCCCACAGAGTTGTGTAGAAAGAAGACAAAACCACAGTTCTTTTTCTGTGCAGTTATATATTTGGGGGAACAAAATTTAAAAGCTTCAGGAACTGAAAACAATGGTAATGCTCACAGCTGGTTAGGTAACAATTACATCTTTCGTGTGTCTGGACCTATCTGAAAAAAGTGTGATGATAATTCTAGTAGGTAGGAGTGGTATTTTCACAAATTAATGTAGACCAGTACAACTTTTCTTGCACAGAAGTTCTTCCACTATACTTTTTTCCATCTTTCTTTATATTTTCTTCCATACATGTAAATAGCATATGTTCTTGAAATGCAATTTAGTCTAGAACTATCTTTCCAGATCACTTTTTGAGCTTGCATCATGAGTAAGTTTTAGTAGCATCATGTTTTTTTTGAGCACCTTTTTTCAAAATGTTTTGCTATGTTAATAATTGTGTGGCTTCTTGACATCGTTTCACTCATTCCACTAAATAATATATTATTTTCAATAAACTTATGTTTTGCTATGTTATTAATTGTGTGGCTTCTTGACATCGTATCACTCTTTCCACTAAATAATATATTATTTTCAATAAACTTAAGCATACATGCAAACATTCCAAGATAACATCAAGATTACATCATATGTATCACTCCTATTTTTACATCAGTATTGTTTGTCCTTTTTTGCAACAGAAGAAAGTAATTTGTTCATAGTTCATGCCACACAAGACAAAAGTCATTTGTTCATAGTCAGTTCATGCTCTGGACAGGCTGGATCAATGGGTCGAGGACAACTGTATGGGGTTCAACAAGGCCAAGTGCTGGATCCTGCACTTGGGTCACAATAACCCCAGGCAACGCTACAGGCCTGGGGAAGAGTGGCCCAAAAGCTGCTCAGCGGAAAAGGCCCTGAGGGTGCTGGTAGACAGCTGGCTGAACACGAGTCAGCAGTGTGCCCAGGTGGCCAAGAAAGCCAACAGCATCCTGGCTTGTATCAGGAATAGCGTGGCGAGCAGGAGCAGGGCAGGGATGGTGCCCCTGTACTTGGCACTGGTGAGGCCACACCTCGGATACTGTGTTCCATTTTGGGCCCCTCAGGACAAGAAAGACATCGAGGTGCTGGAGCGTGTCCAGAGAAGGGCAATGAAGCTGGTGAAGGGTCTGGAGAATAAGTCTGATGGGGAACAGCTGAGGGAGCTGGGGGTGTGTTTATCCTGGAGAAGAGGAGGCTGAGGGGAGACCTTATTGCTCTCTACAACCACCTGAAAGGAGGTGGTAGTGAGGTGGGTGTTGGACTCATTGCCCAAGTAACTTGTGATAGGATGAGAGGAAATGGGCCTCAAGCTGTGCTGGGGGACGTTTAGTTTGGATATTAGGAAAAATGTCTTTACTGAAAGAGTGGTCAGGCATTGGAAGAGGCTGCCCAGAGAGGTTGTGGAGTCACCATCCCTGGAGGCGTTAAAAAAACGTGTAGATGTGGCACTTGGGGACATGGTTTAGGAGTCATATTAATTACAGAATCACAGGTTGGAAGGGACCTCAGGGATCATCTAGTCCAACCTTTGTAGGAAGAGCGCAGTCTAGACAAGATGGGCCAGCACCCTGTCCAGCCGAATCTTACAGTGTGGCAGAGTCAACCCCTTCCCTGGGGAGATTATTCCAATGGTGACTGTCCTCAGTGTGAAAAATTTCCCTCGTGTCCAATCGGAATCTCCCCAAGAGCAACTTGTGTCCATCCCGCCTTGTCCTCTCCATGTGACTCCTTGTAAAAGGGAGTCTCCATCTTCTCTGTAGCTACCCCTTAAGTACTGCTACATGGGGATGAGATCCCCCCTGAGCCTCCTTTTCTCGAGGCTGAACAAACCCAGCTCTCCCAGCCTATCCTCGTATGGCAGCTTCCCAGTCCTTTGATCATCCTGGTGGCCCTTCTCTGGACCCCTTCCAGCCTGTCCACATCCTTTTTGTATAGTGGGGACCAGAACTGTACACAGTACTCCAGGTGTGGCCTGACAAGTGCTCAGTAGAGTGGGATGATGACTTCTTTATCTCTGCTGGTGATGCCCTTTTTGATGCAACCCAGCATCCTGTTGGCCTTCTTGGCTGCAGCAGCCACTGTTTGCTCATGTTGAGCTTCCTGTCCACCAGGACCCCCAGGTCCCTTTCCACAGAGCTGCTCTCCAGCCAGGTGGATCCCAGTCTGTGCTGCACTCCTGGATTATGTTTTCCCAGGTACATGATCTTACACTTGTCCTTGTTGAACTTCATAAGGTTCTTGCTGGCCCGCTCTTCCAGCCTATCCAGATCTTCCTGCAGAGCAGCTCTCCCTTCTGGAGTGTCTACTTCCCCACTCAATTTGGTGTCCTCCGCAAACTTTATCAGGCTACACTTGATCCCATTATCCAGATCACTTATGAAGATGTTGACTAACATTGGCCCAATATCGATCCCTGGGGGACCCCACTAGTGACAGGCATGGTGGTGTTGGGTTGACAGTTGGGCTTGATGATCTTAGAGGTCTTTTCCAACCTCAGTGATTCTATGATTCTATGCTCAACTGTTGTTCCAAATACCTTTTTTCTATTCAGAGAAAAGTGCATAGGTTGTTAATCTTATTTCCATTTGTGCAAATCGTTATTTCAGCCAATTTGCTCTCTCCTTGACTGTTTCTCCTCCACATTTGCACAAAATGCAGAAATTTTGTAGAAATCTAATCTAATATGAGGAAAAACTTCTTTACTGTGAGGGTGACTGATGGAGCAGTGGCACAGGCTGCCCAGAGAGGCTGTGCAATCCCTTCCCTGGAGACATTTAAACCCCGCCTGGACGCCATCCTGTGCCCCCTGCTCTGGGTGTGCCTGCTTAAGCAGGGGGTTGGACAAGGTGATCTCCAGAGGTCCCTTCCAACCCCCACTATTCTGTGATTCTGTAATCCAGTTCTGTATTGTGCCTGTGCCATAGACCTTCTAAGATTTGTGCCATGTGACAGATTACCTTACTTTTGAATTGGGTTTGGTGTAACTTTTCAATTTGACAGGGCATTATCCTGAATATGGTTTTAAGCTAAACTGTGCTTTACTAGCTCACTTGTAAGACTGTCTAATGAAGAAGTGTCAGTGGCCATACTGTGTGCAAGACTCCTTATATGTGTTAAAATCATTCCCTGAGAAGAATGTTGTAGCTCAACAAAATTGTCTCATTCAGTAAATAGATAAAAGTAAGATTGGGAGGCATTTGTGGGAGAAAGGTGTTTGTCCACTGCCTATGTGAAACGGCCTTGTGTTGTGGTTTCAGTGTTTTTTCTGTTTGGGTAACTTTCAGTATTTTTTGTTGGACCTTTTTATAGTTATTTTAAATCTATTTGCAGTAGACATGCTCTGATAAGTTAACCCAGTTATTAGTTGTTCTGGTACCACTGGTGTTCATTTGGAGACTTCAGTTGAAGTGTTTCAGTGAGGTTTTAGTGTCTTGGCAACCTGAGACAATTCAGCCCATTTCACCCAGTGAGGCCTGGAAGGCAAGAATACAGATCCAGGAGGGAAAGAATATAGGATCATGGCAACCAGCAGTTTGATTGCCTCTGGCTTCTGTCAAGTAGTGCTGAAAACTGTTGTTTGAAAAAACCCACAACTTTAAGGTGGCATTAATACTAAAAGCAGCATTTCTCCTTCTTGCTACATGTTCCCATCCAATATAACTGCTTCACTGAATGCATTACAAGCATTTGTGTGGCTGTGCAGTGCACGGGGTCATAGTAAAACAAATAACTCAATGAAAAGTTATTTTTTAGACAGGTTTTATTCCTCAATTGTTTAGTGTGCAGCCACAAAATGTTTTCCCTAGCACATGTAAGCAGGGGATTGAAAATATGGGAAAAACTTTGGGGAGGGTTCGGTTGTTTCTCTATGATATTGATGACTTCTGATCCCTATGGTTTTATTTCTCATTTTGTTGCATGCATTAAAAAGCTTAAGGAAAAATTAAACACGTTAAACCAACTCTGTTGAACTTTCACTTGTATTTTGTCAAGATCGTTTCACTTTTCTATGATCGTCTATTACAGCTGATTGCATACTTGTTTCTTTGGAAAAATGTCCGTTAAGTTCTTTGTCATTCAGCTGAGCATTCCATATTCACTAGGTTTCATTTAAATTTTATTCTGAGAAAATGAAGTTGCAAATGCTCTTATTTTTACCTAGGATATTTCTGATGAGCTTGTCAGTGATATTTTTTTAAAAGCATATTAACTCTTTTAAGGCTGTAAATAATTCTTTCTGAATATTCTAATGAACACCAAGTTAAAAAAAAATTAAAAATCTTTGAAGAGTTAAAATAACTTAGTATAATTGGAGTGAAGCAGACATGAAGATCATCAAAACAGATAATAATTTGACAGGGCTGTATCTCAGTTTCCTTCTAAATTTTTAAAGTGTTTTGCGCATGTTTCAGAAAATGCAGTTCAGAGCCACCAGGTCTACTTAAGTTGCTGGTGAGATGCGTTTACACTAAGATGACAATCCATGAGCAACTGAGACACAGGCACATGCTCCTTTCTGCTAGCTTTGTTACTTGGGGTAGTAACTTCAGGCATAGATGGGAGCTGTGACTTATTAAACTGCTCTTGTAATTTGCTTGTTTGAATGTGAGAGGCATTGAAAAGTTATGTCACTTTCTCTTTGTTGCTCTACCTTGCTGTCACAAGTTAGTACTTGACTGGGAGTCTTGTCTTGATTTTATCTTTTTACAATCCATTTTAGCAGGTGCTACAAATGACTAAATATACGACGTAGTATATTAATTTTCAGACTATAGGACAATTTCATTTTTTCTGTTGGCATATTTCAAGAAATTTATTTAAATATGAGAAATAAATGATGAGGACTGACTTCCCTCTTACCATGTTTTAACTTCTGTTGCTTATGTTCCTAAATTACAAGAGCAAAGCTGTCAGGAACTGTTAATGCTGTTTCTCTGCTCTTAATGGGTGTGACATAAATTAGCATAGTCCTTTGCTAAACTACAGAATATAATTGTTGTTATACTTCAAAAGATACTAAAATTTGAGATGAGATGAATGGCCAAAATGCTGTGGGGAAAAGGAAAAAAAAAATTTAATGTTAATCTAAATTACTGAGAATTCACTGAACGGTGACATTGCTTAGCAAGTCTCTGCTTCCACTTTTGTCAGTGACTGGGTGAAAGAGAATTGAGAATTTTTGTTCTGTTCAGTGAAGGAGGAGTGTGACTGAGAAACCATAACCTTGCTTGAATGTTTTTCATTGGTGTGCACTCTTCAACCATATTGCTCCTATCTGTTACAGATCCTGGCTCTGCCGAACGAACAGCACAAAAAAGAAAATTTCCCAGCCCTCCACATTCCTCTAATGGCCACTCACCACAAGATGCATCAACAAGTCCTATAAAAAAGAAAAAGAAACCTGGTTTATTGAACAGTAATAATAAAGAGCAGGTAAGAGAAGTCATGGTCTTGTTATGCTAGAATATGAAACAATGAAGGATGTAGAGAGAGCTGATCAGGAGCCCTCTCCTCTTTAGGAAGCTTCATTTTTGTACTCTAAGAAGTGGATATTATTTTTTGATTGCAGTGGATGTAGGAGTTGGCATTTTAAGTTGGATTCGGATGTTCTTTTATTTTTGTTTTATATCTGTATGAGAAAGACTACCTGTGTCCTGGTTTTTTATTTCAAAAAGCAAATAAGATGTATAACCAATAAATGCAATTTTGAACAAAAGCATTATGAAGGAATATAATAGCAATAACAACAACAACAATACCTGTTATTAGTTAAAGCCATTAAAAGGAAATGTTCAGTGGGGTTGGTATCCTAGATTAATAAAGATCTCATAATATCAGTGTAAGTCTCTCATCTGCTTTCAGTCCTACTGCCAATTATTAACAGAGGTCCAGCTCCTTCCTTGGTACTCTGCAGATTCGCTCCCATTCCTTTAAATTGCTGGGCAGCGTACACTCCTACCAAACTAGTTAAATCAAGGGGTCACACTGCCAGTACTTTTCAGTCTTCATGCTTGAAATCTTATTTTGAGTGTCTTCTGAATACTGAATTTATAGCACTTGTAATTCTTACAAAAACTTGACTCCAGGAGACTTTGACAATTTCTGATTCAGTGTATGATGCAAGTGAAGGAGTTATATGAAGTGTATTGAATAGCAAATGCTGTAAAGCACCTGCATAATCTTGGAGGAGATTACATGAAATCAGTCTTCAGCCTTACTGAAATTATTTCTCACCTGATTTAATAATGACATGCCTGTGTATTTCTCACAGTGCTTTTGTGTGTCAATGTTTTTTGCCAGGATCATATAAACACAGGATTAAGTTCTGTGTGTTTAAAGCACTTTTTCCTCGTGTAGCAGCATCCACAATAAAAATTATCCTGGTACAACTGCACTGGTTAAGAAAGAAAATGAAATTCCTAATCACTGGAACAAAGACCGAAATCAGGCCTTGTTAGGAAACAGTCTTAGAGAGTCAAGCATATTTTATTGAAAGATAATTGGGAGGTCACGTAATAGCATGCGTAGGCACGCTTGCACTGTTTTAATGTGGCCAGTTTGGCTTTTACTGAGCTTCACTGCAGGCTGTATAAATTCCTCTACATCCTGGATGTTTACTGGGGAGATGTTGCTCTGCTGAAGTCTGAGCTTCTAACTCTGCAGTGTAGAGATAATTTTACAAACAGCGGAACTGAATCTTGGGTATTAATTTCCACTCTTTATTCACGCTATTAAAAATATATGTGAAAACACAATTGCAGTTGTTGAACTTGAAACATTCCCCATAGTAAATCCTTTTCTGTTTTCCAGGTGTCTTAGACCTAAAATATTACAGGATAGAATAAAGTTGTATATCTAATGAAGAAAAGCAGTCAGACTTGCTTATTTTGCTGTATTTGTTACAAGTTAGCAAAACAAAACAAAACAAACACCCAAAACAAAACAAAGAACCAAAACAAACCTGTTCAGTTTTGTTTAGCTTTTGCAGGTTATTTTAAATTTAATATTGTCTTGCCTATCAAATTTGAAATGGGCATGCCTGAAGATGATTGTTTCTAAAGTAGGTGCAAAACTGTCCTCTATATGGTAGCAGGAGTTGTTAAAGATACTATTACTGCTGGACAGATGTGAGCTAAGCATGCAGTTACTTGTTCTGCTCTCAGGTTAAGTTTCAAGTGTAATGTAGCTGAAAGCTGTGGTTCTGATTGGCTGATAAATCCATTTTGAGGCACGACAACATCACTGTAAAACTCCAATTTAATATTCTACATTACAAAGTGTTTTGTAATATTTGAGTATTTCAAGATACTGTTACTAAAGTTATAGTTGCATGAACCTTCGTATTACATGTTGTGGATGCAGTAATAGATATTCAGAATGGTGCCAACAGGTATTTAAAGTGTTGAAAGACAAGCAAAGAATTACGTAATTGTAGAATGTAGCTAAGACAGGTTAAAAATCAGGAACATCTGATACTTAATTGGCCAGTTATAATGTAATTGAAATTGTCAGCTTGTTTTACTACTAGCTTCAATATTAATTGAAACCGAATAGAAATAGTGATCCTTTTCTCCCCAAAGCAGCACTAAAATACTCTTGTTTTTTCTTCAGTTTTCTTTGTCATTCTACAGGTCTTAATAACTTTAATAAAGACTTTAAATAAAAGCTACCACCTATTTGAGCTTGAATTGGTTAGTTGTGAAACAGTTGAGAAAACAAAGCTTTTCTTTCATAACTAAAAATGTAAATTCTTAAAACATTTTACTCTGATTAGAACAAATGAAAAGGTCCTTTGATGCAGCTGAATCATTCATTTTCACTCTTTCAGTTTTGTTGTTTGGGTCTTTTTTGAGTCTTGGAACCTTTGTTTTTTTGGCTCTTAAACTTGGCTTAGACAAAATAAGGTGATAGATGTCTAAAAGATGTAAACACCCTTGAACAAAAACTTAATTCCTCTCATGCTCTTGCAAAAATGGACTTCTGCTCAGTTTGGATATTATGAGCTGGATTCTGTGGAGTAGTTTCACAGGTTTTATATTTGTTTTAAAGCGGTATCTTTGATTCTTAGGAAATTAGTGTGGATATACTGCTTATACCCACTTCAAAGTCAGAATATGTATTAAATTATTCTGGTAATTTCCTTTATCTGCAGTTGAGGAAATGTCCCATTGATGCATCTTCACGTATACACTACTGAGATTTTGGTCTCACAGCTGTGGTACTCATAGCTGCAAACAAAATATGTTTCTGCACTGTTAAATTGCAACTTTGCCCTTTTCAGTTTGGGTTTCCATATGCCTTTGTATCTGTTTGGATGATTGTAGCAGTAATACTTTGGAAATGTAGCTAAAGCCTTGTGCTGTCCCTCTTATTCCACAGGATCTCATAGAACCTTCCTTCTGAAAGTCTTGTCAGGTTATCTGATTAAATATATATACAGCGAAAATACAGAAAATAAGACTTTTCCCATTTCTGTGGTGGGAAAAATTATCTTTCTAGTAGCTGTATCATCTGTAGAATAGAAAATGAAAACCACCAAAATTGATATAAATTCGAGGGAAATTTTAGGTAGCAAAATTCTTTGGAAATATTTGTGGGTAACATCCTTTCTTTGCCTAAAATATTATACAGTGTTACATAATTGCAGATGATATCTCTTCTGGTGTATCTTTTGAGATATAACATCTTCAGCGGGCTTGTTGCTTCTGTATCATGTAATTTGACCTTGAACGTCCTCTGTTCATGCAAATAATTAGACCTTGTCCTTTGTAACTTCAGAAATCTAGAAATCTCACAGTCCATGCTGGCATGTTGGTGGTTTCTGGTGACATTAGTTTATGCCCTCTGTGACTAATTTTGTACAGGATGCTGCAAAGGTATGGAACATGCGTATGCTTGCACTGTTCTATCAGTCACCTGGGCATGTGACAGGTCAAGGGTCTAAGAACTTGTAGATGTGTAAATGGTGTAGGATGCATGCAAAATTATCTGAGAACCAAACAAAATGGTTCTGCAAACTGCAAGCATTTTGATAGTTACAAGTAATGTCATGAGCAAATGGTTTTGCATCAAAAAAATCACAGAAACCAAACTGCCTAAAACTTGATTGTTTCCCTCCATGCCCTCCTCAGCAAACTACCCCTATAATTAATATCAGACAAAATGTTCCCTTGTCATTAATAAATATAATGTGGTTTTCTCATAAATGTTAGCAGCTCTTCAAAGCTGATCTAACAATCTTTAGGTATCTGGGAACCCATTTTAGCCATCCCAGGCTCTTCGCTTCTTGTGTTTTGGCATCAGCTGTGTCATCTTTGAGCTGTCTGGGGCTCAAGTGGAAGACCAGTTCATGCAGTTTACAATGTTAATGCTGTTTTCTAGTGCAGACAAGCCAGTGGAGGTTCTGAGTCTTAAATTCTGATAAGTGTTTAAATGGTGGATTAAACCTCTCCCAGGAATCCTGCTTGTGTAGCGGAGGTGGCTGTTCAGGATGCGAATTTGCTCCTTTGTCATCCTACTCTACAGTTTGCTTTACTAATCAAAATCAGCACTGGCTTGCTTCACTGTACAAAGTTGTGAACTGCTGTGGCTTAGGACAGATTTGCATGGTGTTCAACTTCTTGTTTCAGGACTAACGTCTCCAGTTGTCCCAGGTTTAGCCACCACTAAATACCTCAGTATTTAGCTTGCACAGCCCTGTGGAGTTTAGAGGACCTAATAGCTTCTATGGCAATACTTCTTTCTTGGAGATAAAAGTATTTACTGACGTTCGTTGGGCTGCATGTCTTGCGCTCGATGCCCTCACTTGCCACAAAAATTTATTTTCAGTCTTGAGTGTAAACTGGCATTTGACCTCTGAATAAGAAGTAACCGCTTAATGAAAGATGTTGTCTAATGAATAAGATACTGTGCTTGCATAAATGTTAATCAAACTCTGTGAACTGCTGTTTTCTTATATATTATAAATATTATTATTTGAAAAAATGCAAATTTGTTTTGAAACCAAACCTGTTTTTCTTGCCTACATTTCAGTCAGAACTAAGACATGGTCCGTTTTACTATATGAAGCAGCCACTCACCACAGACCCTGTTGATGTTGTACCACAGGATGGACGGAATGATTTCTATTGCTGGGTTTGTCATCGGGAAGGCCAAGTCCTCTGCTGTGAACTCTGTCCTCGGGTTTATCATGCTAAGTGTCTGAAACTGACAGCGGAGCCAGAGGGGGATTGGTTTTGCCCAGAATGTGAGGTTAGTTTGATGTAAGGAGTAGAATTCTTTCTTGTTTGTGAGATACAAGAAGCTTCTTTCTGTTCTGAAATGGTTCTGGTTTATCCCTATATTGCCTCTTGGTAAAGGTACCAGAAAAATTTGTACAGAAGAGGAGGCATCCACTGCTGCTTCACCACTTTTTATGTGGGTACCTGGATTGTTTTTGCTTTCTTACCATGAGTGTTCAGCTTCCTTTGTGTTTCCATCTCTAGAGAAGGCACCATGTCAAAGAGTGATCTTTTCATCAGGCACCTCTAATTCTGAAAACGTTCTGCAGTTTTGACTAGTTTAACTTGTGCTTCTTCTAGTGGGCTGATCAGCTCTACAGCAGTGCCAAAAAAAATTGCACTGTAGGGTCTACATAAACAAGTGGGTATTTTATTACTGGTTTTTTCCTGCAGGGCTGAGGAAGAATTTAATCATTCCTCTCCAATGATTCCTGGGGAGAGAATACTTAGCATCGAAGTATCTTTAATGAAAGCAAATTGTTTTATTGCATGTTTTTCTTCGATCATTTACTGTCTTAGAGCCCCGGTGACCTTCTCACTTGTTCACATTGCTGCAAACCTGCATTGTATTTGAGAATTTTATGTTTTCACACATTCACTTTGCATGATCTTGAAGATGATGGATAATTTTCTGATCGTCTCTCCCCCCCCCCTTTTTTTTTTTTGATCAACATGTGGAGCAGAACCCAAGGATAACAAAGCATCTGAAGTACTTGCACTGCATCATTAGAAATATTTTGTTTCTTATAAGTTAGTTATTATCTTCCATTTGAATGCTAGAATGTTTCAGTGGAGAAGAATTTACCTAGAAATGTTTGCTGACGATGTTTTTTTAATCTTAACTTTTAGAAAATCACAGTCGCAGAATGCATAGAAACACAGAGTAAAGCTATGACAATGCTCACCATTGAACAGCTATCGTATTTACTGAAGTTTGCACTACAGAAAATGAAACAGCCAGGGGTAAGGAAGAATTTTTTTAATGCTTGGATCATATGTTTGTCATAATGCTAGGTTTTGCTTCCTTTTGTGGATTGTGAACCTAGCTTATTTTATCAGATTGAATGTGACAGCATCTGTGCTGTCTGCCACCTGTCTAGTACAGACGGATTAGTATAGGCTGTATGTACTGCGGTGGAGTGCATTTAAAATGTAGTTTCTTGATGTAACTCCTGGACATAGTTTCAGTAGGTGTAATAAAAATATATTGTGGTTTGCCAGTGGGATGTGGTGGTTTCTCACTCACCAAAATTGGACAATGCTGTCTCTGGGATACAAGGGGAATGAGGAGATATGATCTCTTACTGATACAGTTATATGGGCAAGAACCTTAGGCACAGATGCTGTTACATTATTGATTATACCTGTTGAAAACCTAGCTGCTATCAGTTAGTAGGAATCGTTCTTACCACAAAAGTTAGTTGTATCGTATACCTCTAAAATGCTGAAGAAATTTTCCTCAGTGTGGTGAAAACCTGTGCTGTTAATTTTCATGCAATATGAGGCTGCCGTTCTATGAATTTTTATCAGGGAGGTAAAATTCGTTTTCCTCCACCTTGTACCTGTCTCCATGTGTCTGCCTGGGACTCACTTCTCAAAATCACCATGCCTCATAGTTTCAGCTATTCCAGTCACTCATTCTTGCTTCTAAGTTTCAACAATTCTGACCAGTTTTTCTTCACCAGGCAAGCATTGCCTGGTTTTCACATGTGAAGAAAACAGTAAATCAGAATATGATGTGATGAAGTACCAAGGGTTGTCTTAACTCCTGTTGCCTTCTTGCTCCTGTACATAAGCTAGAGGAGCAGGGAGAGCGTCTCTGTGCCTGCATTGGTATGGTAAAATATGTTGGGAAAACCAGATGTGCAGAATCATCGTCTCTCTGCAACTCTGATCTCTCTATGATGAGTATTTTAGCAGAACAATAATGGCAATTTCTGGGAAGGTTACTCTTAAGTACTGGCAGATTTTGGCTGTTGGAGTAGTGTTAGTCTGGAGTGGTGAATACTATCCTGTTAGGTAGAGCCGTTAAAAGCTTTAAGTGCTGCTTTTCAGAAGCAAAGTGTCAGTGTTTGTTTGTATTGAATTCACAAAGTGTTTTGAAAATGTGGTTAGAAAGCTAACGTTTAATGAATGCTATTGAGATATTTTGCCCTTTAGGCATTTTGCTAATAACCTGTTGTTCTGGTACCTGAGCACTTTAATTAGTTGTGTTTGAAGAATTGCAGTCCCTCCACAGTAGCAGATAAAATGTAGAGTCCCACTGGTAAAAGTTTTGAATGTGTTTGTGTTATGGAGCCACCTTTGTTTTGAAACTTACCATGAGAGTTTGAAAAAGAAGTCATTTGTGAGTCTAGTGAATTGGAAATTTAGTAAGTGTCTTTATTCTGCTAAAAACTATCCGTTGAGCCTCACCTGATACTCCTCACAAAAACCCCTACCGTAAACAATAACAGTACATTTTACAAACCCCCTAACTTTTGCAATTCATTACTTCCAACATATGAAAAAAATCAGTTAAATGAGACCTTTTGCTACCTCTTGTTCTGCCAGTACTATATTACTTCACAAAATTTTATAATTACGTTTAAAGAATTTTCGCTGACATCACAGTTGGAAGCAGCATTAGAAAAAGAATGTCACTGATGAAACTGTTCAGTATTAATAAGCAGTGTGAATTTTTCCCCCCCAACAGACAGAGCCATTTCAAAAGCCAGTTTCACTGGATCAACACCCAGATTATGCAGAATATATCTTTCATCCAATGGACCTTTGTACATTAGAGAAGGTTTGTATGAAGCTAAGGGAGGAAGGTTCCTTGAGGTTGATTGCTATCATTAAGATTTCTGGAGTGTTTGATGGGGGGGGGAGAGGATGCTTGAAATTATTTTGATGCTGGTTTTTTGTTGGTTGTTTTTTTGTTGTTGTTGTTATTATAAATGCCAGTTTGGTTACAGCTTAAAAACAATAATATGCCAGCTGAAAAAGACCACTATTTTGTCTGAACCAGTAACAAAAGCTCAGGAAAAACAGTATGAAAAAGACAAGCTTACAATTATGACTTCCTCCTATATAAATTCATATAATTCCAGGAATAATCCTGTGGGGAGACTTCATTAACCAGAGTTTGTGTTTGATCGTCATGTTTGTAAGCTCTTAACGGATCAGTGGTCCATTAATTTGGGACCGTTTGAGTGTATATCCAGGAGTCATTCCAGACTCATTTTAATGATCATTCAACAAGTACTGTTATCTCTGCTGTACCTGAGGTGCAGAGAAGAAAGAAACAGTCAAGAGGTGGATAATAGGACTTTCATTCTCAGTTCAATAATAATTTAAAAGTTTCAACTCATGAAGAAGTTCTCCATTCCACTGCTTAATGAAGAGTGAAGCATTGCAGAGTTTTGCTGGGACCTGGTGAAGAGACAGCAAATTTTCATTCTCTGTGTCCTTACAGTGAAAGTTGTTGTCTTTATGGTGTAACAAATCCATGTGACTGATTTTATCTAATTGAATTACTTTACCGAGTGGGTAGACTGAGATATCAAACATACTGTCTTTTGTACTATAACCAGCAATTTTTTTCTGGGTCTTGTGAAAATTAAAAAAATAAAAATGCTGTGGAACAATAATATGTCAGTGGAAAAATCAAGGACTTGGTTTTCCAAAGACTCATCAAATGGAACACTGTTTCAGGAAATAAACACTTTTTTGGGGGAAATTTTAAAGATGCTGATCTAAATAATTAATTATGTAGAGTTAATTTAGACAGTTCATACATTTTCAGGGCGGTCAAAGGACACCCTGAGTTTGGCAGGTTCTTAAGTATTTAGAATCATTAGTCTTATGGTAAATAATTAGTCAGTTTGTTAATTGTAGGGCTGATAGGACCAATGTTCAGGAAGAAACTGTCAGTTTACTCATTTCTGTTTCCTGATTCATATTTTTTCTTTACAGAATGTTAAAAAGAAAATGTACGGTTGCACTGAAGCATTTTTGGCTGATGCCAAATGGATTTTGCACAACTGCATTATTTACAATGGGGGTGAGTATTAATACGTACTTATGTTCTCAAATATAAAACTTTTAAACTTGAGGTCATAGAGCAATTTGTAGACTTCTAGTTGGCAAATGCTGAAAGTATCTTCCTGTTAATGACCACAGTGCCTAAGCAGAATGGTTTGGTTTTGCTTTGTTTTAACAACTGGTATACATAGAACTGTAGGACCAAATAGAACCTGTGCTGTCAGTTGCTTATTCCACCTTATAAAAATTTCAAATAAGTAAGAATCATAGAATGGCTTGGGTTGGAATGGACCTTGAAGATCATCTGGTGCCAAACCCCAAGTTGCTTTAGCATTTTGGATTGTGCAGCACTTCATAGGAAACCTAATTGAGGAGATGATACAGCATGTCCCTGGCTGAAAGAGTGTATCAGAGGTAGGTAGGCTCCAGGACGCCTCAAAAACGAACATTTAAAGATTGTTACATTGTTATGTTGAGAAGAAAAGTGCTTACCTTCTGCTTTGCAAGCATGTAGTTTGTACATACATGTTTTACATCATCTCTTTAGATGTTTTTTGTCATTAATGTTTACTTTTAAAACTAAAACCTGTTGATTTTATCATAGTTCTAGCAATATCTAACAATTTCCTTGGTTAAAGCATTTTATTGTTTCCTCAGGAAATCACAAATTGACACAAACAGCAAAAGTCATCATCAAAATCTGTGAGCATGAGGTATGTGTGCCCCAATTAACTCAATTGTTCTGTATTTTCAAAGCGTTCCCTTTCATGTATTAGTGGGTGAAAGAATGTGTTTGCTAATGTGTGTATTGCAAAACTATAATTTATGTAGACCTTCTTATGTTTAAATATGCATATCCATGGCCTATGGAATAATTTTTGGCAAGGCATTGCTAATGTGTCTTCAACTAGGATATTCATGATCTATAATTAAGACTTGTGGGGGGAGGGAAGAAAAGAAAGCGGACAGATGGATTCTGCGCAGACACCTGTCTTCTAAATGAACATTTGAAGGTGGAAAAATACACCCAGATCTTCTGATTCATAGACGTATTTTTGGTGGTTCTTTTGCTGTAATAATATGAAATTCCTCTGAAGAAATGCAAAAATGACTGCATGCATTCTCATCTGATCATTTGCACTGATTTTATGTTAAGTATTACAAAAACTTGCTATTCTAAATGTGATACATTTGAACAATATTTCATTGATATAAATTACCTGATGATCTGACTCTTTAATTTATAGAATTGCTTTCTCCATCTCTGGGCTGACACAGTGATAGTCAGGATTCACGTAAATACTGAGAATTTATCAATTCTTAATAGAACAAAATACAGGTATAACCTGACCCTGATATCTTAACTAGTTTATATAACATGAGCACAAGGAGTAAGCTATGTTATTTTTGGCTCTGCATAAATTATGAAATTAAATGTGCAGTTGAGGTTATATTTTTGCCGTTGGAAGAAATTGTGATAAATAATTATCACTGGAATAAATAAAACATGAAACAAAGGATATATGTTCTTTGACTGGAGTGAATGACAGTAGCATACAATCTGAAGAGGGATGTAACAATGTGACTGATTTATTGACTGGAATGCATACGTTACAGGGGTAGAAAAAGGTGGGTGTCTGTCAAAACAGTGTTGATTTATGACCACAAATTTCTGGAAAAATCATGCTATCAAACTAGATGGGCTAACATAATAACACTGACCACACTTTTGACTCTGTAAGCTCTTCGCTAACTGTTTGATTTTTTCTTTTCAGATGAATGAAATTGAAGTATGTCCGGAATGTTATTTAGCTGCTTGCCAAAAACGAGAAAATTGGTTTTGTGAGCCTTGTGTAAGTTAAGGATTATGGTAATCTACCTAATATATTAAACTAGCAGTTCTCATTTGACTGTTGCTTGTTATCCCCCATTGTTTTAAACCTGTGGTGGTTACTGAGTCAAGAAAAGCTTTTGTAGTTTACCAAGTAGCTTGTGCTTGTGCCTTGTGCTTTGTGGAGTCAGACTATCTCAAGATGTTTAGCTGGAAGAATGCATGCTTTTACAGAAGGGTTGGTTCAGTCAGAAACAACTGTAAGGGGTGTCAGCAACCAGTTTGCAACTAAAATATCCTCAAATATAAGCTATCAGCTCCTGGATCTTCTGTGTTTGCATGTGGTACTTGCGCTCAGGGTAGGATTTCTGAAATATGAATTGTCTCATTCTGCAGGTGTAGATCAGAGAATTTATACTTGATTTTTCTTTCATGACCTGTTAATAGGTTGTTTTCTGGTTTTGCTTAATACTGCACCAAACTTTGGAAGACTCCTTGAGATTCTTAAGTGTATAATCCATCAAATTCTGTCTTGGATTAGGTGAAAATTAGAGAATTTGATAGATTTGGCCTAGCCTACTTTACACTATGATACATATTTGGAGAGGACTAATAAAAAATAAATGAATAAAAAAGTGCAATTATGATGTGTTTAGTTGAGATACTTAAGGTTTTATGTGTTTTATTATTTGGTCCTCTCAGGATTTATTATGTATATATCAAGTATATAGTAAAATGTAATCTTGTATTTGGCAGGTGCCTTGTGCATGTTTGATCTTCATTGAATCTAAGTAATGCATACAATTTAAAAAATGTTGTTTATCAGATTTGAAGGTAATACTGCTTGTATTTTCTTACTGCATATTTTGCCTCTTCCTCTAGAGCAATCCCCACCCTTTGGTCTGGGCTAAACTCAAAGGCTTTCCATTCTGGCCTGCTAAAGCACTGAGGGATAAAGATGGGCAAGTTGATGCCCGTTTCTTTGGCCAACACGACAGGTGGGAATTTAGCCAAAGGATGTCTTTGGCTGTACTTACAAAATTCTTGTTGTAATTTTGTGCTCCTAGAGTTTTTGGATCCTGTCGTTTGAACCTTGACCCCAGTAAACTATGCAATACTGTGGCATATACAGTCTTAGTTTCTTACATGATGTCTGTAGAATGCAAGTCCTGTGTTTGTAAGATTAATACATCTATAATCTCAGTGCGTGTGCAAGTTAATTCCTGTGTCTGGTTTGGTGCTGCAGAGAACTGTAGTCCTTAAAGGTGGAAGAGGCCAATAAAGTTATGTTGTCTAAACACTATGGGAATAAACACATCATTGTAGATTTAAAAAATATAGAAACCTGTTAGAAATACAGAATCTGTGTTGAAAATGCCAGTTTTGCTCTGAAAGGAGTTAAGTTTTCTGTGCTTGTGATCTCTCTGCATGAAAGCAAGCCATGATGAATACAAGTTATTTGTCATGAATTGAAAATATAAATCTATACAGTTATAAAAACATGTACTGTAAAAAAAGCTATATAGCACCATGAAATAATTAAGTCACAATTCCTGGTATTTTAGTATCTTTGAAGGCATGGTTTTACACTCTGCCTCATTTCCTGATAAATAAAATCTGTCCAATACTTGTTGATAGAACATTTCCTGGGATTGAGGAGTTTGATCACCCTGACATGGGGTGTAAAAGAGAATACTGTGTTTTTAAGAATGTGCTTGTGAAGTCTTTTTTCCCTGACCTGCTTTTTATGTTTTTCTGCTGACTATGATGCATGTAAAGACTGTTCAGTTATGGACGTCTTACAGTTACGTAGACTATTCCAATTAGGAATATTTTGTCATGTTTAACCGGTGTTTATTCATGCTTTATGTGTCACTGGATAGAGTAAAATAAGCTAGTAATAATCTAAGACATGCAGTTTACTTAGTTACCAAAACTAAACACTGAACTATCAAAAGAAGGAGGTAGAGATGGTCCTTGAAATGATCTGAGGTGTGCCTATCTTTAGGATTAGGCTATAATAAATTAGTATGTGCACAAAAGTTGCCAATGTCAATCCACAGTGTGAAATGTAGCTATATTATCTTCTATTTTTCTGTTTTGTATGTAGGGCCTGGGTTCCAATAAATAATTGCTACCTCATGTCTAAAGAAATTCCTTTTTCTGTGAAAAAGACTAAAAGCATCTTCAATAGTGCAATGCAAGAAATGGAGGTTTATGTTGATAACATTCGTAGAAAATTTGGAGTATTTAATTACGCACCTTTCCGGACACCATATACTCCCAACAATCAATACCAAATGTTATTAGACCCTACAAACCCAACTGCTGGAACTGCAAAGACAGACAAACAAGAGAAAATCAAACTGAACTTTGATATGACAGCGTCACCCAAGATTCTAATGAGCAAGTCTATGCTGAGCAGTAGTACTGGTCGTAGGATTTCATTGACAGATATGCCACGGTCACCCATGAGTACAAACTCATCAGTTCACACTGGATCTGATGTTGAACAAGATGCGGAGAAAAAAGCAACTTCCAGTCATTTTAGTGCCAGTGAAGAATCCATGGACTTTATTGAGAAAAATACAGGTAAAAAAAAAAAATTTAAGGGGGTACAGGACTTTGCATTTGGTTAAAGCACTAGTTGTATTCTATGCACTTTTTAAAGACAGACTGCATTATGACTCATTTTATGAATAAATTTTAGAAAAAAAGAAGGGTTTAACTTTCAGTATCACAGATAAAAAATAACAGTCCCTTCTGTAACATTGAGAAGGAATAAACAATCTTGAAAAGTGACCAAACGCCTTCAGTTTAGATAGCAGGAATAGTTGCAGCTATCAAAGTGAATGGAGAGTGGAAGTAAATACGAAGAGTTAAAATTGTCATGATTAGCAGGTATTAAATTTAGGATGTGATAGCTCTTTTTCAAGGCAATGGGCTTAATTTATAGTGTTCCCAACTGAGTAGCTAAAATATGGTGAAACTACAGTTCAATAGGCAGAGTGGGTAAAGAAAACAATGAATGTAGAATACAGAATTTGTACTTCTCAGACTTATAATGTAGTCAAAGAGTAAAAGGTAGCTGATTTTGTGGCACTCAGGCAAACTACTTCAGCTTAGCTTTTTTCATCCATAAAAGAAAGTTAGTCACTATCTGAAAGAGATGATGCAGTATATTAATTAATGTGTTTTAAAACTTTGGGTTTCGTGAAAGGACGTCTTTGTGTAGAAAATCAAATCAATGCGTTCCGTTACAATTCTTAGATAAAATGCTGTTATTTATTTATTTATTATAATCTTATCCTTTCTAGCCAGTAAAGGCTAGGCTGTGAAAATGCCTTTGGGTACAGAAGTGTCTTGTGATCTGATCCTGTCCATCTTAAGAAAATGATGACGAAGTAACTGTATGAATTTAAATATATGAAAATACTTGGATTTTTCAGCAGAGTAACATGTCAAAAGGAATAAGTAATTTTATATATAAATTATAGTGTATATATGTGTGTACCGCCCTTATGTATAAGGTGTAGCTAACAAGTACTGTTTTGTGTCTTAAAATATAGAGCTTTTGTTATACCACACTATTATTTCTTTTTAGTAGTGGAGATACTAATGGAAAGTCACATTAAAGCTATTTTGTCAGATAAGATGACAGAAGTTACTGTAGTACTCTGGATTCTTGATTATCACAGCAATTCTGGGGAATTTTTCTAACTTATCCCCAGGCCTTACTGTCCTCAATCCTAGTGCATAGAATGCTGGATTGGATTTAACAGCACTTAAAGTAGAATATTCAGTTTCCCACCTGGCATTTCTACCTGTATATTGTTAGAAGTGTTAACTTTTGTAATATTTACTTTATGTATAAAGTTAGCTGTCCTATTACTGGAATCTGTGTGTTTCAATTTAAATGTAAATTAAATTACTTATTTGCTTGTAAAAAATAATCCAAGTAGTATTACTGCACTATCCTTAGACAAGAACGGTTTTATTTGGTTGCCTCTGTTGTGTATTTTGAGTGATGTGTAGAAAATAAATTGGAAACAGTTATAGAAACAGCTGATATTGCTACTGTTTAGGAATCTGAAAATGTATAGATAATCCCGAGTGTACTGGGGAAGAAAAAGTGTCTAGTAGTGAGTTTAGGATGGAATTTCCAGAGCATTAAGCAGAGATTTGACAGACAGAAATTAGTCTCTTGCTGAGAAAAATTAGTCCTTTTTTTAGGTAATGGCCTGCAATGCTTCCCTTTCTAGACTGTTTGGCTAGAGTTTTGTTTTTGAAACATTATTTCATGGAGATTTTAAAGGCTCAGAGCATAGGATTTTGCCTAAACTCTGTAAAGGTAGAATATCAGAGACTCAGAGACATTTGGTTAACTGATCTCTCGCTGTATTGATGAAGCTTACTATGGTTTGTACTTTCAGTTCTCTGTTAATGTAGCTAGAAAATGGGGTAGGTGGGGTTTTCTATGTTTACTTATATACATGAATTAAAATAGACAGCAATTTAGAGCATCAGAATTTGTTAACATCTAAAATAATCAAATCTTGAAAGCCAGAAACTTTTTGTCACTGCAAACAGAGTGGGTTTGAGGGTAAGCACACATTTGGCCTAACTGTACAGCTGCAATAAAATTATTTTCCTTACAATTTCTTTCTTTATTAAACAAAAATTAAAGGGATAATTGTGACTTCCAATGGAGGTATAACACAGTGTTGAAATTAATAAACAAAAATCCTTTCCCTGCTTGTGTAGGTTTAAAAGCTGTTTTGTCCCAGTGAATATGGCTTTATTGTGATTATTTTTAAATCTGTCTTTATTAATTTTGTACTTTTTCAGCTTCTCCAGCACCGACGAGAACGGGTCAAGCAGGGAGCTTGTCAGGCAGCCCCAAACCTTTCTCTCCTCAAGCATCAACACCAATTTCTGCTAAGCAAGAAAGAACTTCCACTCCAGGAAGCATTCTGAATCTTAATCTTGGTTAGTCTTAACCTTTGAAAATCTAATACTGTTACAGCTGAATAAATTAGAGTGGTGTCAATACAACAAAATATGAAAAAACATGCTTGTATGTGGCTTTAAAATGAACAAGGGGCTTTAAATGAGGCACGTGTGCAGTTATTGTTTCATTTAATATGCTGATCTTCTTTTGTTTTAAAAAAGAAAGCTCATGTTATTGTTTCTCCTGGTTGATGAAACTAGTTAAAGGACGATTTTTTTTTTTAGCCGAACTGTACAAATGAATGTTTCTAAACAGTGGGTAAGTTTCTAAAGGTTGTAATTATATGCATGTTGCTGCTCTTCAACCCTCAGTCTCTCAAGTGAATTGCTGGCAAGGTTTTCTTGTGATCTTTAGGATTTAGGATTTACTAGGGCTTCTTCTCCCTTGCTGCCTTCCCATAACCTCCTCACTGACCATCCCTCTCTAGGGATATAGATGGATGAAAGGAATTAGCAGATGTCTAGAAAATCCCTAGAAGTAAATTTTGGGATTCTGGAGTTGTGAAAGATGGAGTAGGTAAGTACTAAGTTGGTAAAACAGTTCTGAAAATCAAACAGATTTAAATCAGTTTCCTCAGTCATGCTTTGTTCCTGTAAGTATTCTGATTCAGTTCTGGCTACTACCTACCTCCATGTGATACCACATGGAGAAACTGGATTCTGCCCCTTGGTGTTGGCCAAATACTTCAGGGAGGCTTGAGGTCAAATGCTGAATTCATGTTTGCAGTGAGTTACAGATATTCTGAATCTGGATACAGGCTCACAGGTATATTTTTCAGTGTGTTAATCTAGCTGTGTCGACATAACCATAGAATTAATTTCTTCTGCTCCACTGCAGCTCTTTGTCATCTTATCTGAGGCAACAAAGCATTTGGAAGACTTCACCTGCAAGTAGAATATCAGCTATTTTCTCAGCTTTAGGGGAGTTTCCTTTGCTAAATAATACTCTTTGGTGCTAGGAATGAAAATAGCAACCCTTCTTCATTTAATAGCGTCAGCTGTGAATCCTATGGTTTTCAGATATGATTTACCGCGTCTCATTGTCATACATAACGTGAATAGGGTTTCTCTCTGAAAAAACAAAAGTGGAAGTCCCGAAAATGAAGTCACTTATGTATCTTCAGCAGAATACTGGGAGGAGTCTATGATCATTCTCCAATTCAGCAATAAGGAAGGAAAAATAATGGAAACGAGCCATCTGTTGTTACTGGAAGACTGGCTAAATTGAAAAATGGAGGTGTGAATGACTAAGCTATACACAGATTGCTTTGAAAAAATGCATATTCCAGATAGTATAGGATCTGTCTTTGTATAACAGAGGCAGAAAAGATAGACCAACAAGTTTGACTGAGTAAGGACTGAAAATTTTCAGATTGGTAATGAGAAAAAGTGAAGACTTTGGAGATGAGAACTTGAAGTTTTCTCTACAATGGGCTTGTCTGCCCTTTGGCTCTGTTTTCGTTTTACTGATACTTTGATATTAATGAGCCAGATTGGAAATCCAGGCCTCAGTGATACCTCCTTGTAGGTTAGATAGAGAAATTTGGATTGTGAAACTTTCATATATTACGATGTAGGGTTTCCTAAGGAGGTGTTACAGTGTCTTGACTTATTCTGCACCCATTCTCCATTTCTTCTTCTGTTTGTATCCTGCCATGTAGTTGACTAAGGCTATGAAGGCCTTGAATCAAATTCTGTACTAAGGGTGATATAACCATTACTGCTGTGGAATTAGTGTAGATTGGGTGACATAGCACAGGCAGAAGAACCTAATTTAGTAAACATTTCCAATACAAGGAACAAATTTTTCAAAAATACTTAAAGTGACTTAGAACTGTCATTTTTATTTTCAAAATTTACACAGCACTGCACGTGATAAAGTTTGTATTATGTTTAGTCTCTTCCAGTATGAATATGTGACATAAGGAGGGTGAAATTCAGTATTATTTTTATGACCATTTCACTGGGACTAGAAAGGACGATTGAATTCGTGTGTGCTATGATGCATATATATTACAAGCCAGGATGATCCAAACTATAGCCTGTATATTTGGCTTGTGGGATTGCACCACAGAAGTTGCTGCCCCTCTCCAGGAAGAGATGAGAAACTGCTATTTTAGCAGTAAACAAAGATTGCATGAACACTTGAATGGTTCTTTCTGTACCTGCTCTATCTGTAATGTAGATACTATTTGCAACCTGATAGGAGATAGAGTGGCCAAGCCTGATCGAAATGACTGTACTGCTGAAGTGGAGTTGTTATGTACTGTGGCTCTTAAATTTTAAATGTGGAATGTATCTTGATATTAAGTTCAAACTTGCAGAGAATGTCTGGTTTCTCTGACTTGTGCATCAACAAAATCTGTCTTGTAAATATACGTGGGTTTGTTTTTTTTTTTTTTTATTAAAATAAGGCAATATGTGACATCTTTAATTGCTGTGGCATGAAGGTCCAAACGAAGCACAAATGCACGTTGTGCCAGTGTTGCCTTTTGTCCTTTTCCAGCATATGGCGTTGGTTCTTTTGATCCTACCATGAGCCAGTTCAATGAGTTAAACTGGCCAAACCTAATTCTTGTCTCCATTCCTTCCCCCTTCTTCATGGCCTCTTCCTCCTCCCCCAAACAAGCAACTAACTCCAGACTGGTTTAGTGCCCTGAGCACTGATGGAGTGTCAGCACCATCAGCAGTAGCTTACTGGAAGTGCTGTCAGCTTACAGACCTGCATGGTGATTTCTTGATCATTTCACATTGATGGAGAAAATGTCCACATAATTGATGCATGCATTTTGCATGTGAAATATGTAGTATCAAAGAGGAAGCAGCCATTGTTTGTAGTGAGTTCATTTTAGAATTATTATTTAGGCCATAATTATAAAGGAAGTGAAACATGTTTCAGATTGTTTGCATTGGTACTCAGTAAAATTTGTCTTATCTGGATGGTGATCTCTTCTTTTTGCAAAATACTTTTCTTAGTTCCTTTTTCTTTTTCTAGATCGTAGCAAAGCTGAGATGGATCTGAAAGAGTTGAGTGAGTCAGTCCAACAGCAGACCACTCCTGTGCAACTCATTTCACCAAAACGACAGATACGTAGTAGGTTCCAGCTTAATCTTGACAAGACAATAGAGAGTTGTAAAGCGCAACTTGGTAAGTATATCTTGAGAATCCAATGGACATCTTAAGGATACACTTAAGGAAATTTTGAATTGGAGTTTAAAAGCAGTTTTTTAGTAGTAAAACCTTAAATATTTTATGCATTAAAACAAGAATAGAGGGTGTTTTGAACTTTTTGAGGCAAGTAGAATGCACTGAACTCGTTTAATTTAAAATACAGTGCGACGGGATGTTTCAAATTTTTGTCAAAAAGCTTTCATCTTTTTTTACCATTCTGATGTACATAGTATGACAGAATTATAGATATTAGAGCATGACAGAATATAAATGTTAATATTTGCTTTGTAAATGGAAAGTTTCAAGAATTGCACCTAACTTAATATCAGTTATACAAATTAGTATATCCAGCCTCTCAGGAGCTGAATGCTGTTAGATACATTGGCGTTGTCTAGCACTTAATTAAAGACTTTCTAGGCACTAAAAAAATGAGAGATTTTCCTTGCAAAACTTAAACAGTCTGAAATTGATTCTGCAAACTTGCATGTCAGTAACTTTAATCAGGTGAATAATGTTACTGATTTTAAGATGGCTTCTTGTGGATAAAAATAATTCCTCTTTGTATTTGTCAGCATTGGTCCTAAGTTGAACGAAACAGCTTGCAGGTAGTGGAAAAAAGCAGTGAAAGGAGGGCCATTGAATGAAATAAAAATATGAATTGGAATACGTGGAAGGTAATTCTTATACATTCTGGTATTGAGATAGGGTACTAAGGGAAGTGTTTATAGCTTAAGGACTGACAGTTAAGATAATGGTATGTATACACTTCATTCCAGTATATAGAGTGTTTTTTTTGGTTATGTCAGTCAGTCTGATGTCAGCATGGAATGTACTTTCCTCCCCACAATTAGGAATAAATGAAATATCTGAAGCTGTTTATACTGCAGTAGAACACAGTGACTCTGAAGATTCTGAAAAATCTGACACCAGTGACAGTGAATATAGCGATGAGGATCAGAAATCAAAAAACGATCAAGAAGATGGAGAGGACAAGGAAGGTACAAGAAGTGACAAAGAATCATTGAGCTTGAAAAAAAAACCTAAGCCCCCAGCACAAAATGAAGACAAGGAGGAACTTAAAAGCACAAGTCCAGAAGTGGAGAAAACAGATGACCTGGTCAAAGAAAAGGCAATTACAGACACTGAAAAAGAATTTTCTGAAAAGGGAAAAAGTTTACAGCATCCTACAAAAGAAAAACTGAAAGGTAAAGATGAAACAGACTCTCCAACTGTGCATCTAGGACTGGACTCTGATTCTGAGAGTGAACTTGTCATCGATCTAGGAGATGATCATTGTAGCCGCGAAGGAAGGAAAACCAAGAAAGACTCTAAAGAACCTCCTCCCAAACAAGACGGTAGGATGAAATTCTCCTTTTTTTTTTCTTTCTGTTCTGTAGGGCCAAAGCTGTTACCTTTATTTTTGCATTAAGATAAAAATATTTGTACTAAAACAATTTTTAGGAATGATTTTTCATTCTTTTTGACTATGAAAAGAAAAGTTTTCAGTCCCCATTATAGTTTCTGGTTTAAATAAAATATGTTTCATTGAGTTTCCTTTTTTTCGGCAGCATAGAACTATGAATATTTGTAATATTTGTTCCGTGGCAAATGTAGAATGTATTTGCAATTATGCAACTTTCAGTTGAATCTTACATTTCTGTAGACCTCCCAAAATTGCAGGTGTAGAAGAAGTTGGAACTTATCAAACATACGAATTGTGTAAGGTCCCATTGAAATCAATGTAAATGCTCTCAGTAATAATCAAAAGAACAGTTAAATTGCATGTATTGTCCCTGAGATAGTGTCCCTTGTTTCTGTGTTGCTAAAAGAGGAAAGCAGTCTCAATTAATGAGTACAGTCCTTTTGCTGAGCTTGTTCTGCATGATAGTCTTTTGACAAACCAAAACGGAAAGCCAGAGTTAAACGGTTAGGTGGAAAAATATTTTATTCTTCATGTAACTTTCTCTTCTTGTCTATGTTTTATAGCATGTTGGCTCAATCATTTTATTTAAAACAATGTTTCATCAGTTAACTAAGCATACTTTAGAAGACAATGTTTCTGAATTTTGAATCTTAAAATGGAATTTAATGGATAAATGTTATTGTGGGGTAATCAGGAAAATAGGCTTATAAACTAAAAACAGAATTGTAATTTTGAGGATTTATATTGACTCATTTTTATTTAAAAATTCGTTAAGCAAGGCAGCTTTATGAATTTCAAAAATAATGATTCATTTATTACTATGGGCCTAAACCACTAATGGTTGAAATAATAAGTAATTATAAAATTTTACTTTAATATAGAGGCAAAATAATAATACATATTTGGAGTGAAATTAAAAGTGAATTTAAATATTCATATATATAGACCTATATGAATATTTTCTAGACAAACCTTGTATCCTATCCATGATTCCAAGGCCCCTGTCTTTACTTGTGTCTATCAGATATTAAAATGCCTTGGTCCAGAAAAGAGTTCTGATGCATGCAAATCTGAAGGTCCTTGCCCCCTTTCCAGAAACCGTCAATGCAGCAGCCTTCTCTTTCAGATATGTTTTTCCTGTCCACAGCTTTGGAAGAACAATCAGGTTCCTAACTTGATCTGATATGTGGAACGGTCAGCTATAAACTCTGGAAGACTTTTGAGGAAACATACGTTGTATACTTGGTTGTCAGTGCCAGTTCACCTTTGTTTAGGAAGATTTTAGTATGCTCTTCCTTCAGGTGTTGTTCAGTCATTGTTCCTTTTCAATGTATTTTTCTCCTGAAAGAAATTGGGTTGACAGACATAAGTGGTAACCCAGCAACATCCTAACACATGCTAACCTCTCACATATCTTCTGAACAGGCTCAGGCTGGTTTTCTGGGTTTTGTACTTTTTGTTTTGTTTTGTTTAATGGCTAGTGCTTCTGAATTGCCACCAACTTCAACTGGACTGAAATGAGTTTACTTGTAGAATATTGAAATGAGTTTACATGTTGTATATCAATTACGTTTTGAGGAAAGTAATTCAAAGTAGACTGGAAGGTGCATATGGCTCTTCCAATTAGATGGAAAATTATGAATTAAATATGTTGGTGAAAAGCTGGCGTTATATTTTATTTTGTTTAGTTGTAGGTAAAACTCCACCTTCCTCCAGTGCAAGCACGCAGCCTCTACCAGAAACTCCAGTACTTACCCGCTCTGCATCCCAGACTCCACCAGCTGGTGTGACAGCAACTACTAGTGCTTCTTCTACTGTTAGTGCTCCATCTGCAGCCACTGGAAGCCCTGTGAAAAAGCAGAGGCCCCTGCTGCCTAAGGAAACTGCTCCTGCTGTGCAGCGTGTAGTGTGGAATTCTTCAAATAAATTTCAGACATCTTCTCAGAAATGGCACATGCAGAAGGTGCAGAGACAGCAGCAACAGCAGCAGAGCCAGCAGTCTCAGTCACAGCAAGCTCAGTCCTCTCAAGGGACAAGATACCAGACAAGACAAGCAGTTAAAGGTATACACTTTCTAACTCAATGTGCTGTGATGCCATAATTCCTCAGTAGTGATCTCAGTGCTCCAAGGCTGCCTAACCAGGAGTTCTTCCATATAAACAAAATCTCAAAGTGTGGTTCTACTCTGATAAGTGACTTTAAAATACAAGAGCTTATTCACCATACCTGCTCTTTCTGGTGTGTATTTAGAGTCATGTCTACTTATTTTAATTACAAAAAGTTTTTGCGTGTACCTGTATAAATATTTTTGCCATTCTTAGCCATTACAGATTTGGGAGGGTGAACTGAATTATTTTCTGGATTATGTGATAAAACCATTAATTATTCCATTTGCATGATTACCACTATCACCTCAATATATACAAACGATCCATTTTTATCTGACAATAAGCTGATCTGCATGTTTTTCATAGAGTGTAATTTGATAACAATGAAATTACCCAGGCTACATTTGTCTTTGAAAGCCATGTTGCTTAACTCTTAACAAGACTTGGATGCTAGTTAACTGAGCAAACAGCCACAGCATTTTAGAATGTTGTCACAACTGTTTTTCTTACCGTCCCTTTGCCGGAGGTTTCCCTAGTAGTAGGCACATGGTAATATAAGTTCATGCTTCTGTTGCTTCACTTTGTGAACAGCAACTTTATGTAAATCTAGCTTCATCTATAATTTCAAGTCAATAAACTGAACTGTTTACTGGTGTGCCTAATGAATAGGTGTTCTCCATTCTGCCAACGCTGCTGGCAAGCCAGTAATTTCATACAGAAGAGAAATTTAGGAAATGGGTCACATGCAAACATTTACCAGAGCCACATTTCTCTGGTCCCAAACTGCTTTTCTGACTGTCATTTAAAAGGTGTTGAAGAAACAGTATCTTTCTACTTGTAGACTGCACAAATTTGACTCAGAAAAATAGATGTGAAAATTGGTTAAGTCTTATTTTTAACTGAATCATACTTTAGTATAAAAGCTTAACTTTAAATGTTCAGCCTATGAGTTTGTTTTATCAATGTTTACTATCTAAAAGTATATCAAATGAAAACCATAGATGTACAGATTTCTTATATACTGAATTGCCATAAACAACAATATAGTACGTAGGGGTAAATCGAATACCTTTTTTATTTCAGTAATTCCTGTTCTGAGGATATTGGTAATGAAGACATCTTTAATAATATTAATCATTAAAAATATATTGAAAAGTATTGTCCCAAAACCTTTTTTTCTTAAAAATATTTAAGGCAGATAAGTCATTAGGGATGAAAAGATGAGGGTCTTTGCATTTTGATTTGTACTCTGATTTTTTTAATTACCCACTCTTTAAGATTGCTTGGAATATTGACCAAAGATTGAGAAAACTTCTTTTATCCTGTTTGAGTTAACACTATGAAAAACTTCTTTGCTCTAACGAGTTAATCTGATGTTGCATTCCTTGCTCTGCAGCCAACCAACGGCTAACGTTGATCTGGGTATATGTATGTTAAACATGTTGCAACACTAATAATAATTAGAAACATTAATAACAAAAGAATGGGAGTAACACCAGGGAGTATTACTAAAGTAGGCTTTCTTCAACAGTAGCTTACTAAACCTTGTTTCAGGGCAAAAAGAAAACAAATTCAATAATATGCTTCAGAATTATGGCAAATGAAAATGTCAACATCTAACTTGTGCTCATATGTACGGTATTAGTTGGGAGTTCTCCAAATTGAGAGGTTAGGAAGTGAATACCTAGGAAGTGGGATGGAAGAGTCCCAAAATGGGAGGAATATAGATCTGAGGGAGATTTTTGCATTGGCCAGTTTAAAATAATAAGTTCCAAAGATATATTTGCTTCATTACCTTTAAGCCTTAAAATTACGTACAAGTTCAGTGGCTGGGCACTGTATAATTTAAATGGCACCATTGTGTAATAATGTAAGTCTTTGAAGTGGTTAGGTGCACGCATTTAAGTTAGACATTAAAGTTAGAAGTTTACCTATTTTCATAATTTTTATGTGATTGATCTGCTGTATGTTCTCTTTTCTTAGCTGTGCAGCAAAAAGAGATCACCCAGAGCACTTCCACATCCACTATAACCTTGGTTACAAGTACTCAGCCTATTTCTATGGTTACCAGTTCTGGATCTGCAAGTACACTTTCTTCCTCAGTTAATACAGACTTACCTATTGCAACAGCCTCAGCTGATGTGGCTGCAGATATTGCTAAATATACTAGCAAAGTAAGTTCTTGATCAAGGTTTTCTTGAAACTTTATTTTGAAGTGAACTTTCACATTTTTGGCATTTCAAATTCTGAAATAACTTTATTTTCAGGTTGTCATATGTTATAAATTCATTCTACTAGGTAGGAACAGCTAGATTCTGACAAAAGTGCTGAACCATCATTTTAAAGCTGGCTGAATGCTGCCGTTCCAAGCCAGAGTGTGTATGTGATAGTCTTCAGCTGCTCAGACACTTTAGACCCTTTCCTTCTCATGTTCCCCCGTTGCTGCTTCTTACTTATGTTGCATTGTGTTTTGGACCATTTTCTGTTTTCTCCTAAAGGTGTAGATATCTCCTCGGCGTCATATTTACAGTAAACATTCATATTTCTTCATCTGTGTTCAGTAATGCATATTTAAAAATGTGGTTTTGTTTTAAAATACTTTATAGCTTCATCAGATGGTAACTTGTCATAAGTGTGTATTCATGTATTAAAACAGAAGCTAAGTTGCTAAATAGAAGATGTAGTGTAATAATTGTATCATAATAGTGACAGTGAGGGTTGGGACATTGGCTTTGCATAGATGCTCTTAGCTCTTTATTTCCTTTTATAATATTCACCTTGATTTTTTTTAATTTGAAGTTGAGTACCCAGGCATTAAAAGCACCAGAATTAATCTTGACTATCAACTTTTGATGTTCTCATTCAACTGTATGGTCTTAGTGGGATTCTCGGTGGTCAGCAGTTTCAGTAAATGTCTTTATTTTAAGTTATTTTTTTAAACTTTTTTTACATTTTTCCCCCCAAACTTATGGGTTTTATGGTGGTGTGTTTTTTTTTTTTTTCATAAACAATGGCAATTTCTTGGAAAAGTAGAAGGTCAAGCAGTTCACCAGTTTAGGACACACAAATCAGAGTCCCGATCAAAATTGTTGTGTTCTAACTTCTAAATAGTTCTCTAAAAGGAGACCCAGATAAATATATAGTGAGATAGGGGCATTGCTGATAGTAACATAAGTTCACATTAGAGTGGTTGAAGGGAAGTGAGAGTGGGTATATATCAAATAAAGTGGTTTTTTTCATTTTGTCTTTCAGATGATGGATGCCATCAAAGGAACAATGACTGAAATATATAATGATCTTTCAAAAAATACTACTGGAAGTACAATAGCTGAGGTTAGTGTATGATTAAACAAAAGAAATACTGCTTGTATTTTAAGTATGAAAGTTGCAAAATAGTATTTTACTATAAGTACCATATAACTATACCTACAAAGTATTATAAATTGAGATTCTCTAGAGATCCTAACTTCTATCCTGTTTTAGAAGTAATGGTTAGAGTGGTAGAGAAAAACCCTCAAAAAACATCAGATGGGTTCATTAAGGTAAGCAGCAAGAACAGTAAGTCATCCAGCCCAGATCCTTAAAGCTTCTGTTGAGGAATTAATTTTGTGTCACCTTGTTTAAAATAAGAAATGAAGTAGGTTTTGGTTTTGTTTTTTTTTTTTTTTTTATAAAAAGTATCATTTTTTAAAGCATATATTTGTCTACCAGAGGAAGAAGATTTGAATTTACTTGTAGTCCAGTAGCTTATTCCAGTTATGTAATTATGACCGTAGGTTTTAATACTTTTTAAAAATACTTTCAAAACTTTTTGCATTTTTTATGAAATGCTATATATTGTTTTTAATTCTCTCTGAAGATAGTACTTAGTATCTTTTAAGTGTTTACTTTAAACTTGGAAAAAGCAGATTAAGCAGTGTAAACGAAGTACAAATGTGAACAAATGAAGCTCAGAATCAAGTGTGATGGTTTGTTTGCTTGTTTTAACCAAAATAAGGAAGTCACAATTTTGAGCAACAATATTTGTATTCCCTGTCCACAGTGAATGAAAAAATTGCTTTCCTAAGCCTCATCTAATAAAACAAAACAAAGAGATTTCATGCTAATAAATGCAAGCAAAACTGAGGAATAGGTTTTCTATACCAGTCACAGAAATTTGAGACTTGACTAATTTCAGAGGAAGCAAGAGCAAGTTTAATAGAAGTGGGTTTTGTTTTCAAACAATCCTGTACTATTTATGGTAGGAAAACCTAGCAAACAAATATTTAGAATACATCAGACTTTGGTTTGGGGTTTACTAGAGTCCTGTCCTCATGTTAATATGAAGGAGCCTTGATGTAAGTGATGATCAGGCTCTTTGCTTTGAGCATGTTTTTCTAAATAATAATTACTTATTATACACTTCACCCTGTTTATTATTACTATTAAATTTTTAATATTTAGATTCGGCGTTTGAGGATCGAGATAGAGAAACTTCAATGGTTACATCAACAGGAACTCTCAGAAATGAAGCATAACCTAGGTATGGAAATGGCAGTCCAAAATAGTGTATCAGTCCAAATGGTCGTAGTATGTATTAACCTTCATTATATGGTATTACAAATTGTCCAAGTGAAGGACATAACACCTTATACAATGTGCTGTGCTGATGTTAGCAGACACCTCTTGAGTATGTAGACAAAGTTACTTCTATCTGTGTGTAGTAAGCAACAGGTGTTCAGCCCTCTAAGACAAATTTAGGCTAAAGAGAGCTTTTGATAGGACAGATTAACTCTTTATGCATCATTGGATAATCCCTCTTCATGAGATATTTTATGCTGATTACTTCATTCCAATTCTCATAGGAACCAGGTTCTGTTAATACAGCCCCTGGGGGAACCTGCTTCCTCTGGTATCTTTGGAGATTGTAGCTGACATTTTGGTTCAGATCAGCTGTTGGTGTATATACTTACTTACTTACTTACCTATTTATTTAAACTGAATAGTCAACCTCAACTCAATCTTGATGTCAGACTCTCAGTGAAATAGATTCGAAATACTACCTTAAACAGATAAAAGCATATTCCTCCTAGGAGGAGGATTTTCATCTCTACATGCAGTCCAAACAGCCTTAGGACTGTGCAATATGTTGTCCTTGTCCGCTTTTTGAGTCTCTTTCTGCAAAGCATATCTGGAATGGAAGTGAATTAAGGGCTGAATAACTCCATATTCATACTCATGTCGTTGGTTTTTTAGTAACATTTTGCCTTTCAAATCAGGGTAGACTAGTGTTTCCAGTGCTGCAGTCCAGTTGCAGCAATCTTTGGAATTACTTTACTTGTATTTGCCCACTTTCTTGAAGATTCGGTCAAGCTATCTTTCACTCATAGTCACTCGTATTGACTGAGGTATCAGTTCTCAACTGCATTAATAGTGGGTGGCCCTCAAAGTGATCTTGAAGCAAGGCTCAGATTTGCAGCTTTATTCACAGAGTGATGAGTTTTTACAACTTTGTCAGTGTCCCTCCTGGAACTTTCACATTTTTCGTTGCAAAGAAACCAAGATGCAATGAACAATTGTTTCACTGTTTTTTATGAGAAGAAATATAATTCTCTATGTTTTCTGAATATTGGAGCAGAACAAAATTTTGGGCTTGTAAAGACTACGTTAGCAGCAGCAGCTGCCTACATCCTTTTTGTGTTTATGCTGCATCTAGTGCAGATGGATTCTGATCCTTTGTGAGCCATCTAGAACTATATTGTTGAATGGAAGGTAATGGTTAAGGGTTAAAATTGTGGTGGCAGAATAAGAAAGGATGGTGGAAGACTTTCATTTATTGACTAGGTACAAAACAGAGATGGCCAAATTCAGCAACTATTTTGATTTTTACTTCTAATTTCATGTTGTCTTTAAACTCATGAAAATCACTGTTTTGCACCTTGCTGTTGCGGGGCAGAAAATGCAAAACTCATCTTCCTTTGCATTTTGAGTAGAACTGACAATGGCTGAAATGCGTCAGAGTCTAGAACAAGAACGAGATCGTTTGATTGCTGAGGTGAAGAAGCAGCTGGAATTGGAAAAGCAGCAAGCAGTGGATGAAACAAAAAAGAAGCAGTGGTGTGCTAACTGCAAGAAAGAGGCCATTTTTTATTGCTGTTGGAATACGAGCTACTGTGACTATCCCTGCCAGCAAGCTCACTGGCCTGAGCATATGAAATCTTGTACACAGTCAGGTAATCTTTGCTCTGGGTTGCCTTTGTCACAGCTGGGGTGGGTTAGGGTGGGTGGAATCCAAAGTGACTCAATATTCTTCATTTGCACGGGTGCAGATGTGCCTGTGAAGAGTGACTGTGGACTGGTACACGTGAGTAGTGTCTACTTTCTCTTTTTTCCTTTATTTTAGCTACTGCAACACAGCAAGAAACAGATACTGAAATTAGCACAGAAACATTAAATAAATCATCCCAGCCCAGTTCAAGTGTGCAGCCTACACCCACAGAAACAGCCAGCACCCCTAAGGAAAAGGAAGGTTCAGCTGATAAAAGCAAAGAGAGTGTTACAGTGAGTATCAATCATTGTGGTCACTTCAGACAAAAATAATATACAAGATTTCTCTGAAACCTACCCCTAAAGGCTTCCCTGGATCAGCCAGGAATTTATGACCATTTGCATATTTCAAAGGGTGTGATTTGGGGATTGAGATAGGGAGTTGTGTGGTTTATTTCTTCATCTTAGAAAAAAAAAAAAAAGAAAAAAAAAAAAAGAAAAAACCAATCAAACCCTCCTTCTGTCCTCTGGGAACACCCTTTCCCCTTCACTCATTCCCAATAAAACCTTGTGTTGGCTTGACTCATCCTTCCAGCCAAAGGGGACTGGACCTCTTTCTCTCTCTCTCTCCAGGACCCATCAGTGTAGCTTCTGGTCTGGATACAAGTTGCCTTCTGATAAGCAATACTGACTGCAGCACTTCCAAGCCCTTCTTGCCTGGGGGTTCAGAGGCCAAGCTCAAGACCTGCATTCAAATCAACTTACTTTATCACAACAGACTGCCACTAGGGTACCACAATGTTCCCTAACACTGATACAGCAATTCACCTGGATCTACAGTTAACGGAGCAGTGTGCAGTTACGAAATCCTCCATAGCATCTACTCTGATAGTATTCAGTAGGCAAGGATGAGCAAATGCTCTAATAAAAGGGACTTAACATTGCATATATAGAAAATGTTTATAGAGAAGATTCTGCTTTATAGGTAGGGCTTGACTATTAGCAATTTCAGCATCGTTTTTCTTCTGCCCTTGCAAGATTTTAAAATGAAAAATTTTACGGGGGGGCTGATCCTTCAAACCCTTACATATGATCCCCCACATCAGTAGGAGCCTTGTTGTACTTTAAAATATTAAAAGCAAACTAATTTTGTAGTATTGTGATTCCAGCATGATGTCTCATTGAGATAGTCCTATAGAATTGGGAAGCATAGTAAACTAGAGAGCTGTGTTCATTTCTTGACACTTTTGCTACTGTCTGGTGTTAGATCTCTGGGCTTGACATGTCATCTAAGGGAGTAACTTGGGAAACAGATCTGAAGAGGGGAAAAAAGGATGTGCTGTTCCACCTGAATGCTTTGGTGAAGTTAGTTAAACTCTGGCTCAGTTGATGTTCGTATGCATTGTTTGTGGCAGCACAACCTTTGTATTACTGGGGAAATAGGGAATGGGAGAAAATCAATTACCTAAAACTTTTGCCAGGGAATATTCCAGTTACACAAATCTGGAATTGCTTTCACATAGATGTTCTACCTGAAACATCATGCTGTATACATTGATCATGTTCATAATTTGAATTTTGTTTTATTAACAAAGAAGTAACCTGTGAATTCATTAAGATGCAAATTTTTAACACAAACAAAACATCCAACATAAATTTCATATAATAATAATAATAATAATAACAACTAGGTGGAATTTATGTAAAAGCTGAGACTTCTACTGAGGTTGCCTGTGCTGTCTCTGCAGATAGCAACAGGTGTGACAAGCAACCAGCCTATAAAACTGGTCCAGGTACCGCAGACCACCACCTATATTCCAACTACTCAACCCACAATTGTAAGTACAATATCATCATTTAAAGTCTGCAGTAGTACTGTTCCTGGCATTAAAATTGCTCACTATTTCTGGGGGGTTGTCTCCGTCTGCTGTTCTATCAAGATATGAATTCACTGGTATAGTCTCAACTTGCAGTGCAAAATGTCTTATTTTGCTGTGCAACATTCCACCCTTTCATTTCACCATTCATTATTACAAGGATTCAGAAATCGCCATTAAGTATAGCAAAGGCGCTGAGGACAGTCAGACTTCCATTTTACATTATTATGTTAGTTATTTGTCTGTTCCATGTATATACTTGACCACAACATCAATGTAAATATACAGAATTCATTTAAAATATCTTTTAAATATCTTTTTGTCTACAGTATCCTAAAAAGATTTAACTAATTCTGAGCTATGCTTGATATTCCTGTGACATCTCAGTAACTACGAAAGAAAATATGCATTCATCAGTAGTGTATCTCCCATGCAGTCTTGCACATTAGCGTTATGAAATCATGAGAAATAGCATTGGAATCAGGCCTGGTTTTTTCCATCAAAGACTTAACCGAGGGCACTTGAATCCCCTAGTGTCAGTCACAGGAGATGGGACAGAAGTGAGTTCCATTTTTGTATTTTACTCATTGTAATATCCCATTCTTTCAACTGGTCGTGTTCTGCAGTGCTCACTTCAGAGTCAGCGTGGCATCTGAGCTGATGCTCCCCTTACCAAAAGGAAGTATGCTGATACTGCCTGGGTAACTGAACGGCACGCTGCCTCAGTGGTGGGTGCAACAGAGAGGCCCCTGGGTGGATAACTGCAGTTCAGTTCCGACCGAGGTAGTTTATAATAGTAACTATGTACTAATTTAACAGTGTACCTTAATCACACTGTGGTTGTGAGGCCTAATTCGCTATAGAAGTTACTCCGTCTGTCCCTCCTTGCGTACACACACCACGCGCGCGTGCACGCCCCCACCAGCTGCAGGATACATGCCTCTGTGCGTGCGTGTCTCTGAATACATGAACACAGGGACATGCACACGTACATACAGTGTTTCATAGCCATTATATTCCACACAAATGTTACTGCTCTTAGCGGGGATCATGACTTTTCACATTCCTAGCAGCCTTTTAACTCAACTCATTTTGTCTCAACTGAGAGCACTGTGCACCTTTGCAGCATTGGCCCTAAGTTGCTTGGACTGAATTACTGTAACAACAAGGTTTTATGTGTGTTTTAAAATCAAATAGCAAACATCAAAGGCTTTAGGCTCTTTTGTGAATAGCTGAGAGTTTGTAAGATCGTAAGGTGGTTTTCTGTAATATTCAGAAAGACGGCAGTTACCTTCATCGGTTTTCTGTAATACAAAGTGTATTGAGTTATGTAAAGCATCGTTGGAACGTCTGAAAGGTTTTGACCTATTTGTGCATGTTTAAAACTTTGTACACATTTGCATTAGTCTTGCACAGCTACAGACACCTCTGTATCCTAACGACTGCACGTGCAATTTAATTCATTTGAAACCTTAGTGCATGTTTAATATGTATGCAAAATGTACATATGTGTAAAATTGGCAGAGGTGGAGAATTGACCTCTCAGGGAATGATCTTAACACATTTAAGGAGTCTCGCACATTCCATATCCTGATCGCTATAAGAACTGAAACTTAATTTTTTCATTTGTGTAAGTGTGTATTTAAAAGGTGACTGTGGCAACCTTCATTTCCCCACCTGTAGTACTAACAGTGATTTACATAATGGCTTCTTTAGGGTTCAATTTGCACTTTGTTTCCAACTAGGAATTTCTTCCTCTGAACAACTTCCAGGGTATCTCCAGGTACCATTTCCATTGAACCCTGTGTACACGTCTAAAAAATAATTACAAAATGGCAGTGACCTAGAATTTATTTATTACATTGGTTCTGTGTCTGGTTTTTATTAGTTTCTGCAGATAAAGTAATGTAAAAATACGAATTCATCATCTTTGCATTCCAGGGAATGGAATGAGTAGGCTTCTGGAAGGCATAGACTTTGTCACAAAGGAGCTGATAAACTCTGTAGGCTGTAATCCATCTCAGTAGGGATACTCACAGTCTCTGTTGAATACCATTAAGACACTAATGTGGTTTCTTAAAGCAGTGTGGGGAAACATTGGGCTTCAGTGAACTTGTGTTTCTTCTTCCATGTTCTCTTTGGAATGTCACACTACCATCGGGGGAAGGTCTGTGCATCCCTTTCAGATTCCTCAAAATCTCGCTTCCTGTTTCTTCCAGCAAACATTGTGAACTGAAATGGATGCATTTGTTTGATCGCCAGTTGTGCATCACTGGAATTGTATCAAAACCTACTTGCAGTTTGTGTGGTATAGACACTTCTAGACTTTCTCACATTTTTGGAGGAAGGTTAAGACCTACAGACTTAAGATTCAATAAATCCTTTTCCAGATCTTCCAGAGTGATGTGACTTGACCAGATTGTTCGACATTCTTGTGCCTTTGTCTCTGCATCTGTAGAATCAATTACCACCTATAGAGATGTCCTGAAACTTCATTTGTCAAGATTTATAAATCATGATCTGTATGATGGAAGTGAAAACTTTATTCTATATTAATATTTTTACAGGGTGTGTAAGACAGCTCACAGTAGTGCTGGTGTTTTTGTTCACGATTTGTGCAAAAGTTAACTTAAGTACTTTTTTGTTCAAATGGATGTTCTTCGTTCTCTTCGGCGTAGGCTGAATGCATGGGGGAGCTCCTTTTGGGGAAAAGATTTAAGTAACGTGTAACAAGAATATACTTATAAACAAGGGTATTTTTGTACTCTGGTTTGATTTGTCAAAACTTTTTCAAATGACAAAGGATTTCTTAGCCCTTTTTCCTCTTCCTATGTATTAGTTTGGGGAACATACATAACTGGATGTAGTAACTATGAAAACCTAATTCTCCAAGCACAGAGTGTGTACAGTACCTATAGGACCACCTGTCCCTCTAATTATATAATAGTAGTAATAATACAGAAAAACTCTTGGCTGTAGGAAAGTGACACTACTTTCTACCCTGGAATGAGGTAATATTGTGGTAATAAAGGTATTAATTCTTGCACAGAATTGGAACTTGTTCTGGATTTTCCCTGGAAAATAAATCTCTCTTTCTGTGGTCATGTTTATGTGACCTTTAACATAACAATATGTTTCTCTTGGTTTTAATCCACAGACCATTCCTGTAGTGGTAAGTCCTTCTGCTGGGACAGTGGCAATGAGAACTGGAGTTCAGTATGTTCAGACCACAATGCCAGTCCAAGTACGAAGAGTCTAACTGCTAACGAGAAGTCCATACAATTGTTGGAATAAATAAGTCTAATAGAAATGTGAAAAATAAACACAGTTCTTTGGATTAACCTCAAAGGTTCAGACTTTAGCTTTGTACATGTGTACAAAGCATTAACTACACTACATTAATGTAAAGCATTAGCGCTGGCTTAGAGAAGCTGAGGACAGGTAAGATCCATATTAAATCTATGCTTCTTTTGTAAATAATGTACAATTTGTGGATGTCATTAAAGTTAGAGTACCATCTCCTTTTTATATTTGTATTGACTTTAACTTATAAAGAGCGTTTGAAGTTGGAAAAGGAAGGTTTCAAACAGCCTTATCACAAGCTATAACACTGAAAACTGGTCTTGGGATCCTGCAGTTATGCATCAGATAATGTAATCATGAGATTCTGAACAACCCGACTTGCATTTGGATTGAAAAACGTTTCTGCACTTTGAAACTCTTGTAGAATTTCTTTTGAGTAACCAAGTGATGAAGGGCATCTTTTTGCAGTTAATTGTATTAGGCAAATTACGATATTTCCAATCTGTGGACCTGAAATACATAAAGATTTACATTGGTTTTTTACAGTGACGAGGCTGTTAAAACTTACATTGTTTACAGGTCGAAATTAAGTTCAAATTTCATTCAGGCTAATATCAGAGAAGTTGGAAAGTGTAGTACCAGCTGGTTGTAGTGTGATTTCTGATCATCGGTATCAAAGATTGGGAAAAGTAAAGTTTGTTCCTGTGCTTCACAGTTCAGTTTTCTGTTTTCCTAAAATCCTCCAAAAGGACTTTGAACAAGAGCTAGGTGTGGAGAACACGGATCGGGGACCGTGGGCAAAGGACTTTTGATGCTGGGCCAGAGCATGTATTATTTATATGATGGAATTTATGTTTTTATGTAAGCATGAAGCAGTACAGTATGAGAGAAAGTAACCCATGAAAATGCTGTCTGTTACACTTATACTGTAGTACCATTTTGTATGTTGTGTAAAACGAAAGCATTGAACAAAGCAAAGGTGATGTATGTATATGAGAAAATTAATTGTATGATATCATTCCAGTACATTCTGTTGTACATTTTAGTCATGTTGATTTCTCCCATTGTTTATAAAAGAATGCGGTTTGTACAGTCTCCAGCTAGTACCCATATTAGAGGGAAAAAAGTATTAGAAGAAAAAGGCGAGAACAGAATATTCGTGAATTGCAGTTGTGTCAAAAATAGCCTAGCTGGCCTTATTTGTGAAGCATAATTGCTTTTAGCATATGGAAGTATTTTTTCACATTTTCTTTGTATAAAATTTGTATTAAACTTAAAGATCTTTTTTGACAATTGTGTTTCTTTGTGACTAAGGTGACACACACGATATGCTTTGGGTTCCTCCAATTTTTCAAGAAACTTCACAATTTTTTTATTAAACTGTTTTAGAAAAATGTTCTGTGTTCCTGGATTTCCAGTTTCGTTTCAGTCTGGACAAAAGCTCATTTCTGCCCTCTCCAGGTCATAGATAATTTCACTTACGTTGGGATCTTGTCTCGGCAGTGTGGGACCTTTGAATCCAAGCCTGTCAGATTTGAGAAAAAACAAAGCAGCGCTGGCAGTCTGTAACCAAGAAGCCATTTATGTCTCAAATCCGGTAGCAACCATTTTTCTCTCCCTTTTAACAGCAGCAAAGGTCCGTTGCTTGGTGCGTAACACCTAGGCGTCAGCTGGATTGGGGTTGGGCCGATACGTGGAGTCTCGTTAGGTGTATTTGTGGCCTAGAAATTGGGGGCTTTTGTGATGAGTACGGCTGTAGCCCTCTAAGAGGGCATGAATTAAGCAAGGCTGCTGTGTGTGTCTTAATCACCTGTTAGAAGGAACAGGGAACTCCCGAAATAGCTCACCGTCAAATCCTACTATGAATATTGTCCTCAAGTTCCTACTCCTGTAGTTGCCTTCTTACATGCGTTTGTAAAACAGCTGAAGTTAATGTTCCCAGTGCTGCTGTTTAAAGAAAGCACAAATCTTGAAGCTTGAAATGATGTTTTGGCCTTCCTCGTGCGATTTGAACGCTGGCATCACTGAAACAAGCTCTTGTGGTAGGAGGAAAAAGGGAAGAGATGAACAAGTCAAAAATTGTGATAGGAAACCACACCGCTTTCTGAAGCCTGTTTCAACCGATGGTGTTTTCTTCTAATGGGCATTGTTTTTTCATTGAAAGAGTTTTCTTTCCTCATGAGAAATAATAGGTGACCAAATCCTAGTAAAGATTTCTGTAAATATAATAACTCCCAACCAGAGTTATCAGCTCAAGATCAAAGTATCATCTTGGATGTCCTGGTGATTGTATTGTTTCCACACTCTAGCTAGTTACGGTATGAGGTCCGTTGGTTTTGTGAAGATTGTTTGCGTTAACTGAAGTGGAGGAAGAACACACCTCTTGTCTGGGCGTTACAGGAGGAGATGACACTGATGTGGTATGAATTCAGAAGATAAGCTGTGACTTGCATTAAGGTATGATTGGATCCCAGGACTAGGCATAAGCTGCATCCATCGCTTGTGCCTAGAGTATCCCTCCACCCTCTGCAGTGTATCCTGTGTTTATTTTGGATCCAAGTATTTTGGGAAAAATTACTGCGCTGAGTCTGGAATTTTTGCCCCTTTCTGATGGTCTGATGGTGAAGGTTCATCAGCTGCAGTTCCTGACTCAGTCCTGGATTGCAGACAGGCTCTGCATGGCTGCCCTTTCATCCTCCAGCTGCAAAGGGTGATGCCAAGGATCAGGTGTTGAGCTGATGGGAGCCGGGGGGTGTTAAATGGTAAATAATGGCCTCTTTGGCCATATTCAACCCTGGGGAAACCTGTTTTCACTCTCAGCTACAGGCACTGGGTGTCCCTTGGGTTTTGGGAACAAAATGAACTTGTCTTAGATTTTGAGCTTAGAAATTTCTGAGCGTTCCTTCAGGAAGGCAGCCACTAATGCCGCATTCGGGTGCTCTGGGGGTGCTTTACCATAGGGAGGTCTGGTCGCCGAAGCCTGGTGTCGGCAGGGGGACGCAGGGAGCGCACGCAGGGAGCCGGCTCAGCGCCGCACAGCTGGAAGCACCGCGGAGCCGCAGCCCGGCCGGCAGCTCTGGCTGCAGAGAGGCCGCGATGCGCGAACTGGGACTTCGTGGGTGCAGGGGTTAAGAATTTGCCATCAGTTGTGCCGTCACCCTCTTGTGCCGGCACTTGCTGAATTGGCTTTTCAGCACTTAAATCATAGAAATGCTTATAATGCAGAGGAACATGGAGCAGACGGGGGGACTGTAGTCTGTTCGGGCCAAGGCTCCTGAGTTTTTGATCCTCCTCAGCACAGGTGTGTCAGCCCAGAGGGTGCTGCGGGTCCTGCCGGTGCCCAGACGGGCCGTTGGAAGCTGGGTATTTCATCCTTTGCACAGCGAGGTGGAGCCATAGGACCAACGTCCCCCTCCGTCGTTACCCGTCCTTGGTGAATCGTAGCGGCTAGTTTTTCAAACGACTGTACAGCTGCACCTTAACTGAAGGCATTTTAGAAACAATGAGATTTCTATTTTTCTTCCTTTTTTAAAAAAATCATTTTTATACAAAATACTACTCCTGAGTACTTGACCAGCGCCCAGGGTTGGATCTGCCCTGCCTGCCTCATCTCTCGCGTCGTGTACCTCATAGGAAAAGGGCTAAATGCTGAGAACTTGCTTTTGTTTACCCAGCGCTCATCAGGGAAGACACTGAAATGCCCCTCGCAAAACACGGCTTTGTTAGGCCGCTGGCTGGGGCGCAGGAGCGCTGCGGCTCCCGCTTTGTGGGGCGCTCTGTGGAGCCCAGCAGCCCTCGCGTGTCAGAGGGGAGAACTGCAGGAAACCCCGCGCGACTGCAGCGTGGTCTTCCATCCCCGGCGGTGACGTGTATCTTTGCACTTATTTTCTTTGCCATTTTCTGGTTATTTGCCAAAATGCCACATTCTGTTCTTGCATTTGAACTATTCAACGCTGGGCAAGGCCCCCAAGTGTGATTTCTGTCAAACCATTTTCAAAATGGTTCAGATCCAGGTTCTGGTTTAACAGAACGACTGGGAGTTTGAAGACAGCGGCCTAAGAAGGTATGCTCTTTTGGTGCGTGTAATCCCAATGGATTTTTGGTTGTTAAGAGCAATATTTACTTTGTGTTGCACTCCACGACTTGCTAGAAAGGGCAGCGGAGAGCAGACGGGTGGAGACACCCGAAGGATAAGGTTAATGCTGGGGGAAACCCAACAGTCTTAGAAAGAGGAGCAACAATAGCAATTAAAGCTCCTCTTTGAGGCTGTGCTTGTAGGGCCTAGAGGCGATGGGAAAAGCAACATGCCGAGAAAGGCTGTTTCCGATCCCTGTCTGCTGGGCGAATTCCTTGACTCCCTGTTCCCAGTGACAGCACAGGTCATGAATCCATCTTCATTTCTGAAGGTGTTTGTGTGGCTGCAAGTTTTCCAGTAAGTGGGTTGCTTCTTTTCTTCCCTCTCATTTTAAGTGTTCACTAAAAGTGCCCTGTTCTCAGGATAAAAGGCCTTCACAACTAGATTTGCTGTTGCTCTTCGCTCATTTTTCAACATCAGTAGCTGAAAATTAGGAAAAGATAAAGAATCTCCAGGTTTTGTGCTGCTCGTATTTCAGATATTTGTGCTGGTTTTGGCTGGGATAGAGTTCATTTTCTTCACAGCAGCCAGTGTGGGGCTCTGGCTTGGATTTGTGCTGGAAACAGGGCTGATAGCACAGGGGTGTTGTCGTTCCTGCTGAGCAGGGCTTACACAGAGCCAGGCCCTTTGCTGCCTCTCACCCCAGCAGCGAGTGGCCTGGGGGGGGCACAAGGAGCTGGGAGGGGGCACGGCTGGGACAGCTGACCCCGACTGACCCCAGGGACGTCCCACACCAGGTGATGTCATGCTCGGCGTATAGAGCTGGGGGAAGGAGGAGGAAGGGGGGACGTTGGGAGTGGCGTTTGCCTGCCCAGGTCACCGTTCCGTGTGACGGAGCCCTGCCTTCCTGAGATGGCTGAACACCTGCCTGCCGCTGGGAAGGGGTGAATGAATGCCCTGTTTGGTTTGCTTGTGTGCATGGCTTTTGCTTTCCCTGTTAAACCGTCTTTATCTCAACCCAGGAGTTTTCTCACGTTTACCCTTCCCATTGCCTCCCCGATCCCCCTGCAGGGGGGTGAGTAAGCGAGCGGCTGGGTGGGGCTGAGTTGCTGGCTGGGTTTTTTTTATCAAATTTTGTCTGTTAAAAATAAACTAATATCTTCTTATTTAGAATCCTGGCATGCAAGAAAACCTTACAGTGAAAAGTGAAAGAGAAAAGATACTGTGAATTATTACGATCAAGTTTTGCGCAGTACCTTGTAAGTCCATTGAGCATTATTAGAAATGAAGCTCTGGTCACGCTGAAGCCAATTTAAGCTTCAGGGATAAAACCCTGGTTCTGATGAAGCCTACGGCATAGTCCTTAAGAACAACTACAGTAAGCAAGGCCGGTCCTTACCTGACAGAGAGGAGATAACAGAGAAACACCAGAAGGAAAATATAACACAGCAACATTAAGCGCTTCTAGGAAAAGCGGGAAGAACTGCTCTGGCCCTTGGCCCTCACTTCTTGGGACGAGGGGTGGAGCATGGCCGTGCGAAGGCATTTAGCCCCAGGGACCTGCAGCGTGTCAAAGACCGGCAGCAGATGGTCAGCACTTGTGGTGCTCTTGCAGCAATGAAGCCCGCTGCATACTTACAGTAAATCCACATTTGAAACTCTGTCCTTTCTAAAATACATCTAAGTGAATTGCTGCCCTTAATTTCATGATACAATAATGCCAGGATGAACAATGGCAGATTGCTCCCCTGCCTCTGAGAAATTTCTGGCCCAAACAGGCAACCTGCGTTATCCAGATTTTTCACGCATTGCCCTAGGAAATGATTGAAAATGCAAACAGTAACCATGCCATGTGTCCGCAACAGCCTGGAAAATACCTTTAAAGTGCTGTAAAATATTTGACAAACAGTTTGCCGTGTGTGCCTTTCCCATTAACTGCAGTAATTGCAGTTAACTGCCATTAATTGTCCACTCTCTATTATGAAGAACAAAATACTCGGTCTGCCTTGCACTGTTGGGGGGGAAATCCCAAACGACGCCAAATCAGCAGCTGCTCCCGAGGAAGAAACCATCTGGGTCCTTCCCTTGATCGCAGCCTTGCCAAATCAACGGGGGAGCCTGTCCCTGTTTCTGACGGGCTTTTCAGCATTTGTACGCTGCACGTATCCAGACAGACCCAAGAGGCGGCCATGCGGGTGGCGGCGGCAGCTCGGCAGAAGGCTGCTGCTCTCGGCAGCAGGCGTTACCTTAGTCCCAGCCGCTGTGGTGACACTGTCCTACGCTGGTGCTTAACAGTGGAAGGCTCGTACACACCCCACTAACCCGTGGCTTTGCTCGGCTTCGCCATATCCGCTGTCTGCGTGAAAATGACTTGATTTTTCACCCTCCTGGAACAGGGTCTGATGTGGCTCTTCTGCTCTGCTACAGCTGCACAGGAATGAACGTTTTTAGGGGGTCTGCATGGCATGATTTGAGGTGCAGACTGTTACCACTGCTTGTATTAGCATTTTAAGTCCCAGATTTTTCAGAACTACAATACACCTGTCTGGGGCCCAAGGGGTGGCAGAGGCTCACACTAGCAATAACATGGTCACCCTGGCTGCCAGGCCAGACGCTGCTTCCTTTACAAAAGATTACAAAAACCTGTGAAAATTATGGCATAGCAAGGAGCTGAACATGAAATTATGGGAACGTTAGTAATCAGGAGTGGGTAGTTTCAAAAAGCTGATTTCTTTTACTCTGCAGCATTGCATTCATATTAGTTAGCGATACGGCAGTGCTAGAGCAAAGGGCGCTGCTGGAAATGCGATGGCTGTGCCAGGTCAGTGTACACGTAGCGGGGTTTTGTCTTGTGGTTTTGGTCCTTGCAGTGTTAGAGAGGACCCACGAGACCAGCTACTGCACCCTCGTGCTTACGGTCCCATTCAAGGCTTCAACCCACAGTATCCCACCAGATGTATCGTCCATGTCCCCTTTTGTAGTTAAGACACAAAAAGCCTCTCAGAGGTACAGACACGTACTAACATACGGAACATTTTTTTGACAGAACAGCTTTTGGTATAAACTAAGACACTTCAATACTGGAACAAACATGGCTCGCTTGGTTTGTTCAGATTGAGCTACCCTGCAACCTCTTTGGGAACCTTGTCACAGCATAGTGTACTCCAGTCTGGCTAGTGATGCGAGTGAGAAAGGATTTTATGCTGTAGCACTATAGAAATACATAACACCACGGGTGAAAGAGCTGGGCAAGGCCCGTACGCGTGTGCGCCTGCGTGCCCAGGCCTTTTGCGTGTTTGTGAGTAAGAAGCTGTTACAAAGCCTGCCCTAGCCACTCCAGCTTCCCTGCAAACAGCAAACCCTGATGCTCTTGCTGTCTTGAGAGATGAGCCCGTGCCACGATGACTGGAAGGAAGTGGAACGCCTGTCTGACAAACAGGTGTCCCCAATGCCGGCGCGCGCCCCCCTCCTCAGCGGTGTTACCTGTGGGTAAGTAAAAATCAGCTGGGAGGAATATGGAGAAATCACTTACAGCAAGAGTACACAGAGCATGAGCACAGGCCTCTGCCAAGAACTTTGGAGACAGAAACAAGAGAGCTGGAGAACCTTTAAATACATTCAGAAAATAAAATCTTCCTAAGAAGCTTTAGGGAAAAAAATCTGTACTCAGATAATTGACTCAAATAAGGCAGGTGTTAAATTTGGAATTCCAGGGACGAGCAATTAGCTGAGTGACAGGGTGTTAAAAGCCAAAGCTGTGCTTTCTTAAGAGTCTGCCATCCCTGGCATTTGTTCCTCTTTCAAAGGTTTTATTTACAGGTATGCTTATCTTGCAAGCATCTGTCAATTTGCCATTGAGTTTGATTTCATCGACTTGTGATAAAACTTCCTCTTTGTGACAGTCTCAGAGCTGCAAAACCTCGAGTGAAAAACTGCCAGACTTGCTTCTCAGCAGCCCCCGAGAGAAGCAACGCCTCTGCTAGAAAAATCACGTTGTTTTGATGTGTTGTGCTCAGCCCAGAGAGCAGCTCTTTGCAAATGCCTCCAAAGCCTGTACTGAAGGGATGTTATTGTTCCTGCCTGCTGTTGACAAGTATAGCTGACATGTTTTACAGCTGCTGCATGGCTGCTACCTCTTGAGCCAAAGACTGAGCTCAGATTTTCTGGTTTAGCCCAGCAGAAAATCCCCTCTCAGATCTAGCAATGAATCCATTTCCTGAGGTAAATGTTTTTAGACATTAGGAGCATCACTCAGGCTTGTACAGCACTTGTGTCACACTTGTAACTCGTGTAACCCTTACGCGTTTGATCTTGACTCACGTGATAGACAAGGGGATTGTGTTACTTGCGGCATCTCTCTCTAACACCTTGTTCCAGCGATGCTGTGATCCTTCTGAGGTTATTTGGTGCCACAGCAAGCAAGAGCGAGCAGTTCGGAAAGCGAATTAGTGATTCATTCAGGCCCAGAGAACTGAAATACTTTGACAGCAAGAACAGGCCAGCTCAGCAGAAACCCTAAAGCCGAAGCTTACTTGTAGATGCATTTATTTACATAAAAATAAATACGCACAGCTGCAGTCTTTGCTTGCCCTTTACCTTCCTTTGCAGGACGAGCTGGATTTGCCGAGTGCCCACATCCTCTCGCAGCGGACACAGTCACTGACTGTCCTCGGCCGCTGCCCCCCCCCAGCAGAAGAGCTGGCTACAGCCTCCGTTTTGCACCCAGGGGCTCTGTTCAGAGCCTAGCCCCACCTTGAAACGGGGCGTATGTATTCTACATATACCTCTAGATCCAGGAGTGGCTGGAGAGAAGAGAAGGCAGGTAATCTAGTCCCCAAAAATGTAAACATGTTTTTATTTAATGCCTTTCACTCATCACAAGGTACTTTTTTCCCCGCCCCCACCCCCAAAACCAAGATGGCAGCATAAGGCACCGTGTAGACACATGCACAGTCCACATACCATCTATGTAAGATTTAAAAACACAGCTATAGTTCTTACCAACAGTACCATGTGTCCTTATTATTAATGTACACAATATGATTTTTCTCCACAGTTTGTTCTGGAGAAACGAACTATTAATTTAGAATGGTAAGACTTTCCCCACCCGCCCTCCCAAGAAAAGCCGTATTAAAAACACAGGTACAGAGCTTAATACCAGAGTAATGAGATTAGTTCATAAATTAAAAAAATAATAATAATAAAAAAAAATCAACAGTTTCACTCTCATTTTCAGAAAGTCCCATGTGATTTGATGTACTGTGCAGAGACTCCTTACTCTGTCCTCTTCCCCTTTCAAAAAAAAGAAAACTGACAGGTAGACCCAAGACTTCTACTGTTTGTCGTTGATGGCAAAAAGGCAGTTACAGCTCTACGCATCCAGCTTAACCGTGTAACTGCAGGATCCCCAGCGAGTTATCTGTAGGCTTTTCCTCTGTCCAAAGGAAGGACTCGACACAATGTTCTTTGGCTGCAAGTTCTTAAAGGCTTCCACTGAAAGGGTTCTCCTTCAAAAAAAAGAAAAACTGCAGTTGCTGTGGGATTTTATTTTTTTAATAAGAAAATGTTGAAGAATAGGCGGAACCGATGTAACAGTTTGAGTGAAGCCCTCACAGTGCTAAGATGTTGGGGTCTGCTACAAATATTCAAGTTCCAAGGCGTGCCGAAGAGCTTCCAGGTCAGCGTGACAAGAGATTCTCCAGAATGGCATGTTGTGCTAGAGTGAAACCAAAACAGGGTATTTTTTGGTTTTTGTTTAATACTGAGATCAAAACAACTTTCTTAGTTTGCACCCTCGGGAACAGAGCTTTGTACTTGGGCCACCATGTTGTCACGGTGTCACAGGCAGGGAGGCTCATCTTAGAGAGGAACGAGGGGAGAGGGGAGTGTCGAGTGTCTATTCGCTGATACGTTTCTCCTACACAGAGAGGATGACAGATCCTCCACAGTTTGGGAGTGTCCTGCTTCAGAGATGACATAGGATGCAGGCTGACTTTCTGAATGTACTAGCTACTGGCTTCACTCTCCTATTTTTTGATGGATTGATTAGAAATGTTTCTAGAACTGCAGTACTCCTAGAAACACCTGCTTGCCACTTAGTGATGTTCACCTATTGTAATAAGTTATACAGGAATCTTAGCCTCTCCAGGAAGCACTGTAATCCTCTCCTATAACACCAATCCCAAAGTTGTCCTACTTGCTACTAGTGAGAGCTGTTACCAGTGCTTCACAGACAAGTAAATAATATACATCATAAAGTGAAGTTATTAAAATTTACAAAAATAGAAATAAAAGAATATAATACAACACAGTGTCAAAATGCTTTCTAACAATTCCCTTTCCAAGGTAACTGGAACAGGAGGTCATACTGCACTTTCTGGAACTGGTATCATTGCTCAGATCAATTATGCATTTAGTGTAATGCTGCTGCCTCAGAGAAAGCCTTCTATGACAGCTTGTCCTCAAGAAATTTACCTAATTCCCGTTTTTGAGAGACTATCTTATATTCTTCTTCTGCCTCCCTATTTTTCAATTTATATTTACTGTGATAAATCTACAGTCAGGTATACAAAAGTCCAAGTTCTAACCAGTCGGTTCCACTTGAACCCTTAGCATCTGGGCAAAATCTGGAAAGGTAGTAGGTCTGTGATCTACTATCCCTTCTTTATAATATCTTGATTCATCTCTTGAAAATTGTGGATATACTCTAGGAAAACCAGATTTGCATCTGAAAGAGGATGAAGTACCAGTTTTTTTAAGTGCAGTGAAACGAGTGCAGCTCAATCATGCAGGGGGCCCGAGATGGAACTGCCAATCTGGTTAAGGTACAACCAGTACTCTGAAAGCATCACTCTAGCAACATAGCTCTGCAATCATTCGCATTAGCTACGATCCTGGTCATTGCTTGCAAAGAGATAACCTCAGCACAAGTGGAACTTTCTTTTAGATGTGAAATAGAGCTTTTCTTGGTATGTTCTTGTGAGCCTCGGGTTTGACCCAGATTTGTTTCTTATCCAAAACAGTTACAGCAGTTTTACTTTAGATCAAAGACACAGCTCATTTCTGCACTTACAATTTTATAACATTTGGGCTTGTGATTTTCTTAGCTTACTCCCAGAATGCTGGTCTCTCTGTAAGTCAGTGGTACGCATGCAGTAACACACACACAGAAAGCCTTAGCTGTCAGAGCCCTCCCAGCATGGGAATAAAATTTCTAAGTAGTTCATCACTGTACATAATTCAACTGTAAACATACTGCTTCTGGATAACTAGCTTAGACAAAGCTTCTGAGAATATGTACTGCCTAGATAGATGATTCTGATGAAAGTAGGTGTTCCTTTTCCAAGTGAACCTACCTATGTAAAAAAACTCCAGTGATTCCAGATGTTTGTTTTACAGAGCGTCTATTTACACACCTCTAACGTTTAAATACAACTCAAGCTTCCCTCTGGTATGTCGCCTATCAGTAAACAAATGCTTCCTTCAAGCTATTTATCAGTGTGTACAGAGACAGCCGGTGAACACAGACACCTGAAGCGACTGGAATCCATTGCTCTTCAATTTCACTTTAAGGGGAAAAGTTATTTCCTCTCCCTCCCCCTCCCCTGGTTGTTATTAAAACCCTTCCATTAAATTATCTATTTTTCTTTCTTAAATGAGAAGAAGACTTGGCCTCCCAGCCACTCCTGTGGTTCCGCATTTACAGATTTATCACTCATCAGTCAGGTGAAGAAAAACGACCACTAAAATGGAGATATTATCAGTGCTGTCGGCAAAACAGTGAAAGGCTCTCTGCCTGGCGCCCCCCCCTCTTTTTTTTTTTTTGTATAAAGCTCAGGTGTGTAGAAACCTTGACTAATGAGTGTCATCAATCAAAGGAGGCAACAGCCCAGCAAAGAATGTGCTCTACTAATGGGAGAGCTGCTTAGGCCAGGAGACACAAGCAAGAGGGCTCTTGAAATCCTGCCTATAGAAGTTTGCTGAACCTTCCCACTTCTTCATACAGCCAGAGAGCCCTTGCAGCCTTTGATGCAACCGTGTTCACTGACCCACTGCCTTTGAAGTACGGCACTGGGCTGCCAAAAGCAGCAGGCTATTATCACTTCATTCCCAGTCATGCATTTTGGACTCCTCTCTGACAACTCCTTAACCCTTCAAGAACTAGAGAACCAGCTGCAGATTTTGCTAGTTTTCCAAGGTGGGGGCAGGTATTGTTGCTTCTATTGGCCAGGGGAAACACGCTATAAAAAAAGAGGGTTTCTGCTGCTTTGAAGACGACCTGAGATACAATTCTGAGGATAGAACATGCGCTAATCACCTTATTTGCTGGGATCCCTTTGTTCCTGGGCTTGTGCACCCAAGCTCAAATGTGCTTTGGAAGTCTTTGCAGGATCTTCATTCAGAATGAGAGGTCAGGTCCTCCAGCACAAGAGCCAGCTGTACAGCTGAGTTCCTGTGATGTAATATTTTGTACATCACCTGAGCGTACAGTACAGTAATCTGTACGCCTATTAAAAATTAACTAGTTTGCTGAAGGAGGGACTCATGCAGTCAGTTCCTGCATCTCAACTCGCGTCCAATGCTCCCGAAGTAAATGTGACTCAGTCACATCAGGAGCACAAAACTCAGGATGCACAAAGATGTCTTGCAAATAATGTTTGCCATTAAGTAATTGTATTCCTGTCCCTGTAAAGCCAAATAATTAGAGATTCCAGGCAGGCTTCTGTTCTAAAGATTAGGAAGTTAAATTTTTGGATATTCAACTCTCATGTTGTCCCATTCAGTTGATGTTCCTGACTGCTTTCCTTCAGGTCGTTGTTGGTCTCCATGCTCATACCACTCCTGGTTTCAGTAATACACTGACATCCCATGTGTATGGCAGAAGGTATTCCTTGCTGGATCTCTAGCCCCACCCCACCTGCAAGTCACTGTAAGCAGAATGCGAGCTCTGGTCTTCTAAAATTTTGCTTTTATCTCTTCCAAGCTCTGGGGTTCTGGCTTCTCTTCTCTTACAGTCAACCCAAACCAAAGAAGCTTCAAGGGAACCCTAAAACTCCAGTTCTCATTTCCCAGTCAGCGGGCTGTGGATACTAATGACTGGAGGAGTCACTTGGATGCACAGGTTAGTCCATTTAATTCTTTCTAAGGCTACCTGTGTCAGTGGGCCACATCTATGCACTGAGCATCAAATATTACCGAGGGCTTGTTGTTCCTGACCATACTGCTTTTGCAGTTTCTGTTCTACTTTGTATTCAGTGCACCTTCGCAGTTTAATTTTGCTTGTGAAATTAATCACATTGATCCATAAATCACTGATAAAGGCAGTACCTCAGTACTAGTCCCTTTGGTATCCACTCTAATGACGTTACAGCCTGTGGTCTCAATGAGTCATAAATACCTGTATGTATATATGCGTATTCTAACAAATAATTCAAAGCTAATTCCAGTATTTTGGAATTTACAAAAGTGACATGTGTACATCAGAAATTCACCCTGCTTGCTCCTCTGAGATCACACACTGGAGTTTTCCTTTTCATGTGTTTAAAGCCATCTTTATTAAGCAAGAATGATTCCTGGAACATGTGACACGGCAACTGCCTGAAAAATTGCACTTGCTGCCAAGGTGGGGGGATTTACAGTAGAAAATTTCTGACAAGGTTGTTGAGTATTTTGCATAAAGAAATGAGACCAATTGTAAACCATTTCAAATGGAGGGAGCTTCATTGAATGCTTAAGTAAAGAAAGGGTCATTGAAATGAAAACTTGGAAGAACCCTGCACGGCACCCACAAGCTGTACCTTTTTTGCTCCCTGTTCCTCTTCAACACCGTCTCCTATTACAATGTACACGGCTTTCCTTCCAAACCTTTGCATTATTCTTTCAAAACAGCTCTCTTTCCCTAAGCAACAGAAGAGAAGAGACATTTTTTTAATCTGGACACATACAGCAGGTGTGGCTGACATTCAGGTACCAGGAGTGGAGTTGGAACCTAACTGAACTTGCTGATACATCCCTTGTTTTCTTTTGAAATTAGAACCTAGCTGAATCTTCATCTGAGATGGATTCTCTCCATCTCATGACAGCTGCTAGCATTTTCTTTATCAGCCAAGGACTTCCAAGTGCTGCCAGTTTTCTGTGTAAGCTTTGTGACTGATGCACTGCTTAGACCAGCAGTTGGTAGACTGATGTGACACTCTCAGTATTCAGTTTCAAGAGCCCTCTTCTGTTCATTCTGGTTGCAGTAAAAACATAAAAATACAGACCTCAGAGGTTCAAAGACTTATACCAGAAAGGACAGAACACACGAAAAAAAAACCCAAACCCCAAGCCAACCCTACCAGTATTTATTACTCACAAAGCTTCAAAAGCTTGTTCAGCAGACTTGACCCCTCTCCAAGCATAAGAGGATCCAAACAGTGTTTCTGTAACAGGTCCAACCAGACCGTCTTCCTCCTAGCTCCACGCAGTTGAACATCCCACATGCAGTAGATGCTCCATAGAGTAGGTATTTTTCAGGCTCACTCTGCCATGGAGACACTTCCCCCCCGCCCCCTACCCCCAGTCTGTACTACCTTAAACATGGGCAGTCAGGATGTGAATTAGAGATGTGTAAACATGGAGCTAAAAATAAAGCTCATACATTGCTTTTTGCAATCAAGCTGAGTTGATGTGCCTGATATAAGGACAAAACTTCAATCTATATCTTCAGTGAGGCCTAAGTTAGTTTGCTCTTACCTGTTTTTGTTGCACTGTAAATGTTTTCAATGGGGAAGACAGTGCCCAGTCCATAGAGGAGCACTTTAGCGAGAGCAGGTATAAGCTGAGTTGTGGTGACCAACACATTCACACAGTTAGGCCTAGAAAACAAAAGTTAGTAGAAGTGGCAACTTGTGCTTCTCTCTCTTACTCGAGATTGAAAGATGGCAGGAAGCAAAGCTTTCTTGCAACTGGAAGTTCCCAAAACACTGGGAGATTTTGCAGCTAGAGGCAGATAATGTGGGTACTGGTAATGTCTTCTTATCAACTTAGTAGAATGAAAAAAACATAAACTAGCAGCAGTGATGCAGCCTTACTGCATGCATGCCAGGATCTATTTTGTGGGAATTTAAATAACATGTACTAATCTCTGTGATGGGTTCTTCGAGTGTACGTATTCAAGGATAGAACAGCCCTTTTCTCCCTTTCCTACTCTTTTGTGAACACGCTTACATGAAAGGTGAGCTACTTTTCATGTGGCTACCACAGATGGGGTAGCCAAGGAAAGGCAAGGAAAAGGACTGTTTTTTCTTTTACTCAGTTCATCATCTCAAGCTCACCCCAACCCTTGATAATTCAAGTCTGGCAAACACGTGCAGACTGGCCTCCCACAGGTTTGGCCAGCAAAGTCCCATAAATGTGTCTTGATTTGTTTAGAAGGGGGAAAAAAAGGGAAGCAAAGGAGATCCTGGATCAAGCCTGTAGGCAATTCTTTAAGCTGTTCTTACCGGGAATGTATCAAATTCAGCGCCTTCAGAGCATGTGTGAGCCAGAGATCAGTCAGCGCTTCAAGCTCTGCTCTTAACTGCAGCCAGGTTTCCCTCTTAGGAGCTCCTATTAAACCTGTAAGCAGGGAAAGCATCTTTGCAGAAGCACAGAAAAGGAGTTGCATGGCTCTGTATGTAGAATGCCAAAGGGCTCCTGCCTGTGACTGAACCCCATCTCTCCTGCTGCCCTTCTGTTGGCCCTGGTGCAGGCTGCTTCCCTTTGCTCACTGCCATGTCGCTCCAAGGCTCTGCCTTGAGGTATGAGGCCTGTCTGCAGCACACTCCTACGCTGCTGCAGCTCAGCTTCCTTCCTCTCCGGCAGAACGGTACCAGTCACCTTCATGCTTCAGTCCCACCTTCACATGGGACCTTGTTAAAACACTTTCTTGGAGTTAGCACAAAGCTCAGATGGGGAGTGAGCAAGAGGACGAAAGAACTGAGTATAGTGGGTAGCAGCCTGAGCTGGGAGACATCTGAAGCCAGAATGGTTTTGTTTCTCCTGAAAAGCTGTGCACCATCTCTAGCACATGCAGGTATGCTATTCCTCCAGCTAAAAAAATAAAGAATCTTGTGGTGATATTCTGAGTCTTGCTTCTTTCTCTTTCTAGGCAGAGACCTGGCACTGATGTTCTAAAAGAGGAGCAGAGCAGCCTATTGGAAGAATTGTCTGGAGCTAGCTGAAGGAACCCAGCGCATCCTGATATCTGGTGGGATTGTTTTGGGGGAGTTAAGAACAGGCTGTTATGATACCAGAATGCCTTCAGACAGAGATCAGACATATGTTCTGTGGAAAAAAAACCAGCATGTTTTGTTTTGAACTGATTGCTTGTTTACTAAGCCTTTTGGAAAACTGGAGAAGGTTTCTTTCCTGCCAAAGAAATAAAATAAAGCCCCACAGTCAGACTTGGGTCCTCCAACCACTAAACCAGGTATTTTAGCATCTGCTGCAAATCCTTTACAGAACCTTATTTAAGGATGACTGCCGAAACACTTGCTCAGTTCAGTGTGAAGTATTCTTACCACGATGCTCTCTATACCTCCTCCATAACAAGTCCCTAGCAGGGTCAGAAGCATTTGGGAAGATGAAAGGCGCGCTTGCTGCCTGGCCATAGACACTTACCCCCTACATTGTTTTTGTAGGTGTTGTACATCTCTTTCACCCGACGGTAGCGGAATGCTAATTTCCTCATCCAGTCAACTCCCCCGTGAACGCCTGAGCCTAGACACAGATTTGCACTCGCAGTTGAACTGTGAAAGCCATCTGCGGAGAAGTTATACGTGCTGGGAAAGGAAGGAGGGAAGGGGAGAGGTCAGCATAATTAAAGTCTATACAGTGCCAGCAGGGAGTGGAAACAATTGAAATGTGGAGACAAGTGGCAGCAGAGATATACACAGGACATACTGTACACAACTGGAGTTCATCTATAGCATTGTTACTAGCACAGATTTAAACAATGTTCTTACTGTAAACACAATGCACGTTACTTAGTGCTCCCAGCCAGTTCGGAGGCTCTCTGGCCTACAAAACATCTGACTGTCCTCAGGTCACTGAGACTCCTCACCTGCCTCTCATCCAGGCTGCTAAGGTAACTGCAGAAATATTGATATCCTAAAGGAGAAAATTCTGGTGTTGCCTTTCTGACTGCTTGGCTATATTGCTAAAGAGGCTCTGAACACACACTAAATCAACAAAAATAAATAAATTAACTAAAGGAGCCTTAACTGCCTGCAACGTGTAAAGTTTTGGGTTTTTTTTTTTAAACTGAGTTAATATTTCAAAGCAACTCTAGTGTAATTACCACAATGAACTGGGGGCAAGTGACAGTTGCACAAACACTTTAAACAGGCAGTTTCTCTGAAGGAAGCAATCCTGCCTTCTACCAGACATTTGTTCCTGTCTTCAGCCCTCCTTGATGTCCCTTTCTTTGTGCCAGTGCAAGCACTTCCTCAGCACTGAGGCGAATCAGATCAGGGGACTGTTCCAACTAAAAGATAATACAGCTTTAAAGAAAAGGAAGTTGCTTTTCAGCTGGATCACTTCCCTGACTGGCAGGGCAGGGGCATGCAAAGACACGGTACCAGCTCATGTCATCTTAAAATGTTTGCTGGATGACACCATCAGGATGGGCTTCATGGTTTGAACGGATCTCAGACTGAGCTGCGATGGAAGAGGGCAGCCGCAGCTCATGGGGCACAGTTGGCTGGATCAGGTCCCAGACCCAGTGGATTTGGACAAACTCGGCTTCAACCAGAACAAAGGGAGGGATGGAAAGGCTCAGCGACACAGACCAACCCTTCTCAGCTGCAGCTTGAAGTTAGTTCAGCTTATAGTGGTTCTGACAACTCACTGGGGGAGTAGCCAGTGCCGGTATATTCACGTCCTGATTTACTGCACCGTCATTTCCCCTTCTAGGAAGCCCTCATGCCACACTATTTCTTTTATTAGAGCATCCAAATAGGAGTTTAACATGCTTAACATACTTCAGTCAGCTCAGCTCCATTTGCCACATAGACAAGCCATGAACAGCTGAGAAGTATTTTTGAAACAACTGAAACCACTCAGGCAGGGGCTTTTCACAGGATTCAAGATATGCTCTTAGCATATGGAATTTTTTTCTCACTCAAAGTAAGTGCACTGATTGAGATAAAACTGAAACTACGGTTTTAATCAATGCCTGACTAAGTATCCAGACTCACCTGCTTACAGGCCACTGGACCCAAAGGACCTAAATATACATGTGCCATTTCAGTGCAACTGCAAAGAACAAACTAGCATGTCCGTTACAGCAAAAAAATCTTTCAAGTGTTCTCTGCAGAAGGAAGTCTCTTCCCTAAAACACTTCACTGTTTTCTGGGCTGTTTCAGCACCAATTTCTTAAAATAACCAGCCATAAAAACACAAATTATAAAGCTCTATATGAGCTCTGCACTCATCATTCTTTTGCCAATTACTGTTGACTCTGCAGGCAACACTTTGGAAAAGGAAGATGTAATTGTACAGATGTAGGTTTTTTTGTACATGATGATCTGACTTGTACAGATATAATAATGTTTGGGGCAGTTTTGGCACAGGTTTCTACCAGTGACAAGGCTCTAGTGTGACAAAATCCACAATCCTCACTATTAAGCCCATTCATTACAGATTGGGCAGTGGGAAACCTTTCAATCTGGGTTTGAAGCATTTTGGCCACACTGTGCCAACTGGCTGGCCAAATCATATCAGAAACTAGCACAGTCTGACTGGAGTTCAACCTAATTTTAGATATATTTCCCAGAATGGTTCCAAGCTCAGTATAGTCAGGGCTTCACAGTAAGCACAGGCATATTAATGTGAGAAAGGGGACCCTGTGCTTCTGTGTGCTTAATAAATGCAGACAGCATGGAGCCAGGGAGCGGAGAGGGCGCATGGCTGAGAATGTTATTTTACATCACTGTCCAGCCCCCTCCTATTTTCAAACAGCTGGGGACTACCTGACCTGCAGCTTCCAGCCTGGAGATCCCGTACCTTAGATCTTGACCGTTATCATCTGATGATACATCATCTATGTGGATCTGGTCACAGTCCTGAGAAGCGTATGAAAACCAAATACAGCAGTAAGTAAATGCTTCAAAAAAAACTTTGGAAGAATGTAACAAAAGATTACTTTAAGGGTAATATTAAGGAGATAAAATCTTATACGTTGCTAGTATTGTCTGGCATAGTCTAGCCAGTTAATTGTTAGGAACAAGTATCACAGCACTTCCGCAAAATATGAATAGACAGAGCATGTGTGTGATCTGCTGTTATCTAAGGGCACAACAGCTCTTGAATAATACACTAAGCAAAACTCCTTCCTATGCAGACAGGATGGAGAGAGATGCTTGTGTTTTAGCCAAGAAAACTCTGTTTTTTTAAACTTTGTATGCATGATAAGTCAGGGATTTGGCAGCCTCTCCCCCTATGAGAATACTGCTTTGGACAGGAGGTGTATGCCCACATAATTACAAGATGAAAAGATCTGTCCCAGAGAACTTTCCAGAGTCGCCTGTCCTGCTAGTGTTTTCCCAGTTTGTTCTGAGGGGGCTGAGCTTCCTTTGATGTTCAGAGAAGCTGGGCTGAAGCACTGAAGGTGGCACCCTTTCATAGCCCCAGCCACAGACAGGGGAATAATGTGTATCAGTAATGAGGAAATCTATGCACAGGAAATTTAACCAGAATGTACACTTGGAGCTCAGCCCGCACAAAGTATGTACTCTAGATCTTATCTTCCAAAATTCTTCATTGTTTGAATGGTGGAGGCCCTGCCTCAAAAATCTGAGAAATGTTATTTCTTTGGTTTCTTTCCTAGTCTTAGTAGTAAGATTAGAAAGAGAAAAAAAATCAGGAAACTTTTCCCACCACCTTAAATCTCCTTTCTCCATGAGCCTTGCAGGTAAGAACAAAACAGAAAGCCTTCAAGCTGATGAACACTGTCTTTTGCTCTGGTTGATTTTTCAAGAGAGATAAAAGCACTTGGTACAACAGGACTCCAAACTCACAACAACTACAGCTAACAAAGGTACAGTAATATTCTTCACCACTTCAGTATCCTGTGAACCACAGAATTTGTCTCATGTTCCTTAATTATGAGTTTTATGAATGACTTTAAACTAGTCCCTTTAAAAAAAAATAAATATCTTGTTCTCATCTCATCAGTCCTCCTATCAACCTACCACTGGGCTGTACATGTCTATATACAATTGGAGCCAAGCAGCTGAATAGCAGACCTCTGCTGGCACCTCTCTCTCCCCTCCACCCCCACCATTTTTTAAGCCCCCCCTCCCAATAGCTGTTGTGAGCCATGCTGGGATAATATTGATGCAGCCCTCTCCACTTCAGTTGTATGATGCAGGGCATTAAGTCAGGGGAAAGGTATTTGTGGAGGGATCTGTTTTTCTCATTTGTGAATGAATTGTTCTGTACACTGAAGTGTGACAACAGTAGCTATCACATTTCTAACTTAATAAAATACCATGACACTTGGTGAGACGCTACCTCATAGTCCGCCGGCTGAGCCTATCGTGTTACTGGGTGAAACACAGGGAAGCTGGTTAAAGCAAGAATGCGGACCATGTTTTACTACTTGGTTACAAGACTAATTTCTCATTCTTGCAGAATTTCCTTGAAATCTTAGTGAGCAGGGAATCAAGGCAGGATATCTGGGCTGCTGAAAAGAAGGTCCAGATTGTTCGAATGGAAGTCTGCAGTGGGGACATATCCCAGTTTTCACATCTGCTGACTTTTTAAAACGATACTCTAGGATTTCAGAGGTATATGATGTGTTGCACGTACAGCCTGTAACTGAGTCAAACACGTAAGACCTCAGTCAATCCTTGCAACTCTGGGAACTGAACCGTTTTTACTGTTGTGATATCTCTAGTCAGCCTGTGCTACACAATCTGCCTCCAGGTGGGACCAGACCCTTGTACCCACATGTAAAGGAGCCTGGGCTAATGCAACTTTGAAATGGTACTGCAGGCATGGAGAGAGCCTCTGCTGCCTCCTTGTGAAATACAAGCTGTTCCGGAGGATACATGGAGAAGCTCCTTCTGTTATCACTTACGCTCCCTCTGAATACTCTCAAGGCATGTCTCATGCACATATGAAGCAACTTATGAACACACAGGTTTTCTATTTGGGTATCAGAACTGTGTTAGACATTTTTAAACATCTCATTGATTCATTGATCAGTTGAGCTTGCATCCGTCATTAAGCAGGGTTTAACAGTTGCCAGAATAAAAAACCTCCAGGGATGGCTCTGAAAGGCAGTAACTTGTAAACACACTAATCCCCTTGTTTGTTAATTCCTCATCCCCTTGTCAGTCCCCCTGTCCTTAATACCTGTTTTCCAGAGAGGCAGGCAATAATATCTCCAGAGGGACTGTGGATGGAAGGTACTACTCTTTAGCCAGCATTGCGCTGTGAACAAAAGGCATCTGGGAGAAAAAGCACAACCCTGGAAAGACCAGAGTTTGTATTTTAACTTCTTTGTGGTCTGTAACCTTGGGCAACTCCTTTTCTTCCCGATTTCCCAAAAGGGCAATAGAGAGTGAGAATACCTCCTTTCAAGTGAATATTCATTGATACATTCTGCAGTGTGATCAGAGCCCTTTGCACACAATACCTTGTATGCAAGCAGAGATGATGTGGTCAACATATAGGTCAACATATAGGCACGTAACTGCTACATGAGCAAAACCACACTTGGGTGATTTCAACCCGTGGCTCCGCAAACGCAGGCCTTGCTTGCCTGGACTGTATTGCTAACAACCTCCAGAACCGGGCAATGCTTGTGTCACTGCATACCCTGGAAGTGCTACACACTGCCTGCCCTTGTCAAGGTTTGGTGCCTTGATTCTTTGCTACAGGGCAGGCATGCCACTAAGCTGTGCTTCAACAAGCATGGACATCCTTCCCTGCCCTGAATCAGCTGGAAAAAACTCCAGCTTCTAAGTTGTACAACTTAAGAGCTAACTTGCTGACAGACAATGTCTTTTCTGTAAAAAAGTAGTGTTTAGTAGGAGTCTAGGTCTAAGACTTCTCCAGTCACCCACCTGCCCTGGGGACCAGTGATCAGCCTCCTTCTATCCAACTAGCCTGAGGTTTGCAGAGAAACGAATGGGAAATTAGCCTCTCTACTAGGCTGCAGCACTAAGAGAGGATGGGTTGAAGCATGTTATCTGAATGGATCTGCTGGTTCGCCTTTTCACACCTCCAAGATTCCCACTCCTGAGCACAGCAGGAAAATGCCTCCAGACAGTGCACCCCAGAAACAGTTGCCTGAATACCTTTTTGTTAAACACTAAAAACACATAGAGCCTTGGGTAACAACAGAGTCTCAGAATCATTTTTTGATAGAAAAAAGGGAGTATGCCAGTTCAGGCTCCTCACTCAGATTTTGAAGCCAGGTTTTTGCTACAGTGTGAAAGCACAACCTCACCAGACTAAGGAGGAACACACAAATGCTAGTAAGGGCTATGCAAACCTTGCTGTATCTATGGACAAAGATTTCATCCTTATCAGGCCCTTTCTGGGAATGCTGCAAAAGGGCTTTATACCCTGGCAGCACCTTCTGCTCTGCACAGCACTGAAAACTGCAGCCAGCAAAATAAACCATTCCCCTGTGCTAAAGCAAGGTAATAACTGATTTCCTTGTCCAGCCTGCCTCTCTGGTGAGGATGGGTGACATTTCCTCCACTTCTCCCCCTGCTTCTGCTGTCAGGGCCGAGGCCAGCCATGCTCTGATTGGTTCAGTCTGCTGGGCCCCCCAAAATGCCTGACCTTGGCCATGGATCTGTGCCAGAGAAATGTTTTATATGTAGCATTTTCTAGTAAGAGCACTCTTGCTTTGGTCTCGAATGGGGCAACTATCCTGCTGCTTTCTTGGTTACAGCTTCACCCTGCTCCAACACAGAAGATAAGTCAGGAACTGTTTCAGCCCCGTGCCGTTTTAGCTTATTTTGTCTTGTACAGGCCAGTGTTATACCACATGATGGTGCTAATGTATATGGTAATGTTTGTGGGTCTAGAAATGAATCGGCTCCTGTGCTTGTTTTTTATCAATTTATTTTTTAAGAATAAAATTCACTGCATTTTTTTAAAGCCTAACACTTGGTGATGTATGATCCTTAAATATCACTTTGTGAATACTCAAACCTGACTTTTATTTATCATTCTAAATGAAGGAGTAGGATGGTTAATGAACAGTGATGGAGGACTCTTGTAGCAAATTCTTCCAAGCCAAAATGGCTTTTTTTGGAAAGTGAAACTTTGCAAAAAACTTATACTTCTCTTGAATTCTCCCTCATCCCTCTTTTTTTTTTTTCTTGAAAAGGCTCAGCTAAAACCAAACCACCTTGGTTTGAAAAAAACCTTTGGTTTGTTTCACTTATCAAGCATGTGTGAAAAGGGAAAACTGAAATTTTTAAGTAGAAAATGCTCTTCTCTTTCCAGCTACCTGGGCCATGTGTCATCATTTAGAACAGTTAGTGTTTTTATCTTAGTGCTGGACCTAAGATAAAATTGTCTCACAAGGCTATGTCTCTGCTTGTTTCTGCTATGGATATCTGGAACACTATTTGTTTTCAAAGGTTTTGAATGCTTTTCAAGGTTTTGAGCCATCCAGGTCAAGCAGCAAGTTGTGCTTGCCTTTAGGTGTCTATGCTGACCCTTTATACCCTCTGGCGAATCCATTAATGCCATAGCGACTCATTCAGCTGCCAACTTTGTGTTTGTTTCTTTGGTTTTTTTAGTAAAAGCGGATAAGCTGATAAGGCAACCTAGGAAATCAGCAAAAATTGCTTCATTTTTTTATCATGGAGCAACAGAATAGCAATAGCAACATAAATGTTTCTATTTATCATCTTTGGAACCCAAACTACTTAGAGACAACCTCCCTTAATATTTTGCTGAACAGATGTGTCCTATAGCACCTGGCTCTCTTCCTGTGTTGGAGATGGAGCCCAGGTATTTTGCAGGAGGTTCTGATTTCTATTTGGAGACACAGTGCTAAACTTTAGCTCTTCTCTGGACTAGTTTTTACTCAGTTACACAGTCCTGCTGGAATGAGACAGCTCCCTATCTGAGGGATTTTTGTTTAGCTTTTGCTTGCTTTATGTCTAGAAACCACAAAAGAAAAAAAATAAAACCCACAGCATACCAACTTTTTATAATTAAGAACTTTGCTCTTCTGTAATGGCTGAAGAAGAACCTGAGGCCACGTGAGCCAAAACTGACTTAAGGACTCTGCTTCTAGCAGCCAAAGCTGTTACTGATTGTTAAATGTACAGAATTTGACTGAGGCCAAACGATTTGCTACTTCATTTCATGTTTTAGAGCAGTAAGTGAAGCAAGGAGAAAACTTTTTTTTAAAATAATTTGCCAACTTATACACTACAAAAGTCTAGATGGGCCAAGGGTTTCTGGAGGGTGGCTTTGTGTAGGACATGGAGCTTTGCTGCACCACATGTTGAGATCTGATGGGTGAAAAATGCTACTTGTGTATTATATCACTACTCAGATAGTGCCCTGGACTCTTAAGCAGCAGCTCTCTCTTCCCCTCTCCCCCCAAGAGAGGATTTTTTCACTCTGCACTTTCTGTACCTTCATCACTCTTTGAAAAAAGCTGAAAGAGGAAATATCTGTCAGTTCAGATGCTACCCACTACTTGCCTTTGAAAGGAAATTAACATTCTCAGCAAGTGAAACAGCAGATTGTAAGGAGACAGGTGGCGGGAAAGGTTGTACCTCCTGTAATGCAGAGGACCATGGTGCAATTAAGCAGTGAAGGAACCAGAAGTTCTTACTGAACTCATCAGGCACAAAAAGTTCTCTGGCACAGAAACAAATCCTTCCTTTTTTCAAGTGAAGAAAAAGACCACAGAAATCTGCCCAGGGATGCCAGATTTTTTTCCTCCAAACACCTCCAAGCAGCATTCTGACTCCAAGGTGCCCACAGCACAAACCCCATCTTACTCACTTTGTATGTGACTCAATTAGACTATTTCTACTAATTGAAAATGCAAACTAATTTTCATCAGTGCTGTACAGCTGTTTCTCAGCTGGTGACAGAATTCTGCTAGCATCACATTGCTTGAATTTTAACATATATTCAAAAGGATTTTCACTTTGCATAAGGCAGAGTCACATCTAACCATGCCACAAACAGGAAGGATTCTTCCTCTTGGTCTTTTATGTTGAAACTCCCATAGTTTCATCCTGCAGTGTGCCTGAGCTTGAGCAGACCTCCTGCTCTGCCTGTGTGTGCAAACAGAGCTTCCTCAAGAATAGAGACCATTTTCAAAACCTCTGCATTGGCTCATAGCTAATTGCTACCTGCCCCATAGGATCTATGCTAATTTAGCTTAATAAAATTATTAAATAGCAAATTTCAGGAGAACCAGCAGCAATGTCCTCATTATTAGATTTAGTAAAACTGCCAAAAGCCATCATTGTTACTGTGTATTTAGAAAAAAATTCCTTAACAGAATGAAGATGTCAAAGGGACACAGTAAAGTATGCTTCCAATAAGCCCTCTAAGGCCCATTTCTTTGGGGTCAAAAATGAAAGTTTCTTGGTCAGAAAAAGAAGTTTGTAGACCAGATGCAAATGATTAGAGAGAGAGATGTTAAATAAAATAAGCAGCTACATACCTCCAGGTCATTAAAGAACAGATGTGTATCTGCAAGGTTGAAGATCATTTCTTCCATCATAAGACCTATCCGCACAGACGTTGTAGTGTCCTGTTAGGGGAAAATCAGGGTTTTTGCCATTCGCTTTGATTTTTCTGTCTTTTTTTTTTTTTTTTTTTTTTTGGGGGGGGTGGGGTGGTGGTGGTGGGAGATCTTAGAGCAAACATAGGATCTACACATTCCTGCTTTTGAAGATATGTTCATTAAAGTAATTTTATTTCCCAAGTGTATCTTAACATGATTTTCCCATCCTTTCTTTTGCTCTCCTAGATAATCAAATTTTGTTCTTTGAAGGGTATCTATGGCTCGCCTTGGCCAATAATAGCCCGCACACTTCAGACGATATAACAAGAACCTTTAAACACCTGAAACTATGTAAGAATTGCTTCAGTAGGTTAGACCAAGGATTAATTTCAAATAGCATCATTAGTGAATGGTTAGGGGATAGTTATGAGCAACAGAACACACAGAGGGTGATCCTTTCCTGACTTTGTCATTCAAACTAGCCATAGAAGGTCAGAATTATTCTCTTTTAATGTCAAACAGCAACTTGGTGAGCAAAATCGGAGAACAGAACTCAGGAGCTCAAACATACATTGAGTCTCTTTCTCTAAAGGGTGCAATCGATGTGTCTCAGCACACTGGGCTTAGGTCTTTAGTGCCTTGCTAACGCCGGTGATCAGCACAGAATAGGACAGAAAAGCAGATGTATAGTTCGCACATCAGAGCCCAGCACGTGATACAGTATCTGCTGTCCTCAGCAACACACGTGCACCTGGGCAGGAGATGCAAGACCAGCCAAGCTCTCCCATCCCTACTGAACCTGCCTACTTGTTTAACAGCATCAGCAGAGTTAAAATAATCCCATCCTACCATGCTAACCCAATTATAGCATGATAAAATGCTTATGCAAGTATGATTATTCCTACCCATAACACAGTGTGCTCTGCAGTGGTATAAAGCATGCTTGCAGAGCCAGAACTGCAGCCATAGTGGCAGTTACACCCAAACAACTACATCGATAAAAAAAAAAATAAAAAGACACAGCACATTAAAATGCTGGATGGGTTCATCTGTCATTCTAGCTAGTGTTAGAAATGGTGACAAGCTCCCAGTGCTCCTGTCTGCGTGGGCTGGCTGACTGTAACGGTTTGCTCATTCTGCCATTTTCTTGTATCAGCCACCCCTGCCTAGCTGGGTGTGGGTCTAACTTGGCCCTTCCCCGAGAGGGTCCCAAACTGCTTCCTAAAAGGGAAGGATGTGATGTAGAATCTCTGTCTGCCTGCAGCATTTTTAAACCAGTTTTATAACGATTAACAGAATGTGAAAATGCACATGCCAGAAGCTCTAAAACAACTTCTACACATTCTTAAGCACGTGTGAACTTTCTCACATCCAAATCTTGCTCCTACCCACATCAGTGGCAAAACCTTAAGTAAATTCCTCTGGAGAAGGACTACACTACCTGCAGCTCTACTTTACTGAGTTCAGTTGTTTTATTTCCTGCCCCCTACTACCCAGCCAAGACACCACAACTGCCTGTGAGAGGGCCGTCACTTAATTTCCTCGCCAGGTCAGCAAGCGCAAGCTTAAATCAGCCCAAGCTGATAGGGCTGACTGTGCTTGGCCAGAGAAGCTACCCACAGACAGTCCTGCGTGGCAGAAGCGACTGACACTTTTGGCTGGGTCATTTTCCTTTCTTCTGGCTTGGAGGGCTACATTAACCACCGACTGCATGTGCACAGCTGATTTAGTTGGTCCTCCAACTGCCCCTTGGATGGGAGATGGTGGCTGCAGGACTCTTACAGCTCTTGGCTTACTGCTTCAAAGTTGCCCAATGAGCACTGGATACAGCCTCTGCTGATCCGTTACTCTGAACACAATCAAGTGACCTGCTGCATCCAGTGTGGTGTACTGCAATATTAAATGATTCTCAGTCACTTTTCCACGTGTCTCATGCATAAAGTCAACCACCCTTCCCACCCCAAAACAACTGACCTTGTTCCTAAACCCACAGCAAAAGCATAAAAACGCACTGATGCAAACAAGGTCACCAGCAGAACATTTTCTTATTCATTAAATACTTCAAAAACACAAGCAAAAATAATCTGTAGTTAATTTGATAAACACTCATAGCTCAAAAGCATTGTGCCTGTTCACACTAAACAACAGAAAACTTGAAAAAAAAAAGCATTCCCATAACAGGCTTTTATTTGCAATTCACCTTCATTAGGACAGGGATCTCTCATCTTTATGTGGGTGGCTTTCCTTCACTGAAGTTGCAAGCCATGCTAAACCAGGGCAGATTTATATGTAGTCTTTGCTCTAATTTTCTGCAGATTTCTGCAGAGTCATGTTATTGTATGACAGGACAGTAATGGATTAGCTGAGGAGCTCTAACAGGCAGCATAATGTTTGGAAAATGAGTACATTTCAATCAACTTTCATGGCAGATGCTGTTGACATGGATGGTGTATTACACACTAACCTAATTATTACACATTCTTGGTGTAGTTCTCTTTAATTAGAGCAGAATGGTTGTGGTTTCTGCCATGTGTGTGACTCACAAGCATTGTGCCCATCTAAAGAAAAGCTCTGTCACTCATGTCTGAAACACACCTCTTGCTGTCCCAGAAAGAGGGGCACTTTCTCCTCTGGACAAAAAGTAAACTGCAACAGGCTTGCATTGAACATGTCTCTAACTTTAAGCCCCAAACCTGCACCCGCGACAAGGCACAGGGACACAGGCGGAATCAGGGCATCTGACTGTGGCCCCATGCAAACAGCACTGAATCAAATTTTACTACCCAGGTGTAGTTACACGAGGGAACTGTTTTGAAGAAAATATGCTGCTAGGAAGAAATTATTTTGTAAAATAGTTTTTAATGAAGCAATTTATTTTTATACATTTCAAGGATCATTAGCCTTTAAAACCCTTTCAGGAAATCTCATTGGTTGGTATCTGTCATTTATCCTGTAAGTTTTGTCTTTAGCTTTATTGGTATTAATCACTAATGTGTGGTAGGAAATATTTCCACAGTGTATGAAGTTACCTTCTCTTGAACTAAACAATATGGAAATTAAAGGGGGGGGAATCTTTCTCTTGAGATAGAGAATATGATGGAATGAAAATAAAACAGAAAAATGCATTTTACCACCCAGAGGGGAGGTCGTTTGGGGAAATGATTTGGCATCACTGCTTTCACAGTATGGACATTTCCTCTATGGCAAGGCATGCTTCCAAGTCTTAAAGAGGCTGATAAAGTTAAAAGGCAAATCAGCACTCCCAGTACAATATAGGTGTCTAGAGGCACTAGGGCAGTGTTCCACTGGCAGTTATTTATTTGCATTACTGTAGCATCTAGAAGCACTAGTCCCCAGACTTGAACCCCACTGTGCTAGAGAGGTTGTACCCACACAGAGGAAAGACACAGTTGCTACAGCTTCCAATTCAAGTATGAATAAACAGGAAAATCACACTGACAGGAAAGCACGAAATTATATATCAATCAATGTGTTGCCCAAATTCTCTGTAGAGTGTGTAAATAATCTGAAAGAGAATTATTAAATTTATCTGAAGATGGTGATGGAGAGCTCTTCCTAGACACTGAAATCCTGTTCCACTAAAGGATCTCTCTGAGCTGCAGGGGATGCCCTGATGGGCTGCTAATGCCTACGTTAGTGTGAGTTTAGCAGAGTGACATAAAGTTGCCACATTCATACCGATGATCCCTGATGACCTGTCCTTCCATGGGAGAAGTGCATCCTGGAGCCCTGGGAACAAGCTTTCTGGGTAACAGATCTAGCCAGTGTTTTCTGATGCATATGAAGCCCAAGGAAGAACACACCACAGACAGCTTGAAATCAAATCTGCTCCAGGAACCATTTTTTACAGCGAAAACAGATTAATCTAAAAACTCAATCCTGAGTGTTTGCTTAGTAACTTTAGAAGAGCGAGGTCCTACCCCACTGCTAATCTATGAGTCATGCTTTCACAAACAAGGACAATGAGAGGCAGGGACAGAAAACAGGCAATAAACTCCTTTTGCAAATAAAACCTCCAGCACCACAGTGTATCCCTATATGCCTCACCTCTGCCATGCACCGTTGCTGGAGCTTCCTTCAGGGTTGGAATTAAACAGCCCCACAAATTACTTTTAGTGCTAACCTCTGGTGCTCAGACATGACAGACCAGGCACTCCTGACCCTCCAACAAACAGCTTTAACAGGCTTCTTCCCTAAAATTATTTTCTGTTTCTGTTTTCATTTTGTCCCCTCATTTTGAGTAACAGGATGACAGAAGATGGCTAAAAGGAGCTTGTTGAACAGCCTTCAGTCTGTCTTTGCTTCATGATGATTTCCACAAAAACTGGAGGTGAGCAAAGAACAAGTATTTCCCTATTACAGCAGTGGGAAATTAGGTCTGCTCACTCCACGTGAAACTCTGAACAGTCTGTATTTTAGCAAAGCAAAGGGAATGCAGAATGTGTAGGCATACCCAAATTAGCTTTAAGCTACTGAATATGGGTACAAACAGCTGCAAGTATGTTGCAGCATGCACTATGTAGGTCGCTAGACCCTTTTTCAGAAGATAACCTACGCAGATGCCTGCATTGCCGTATCTTCACTACTAAAGGTACTACTGACTGGCATTACCTATATGAAAGCCCATATGCATTGCAGCCCCACTTCAAACTGCACCATCAACGTCCTCCCAAATGGCTCTATTAAAACCTTCTTACCACTGCTCTCCTGAAACACTGAAATCGATTTTTCATAAACTGCTTATGCTTGTCCTAGAGTACGCATTAAAAAGACATGTAATTGTTAACACCTGCAGCTACCACTAATCCAGTTGGCTGGATGTCCACAGCCAGCTCTCCCCTCCTGTACACTGTAATTTTGAAAGGAAGAGAGAAGCAGACTTATCTCTGGCAATCTCTCAAGTGCAAGTCACTCTCGCCTCCGATCCTGGCTCCAAAGCCCGTTCCAAGCCTCTGCCTTACAGGTACCCTGTTCAGACTTGCAGGCCATTAGCAAAGGGGTGAAGCTGGCTCCTTTGAGATGGATAACAAATCAGCTTGTTGTCTGACTCTGCTTCTATTTAGCAATGTGCCAATTAACCCGACATTCAAAATGTTAGGCCAAAGTTAGTCTGAGCATGGATCTTGGATTCAGACCTCCCTCCCACCTCAACTTCAAAAAAAACAAAATAAAGCCCTAGTATTTAAAAATAATCAGTCTCTTTATAACCCTGCCAAATACCTGTTTATGCCATGAGCAAATAATTACTTTTCTACAAGGAAGAAAGTATTAATTAAGAGTATTCATCAGACTTCTATTCTTTAGGGTTTATCTGCCACAGGTGTCAGCCAGAGGTGAGAGACGGATTAGTATACAATCAAGGGCTTTCTGAGTTAAATCTCCTCCTTGTGGTTAGCTGTTAATAATAAAGATGTCACCAAAAGAAAGAATTTAATAGTTTTAATTGGGTTTAATTACTTGGAAACTCCTGGAAAACGGACCAGCTCAGTTGTAGTATTAAAAAAAAAGGCAAAGATACAAATGCCTGGGCCACATGTTTGAACAGAAAGAGTCTGTGAGAAAAATCATTCTTTGGCTGTAACATTTTATACCTTGATCAGAATTTGAGACATGAACAAGGCTTTCCCATAATAATGGGAAATTAACCATGTGTATCACTTCAAGTAAGTCCATGTCTTTTTGAAGAAGAGAACACATTTAGCTCTTTTACTACACTTAAGTAGCTAGGCTTACAATTTTATCTTTTTAATAGACATAGGCTACAGCTAGACCTAGCTCCTCAGAGCTTTTCAAGTAAGAGAGTGGATATTTGCGAGAAAAACTGTTTTAAATAACTAATGTAGCTCAAGGAGCTGAAACCTATTTTCAGAAGAGACTTAAATGACTACACTTCAGACTTTTTAAAAAAGGATTGTCCTTTTTCAAATAGAATCACTCAGCTTTTCAGGCTCTAAACTTTTTTCCTGAAGATGCATTGACATAAGACAATATGAAGACACATTGTTTTACCTAAACGTTGATATATCCAGGTTTATTAGACAATCTACCAAATTTAAATGAATAGTGTCTATGCAGTCATCACAGTGTGACCTTGTGAAAAGTCCATGCTAGATGGAGAAAAATGTAATTTAATCCCTTTCATTCAGACACCTTTTCATATTCACCCTCACTATGACTTGAGTGGTATTTCCGAAGTATTGCTTATTATTTACTGAAGGACTCTCTTCTACTGGCATGTATCTGTTCAGAAATGTTTGGGGACTACACCTTGGAAATTATTCCAATAAGCAAATGGACATGTCAGTCACTAAATCCTCACATTCAAGAGCACACAGGTTGAAAGGGTTCTCCTCCCTCTCTAAATGAACTATACTTAGGGACAAGCAGAAATGACTACACTAATTTATCCAGTGTCTGAATCCAGGAGTTCTGGAATGGATTCCAGTCCTGTGGGAATACTGTACTTAAATACAGGGTAAAAGCTGCACTGTGATGCTTGAGAACAAATGGAAATTATTTTGATTTAGTAATACAAAAGGTTCATGACCAAAAATCTACAAATAACTTCTTTTTACTCTACAGGGCATAAATGTCAAAAGAGGGAGTGAAATTTAAACCAAATACGTCTTCATTCCCTTCCCCTCAACACAGGAAAATCACTGTATTTCTATATGTAAGCCCTTGATAGCTCTGTGAAAAATACAAAACTCCTGGAAAGCTTGGTGGAAACACATCACGGTGTGTAATCCTCAGCACAACTGCATATTTTGCACAGGCTACTTCCCAACACAAGTTATATCCCTTTGGGTTTTTTTTTTGTGTGTGTTTTTTTTGTTGTTGTTGGTTTTGGGTTTTTTTTGTGTGTTTTGTTTGTTCCGTTGGTGGTTGTCGCTTTTTAACCTATTTTTCCCTTAAAATCAAGTCACCACTCAGTGATACGGGAAAGCAGGGTCCCTTTACTCATGCTTGTTTGACAATCCAGCATTGTTTCCGAATAATATATTTTATGTAAAAAATAATCCTTTAATACTTCCACTCGCCACATGTGCACTTTGCTTAGAAAACCCACTGCTCACCTAAGCTCTAGTACAAGAGGTTATATCTACACGAGCTCAGAGCAGCTCCCATGCCCACCGTCTAAGCTGTTGTGGATCTGGTTTTGCTGTTTCTGCTGCTGCTTCTCATCAACCAGTACAGATGATAAACACAGATGTTTGCTCCCGAAATACACATTTGAAATAATCAAATGGCTGCAATTATTTACTCCCTTCTCTCCAATAATGAACTAATAATTGATATAGCAGCATGTCTAAAGTAACAGACTTTTTTATTACCTGCAGTGATTGAATGCTTTTTTAATTTAACTTAAAAAGGCATTAAATACAAGGTTTAGCCTCCAGTGGGTAAAAAAATCTCCAACTTCCTCAGAAAATCCTTTCCAAATTGTATTCATCTTGACTTAATCCATGATCTACTGAGTGAATTAGGGTCTATTTGTTTTGAAAATCTATTTTATGGAGTTCCAAGGACTGTGTTTTCCTTAGGAAGGGCTTATTCTGCCTTTCGGACCAGGATGCCTGCTAGCAGCCCTCAGCATAGGCCTCTGCAGGTTTTTAACGTCCCAAGGTGCCCCACACATATGACTAACAAAATGTAAATAAACACAGCTGAGCCAGTAAGAAATTGGAAGGTTTTCTCATTAAAGAAATAAAATAAACAGATGTCCTTAAGCACTTTGGCTCATGTTTGTCAAAGGAATGGAAAACTCTCAGATGTTTGAACAGCAGTAGTGATATAAGGCCACATCTCAAGCGAGAGAAGAAAAAAAGCCACGCTATGGCACTTAGAATTAACTAATAGTTCTCAAGGGAGGGCGCTTTTGATTTGAACCTTAGCAACTTCTACAAATAGTTTTTAACAGCCGAGCAATAAAATGGGGTTTTATTCCTTCTCAGTTTGTAAAGTGGTAAAGGACAGATTCGGCCATTAGAAGCATGAATCACCATCAGATTTGATTAAATCCCTATGGCGTTTCAGTCAGGTCCTGACTTAGGGTCCTGCGACAGCACAAAGCAGGGAAAAGCACAAGCTACTTGAAGCATTCAATGAAAATGGGGGGGGGGGGGGGAATAAACCCATGGGTTTTACAACGATCGAGTCGAGTCAAACAGGAACTTTTCAATGACTTTTTTTTAAATTGTAAATTATAATTCACTTAAAGGAAAACTTTTTGTAAGAACATGTAACTGCCAGTGAAATTTTTTAGCAATAAGGTTTCTTAGATCCACAACATCATTTAGAGTGAGAACAAAACAGTCCAGTTCACGGACAGCCACAACATATAGCAGCGATGACATTTGCTTGAAGAGCTAGAAAATCATGTTTATGTCCTGTCCTCAGCTGGGCCAAACAGCAACTTTAACTGCTCTGTCTAAAATGTCTCGAGGCCCCACTATTGTTGGAGGACCCTCTCCTAGTCCTTCTCATACCTGTGCCTCTGCAAGTCCCTCATAAGAGAGGCAGAGCCCATGTTTGCACAGGCTGGAAACTTGAGTGAGTGCATGCCCTGTCTCTATCTCACTGACACCTGTCTGCTTACAACTTGGATAAATCTCATGTTGCCACTCCTGGAATGCAAAATAAGAAAATACGGCTATCATAGAAAAACAGCCCCTACATCAGTCAAGCCTCTAACCAAGCAAGCAACTATGCGGCAAACTGCAAATCCCCACTGAAAGCAGCCAGAGCGGCCATTCCAGGCAAAGTGACCACATAGTCCAGGCTCACAGGGACACCGTGTAATACAGGCAATCTAAACACCTTTCAGTTAAGGTTAACTAAAATCTAGAACACAACTTTACATGACTTTGATTTAAAACTGGGACATAATGTGCTTTATTATTTTTTGCAGTAGGTTTTTCTTAATTCAAGACAATTCAAGATGCAGAACAATCCCAGAAATTGCTATGCATTTTACAGGGAATTTCATAGGTTGTAACTCCCAGGTATGAGCAGACATTGTCAAAGCACTGATAAAGATCCAACACTATTCAAGAATTTAAGACTGTCCTATGTATTCAGTTCTTTAAGTCAGTGCTAAAATAAAATCCTTTCCATTTGCTTGCAGGATCTCAGAGTAACTTGCACATAACGATGATTTTTAACTCCAGGTTTTACTTTACTCACAATTCATTTTGGCACTAAAATCCCAAGGAACGTACCAACACAGAACAAGAATACACATTCTAGGAGCAATACAAAATACTGAGAAGAGCTATTAGCTTCACACACATTCCTCAGCTAGGGAAAACGCTTGGTAGTGGTCCCTTTTTTCTTGATACTAGTCCTTCGAAAAGCATGAGAATGAATCTGCAATATAATACTTAAAATTTCTCAGACTGAAAGAGATGCAGAAATTCTTTTTTAATGCTTTAACAACACAGGTTACGGAACAAGCTTGCAAATATCTCAGGGAAAGGGGAATAGACTTATGATTTTTCTTGGCACATGAGTGCATGCAATCTCTTTTTATTGTGTCTGAATTAATAGCACCGAAAGAGTCTTTCTGTATTGCGCCTAGCTGCTTCAAATGGCTAAAGACTTCTACCCAACTCATGTGAAACCCCAGCAGCACTGTTACGGATTCTGTCCCATTTTTCCCATTATGTTTAGTCAGTGATTTGGTGGGCAGATCTTTGTGGACATAGTAAAGACTGCAGTCATCTTCCTGTTGAATGGGAGCTCTATTATACATGCCTAAAGGGATTAAAAGGGCTGGGTGGACAGTACATTAAGCTATAATGATGGTCTACATCTGTTGTGGTCTCTAGGCACACAACAAATATTCGGCACTCATACAGTGATCAGAAGCCTGCAGAACAGGTTCCTAAACCCTCCTGAACATAATATCCAGGGTTAACTGCCTATGGAACTTCTTTTTTTCCCTTTTCTTGTCAGAGGGCCTCCTGCTGAGAAACCAAAGGATACAGAGGTTTCCTTGGGTTTGACAGCTTTGCTGCCCTGATCACTTAGACCGTGACTCCCTATGTTTGTGCAGGTATGCATCCATTCAACCATGGGCAAAAAAGCAAAGGAGACGTGAATTTGCAGGCCACTCTGACTGCCACTATAAAGGTTATACTGCAGCGACCGTATGGGAAAGACATTAAGACCAAATGTTTGACGACTCTAATCTATGGGATAGACCAAAGAGTTTGGGCAGAGGGGACAAAAAAAGGAGCAACTGAGCCTGAGCTATTCATTCATGCTTCAACTGTAAATTTTTTGTTTTAATGTCTATTAATGCTGTGAGCAAATTATTTTCTGAACACCTGAGATGAACTGTCCATGCTCTGAGGAGCCGATATGTATGGCAAGGACCATAGAGGTTTCCCTCAGAAACCAAAGAAAGAGAATTTTCACATAAAATCAGGTCAGAAAACATACATTGAAGCATTAATGATTAATAATATGACTACAACTTATAATCCTTTTTGTGAATTCTTCCCTCTTTTTTTCCCTTTTTTTTTTCTTTTTTCAAAATCAGATTTTTTGGACAGCTCCCTATTGCTGCCATTATCAAGGAAGTGGCGACACACAGAACCATTTGAGATTTTGTAGCTAAACAACAACAGGCATTTAGACCGAAATTTCTGAAGCTATGGTTGATGTTCCTCCCTCGCTCTTCCCAGAAAACATCATCCCAGAAAGAGGTGTTATTCTTCAAACTGACCAACTTTATAGACTAATACTTGGAGTGGCTGCACAGCAGCTGTATCAGTGCAACAGACAGGATTATGCTGGGACATTAATATTGGTCAGGGGAATGATGACGATCCTACAAACCGGCACTTTTTCTGGAGGAAGACACACAGAACTAGCACCTCCTTGTGTGAGATTTAATTCAATGCATGTGCATGTCTAATTACAGGCACAAGAAACTTTTATCATCAATTATGGTAAAATATAAGAATTTTAGGCCTTGATACTTAATTTATGTTGAGATTAACACTTCCTACGTTATTCAAGTAAGAGATTCTAAAAGTCTATTAACCTCTGGCTCACTGCTTCACTTGTACTTGATAGTTCAGCTCACTTAAACATTTTTGAATTGTGTTACTATTTAGCGGTTCCCAGGACAGCCTGTCTGAGCATGTTCCCTCTTGGTTTAAGGTCTGTTCCAAAGCCCACCAAAGCCTCTGGCTGTCTTTGGATCAAGCCGTTAGCCTGTAATACTTTTATAACACAACCATTTCCCATATAGGAAAGCCCTGAGGAATTTAATACTGATGAAACAAATGAAGAATCAAAAAAAAAAAATCCTAGAGAAGTTTCGCGAAGAGGCTGTGGTAACTTAATAGAAAAGGTGATTCATTCATTAAAAAAAAAAAAAGAGATTCATGTTTCTATCATTCTTTACATTCGTATAAAGGAAACAGCCAACTGAAGTTTGTCCTTTTGTACCTTCAAAGGCCTTCCAAAGCAGACAATCCCCCAGGTTTCCATTTTCATGTTTCCCCCTCTCCCTAGTCCCTTTTCCAGGCTGCTGCTCACAAGTGCCCTGTCTTGCCCTAACTCTACTCCCACGGCCAACAGGACACTCGGCCACTGGTGAGTGCTTTTGAAAAACCCTTTTCGGCTCCACTCCCTGACCCCAGTTCATCCCCACACCAGCTGCTCTAGAGATGGCAGCGTCTGCCTTTGTGGCAGCCCATCAGCAAGAGCTCACAGGCACTGCAGTGGCAGGGCTTCTTATCTCCACGGGTCCATCTCACCCCCTCAGTCCAACACCATCTGCCCCCATGCAGCAGATCCCAACCCCACACCCTCTAAACTTGTGCAGGAGGCAGCAAACGAAGGCATCTGCTTCAGAGGTTTTATGCAGGGACAAAGTCAGCCCATTAAAGGAATTCTCCGTATGCATACTGTAGCTCCTACCCAATGCTAGGCATGACCACATAGCAGATCTACACCACGTAAGTTTATGTTTCCTGATCCTGCCTAATTCTTTCTACTTTTTGCAGGCAGTAGGTTTGAGCTTACACATGTATACCTCAGACTGCCTCATTCATTATGTTCCCTGGGAAAAGTAACTGCTTCAATTACCTTGTACAACATGGGTCTGAATAAATCCCTGCTTGGAAACACGTGCTTCGTTTTCAGAGGGTGCTGTTAGAAGTGCTAGCAGCATTCCAAATGCTGCAGTAGACTTCCACACCACAAACACCATTTTATATCCTTCACAACTGTGCACATCTAACAGCAAACAATAAATCTATCTTACTAATTGCACATTCAGCTTGTTATAACCATCATAAAACAAGTACAGCTGGTAAAGCCATGAAATGATGTCAAATCATATTTTTGCTTTCTAGAGAGAAGCAGGGTTATTTTCCAGTCTCCTGATGAAGCTGACTGTTCAAAGCCATGTGTGGAAACAGCTGCCAACTAGGTCATCCACCTTTAATTAGGTAATGATATTGTCTTTCTCCTACCCATTTAAGAGTGTTTGACATTCTGTAATTCAAAGTGACTTAACTGTTTATCATAAAAAGCTGCCTTAGGAAGAACTTGAAGCACATGGTACTAAATACAAAAGCCAGCGTTTTCCCCTTAGCAGCCAAGTTCAGTCAGTTCAGCCACAGAGAGAGTTACCTAAAAAGATGGAATTGCCTGCATTTCCCATACCTAAACTACCCATATACCCGTACCTGAAGTAGGGATAGCTAAAGATATGGCTCCTAAAACCCCTTAAAAATGTAAGCTTCAGCAGCCATGTGGGAAGCAGAGCCAGTATTCTTCATGGCCAGTACTCTTCTCTTAAAAAGTTGTCTGAGATTTGTAAGAAAACACTGGTCTAAAAAAACGTGTAACCTCATTCAGGCTGGAGTTAATGTTGTCTGGCTGCTTGGAAGGCTCTTTCTCGCAGAAGACAGACATTGAAAGAACATCCCGATGTCCCATCTAGCAGCAGCTGAACAATACAAGCTTTTGAAAAACACGGTGCTGCTTGCAACATGAAAGGCAGGTAATCAAATTTTCACATGTTAGAAGGAAATACCACAGGACATATTTATACAAATGTGTCTGAATAAAATTGGCAGCATCTGTTTGAAAAGCCATCTCATTAACTGCCCCCACAGTTCCTGATGCAACTTGGCTGGACAAGCAGTAATGCTAAAAAAATTAAATTTTACCTTCCCATATCTGGATGCAAAGGTTCCCGTGAGTAAGGAGTGAAAAATAATTATCGTCTCATCCAAATCCCACACAAACACACGCTGTGATGACAGACAGGGTGGAAAAAAGAAATATAGTTACATATTAAGCAACTACAAGAATTTGTTCAGTCAGGATATATGTCCTGTTGGACTAGAGCTTTTTAAGATCTGAAACCCATTTGGAGCACTGACTGGAGATGCTTTGTGAAAGCAGGCAAAATGAAACAGGGATTTTTGCACTATGTGTGTGCTCATCATCCTGAGAGTCTGCTCTCATACCAACCACAGAAATCCCCTGCTGCATGTCAAGTCAGAGGAACAAAACAGCAGACTTAGAAAAAGCTCAAAGGAAAAAAAAAGTACATATGAGGAATATTTTGAGATGCTGGTAATACAGAAATGGAGCAATTATTTTCACTACCCATGCCTGTAGGCTCCAGAGATAATACTGATTTTATTCTGGTTCTTACAACTCACCAGTCTGATGGTGGGATTTGCTAACAGATGCAACAGTTTATCTTTGCTGGATTTACTAAGGGATTAGAAATTAAAGTTATTACCTCAATCTCACTGTCAGCAGCAGGGGAAGGATCGTTGCTTCTTTTTGACCGAGCTCGTACCTTGCCATCTGACCCTCTGTGATGCCTATCTGTTTCTATATCTTTTGCTGATGTTGTTGAATATTCCCCTATTATGAAACAAGAAATTCCATTGTAAACTTAAATTTTGCCCTGTGTCATTATAATTAAGGCATGAAACCTTTTAATGGAGAGCACCAGAAACATTGAGAAAACACCATCAGAAAATCTTACTCTTCTCATGTCAATAGCTGACATTATTAGAGAAATAACTTTCAGCTCCCAAGATTTGTTAAGAAAATTTCAAAAAACACCAAGTTTGTATATATATAACATTTTAAAATGGACATGGCACTTCAAAACCTTATCACATTTTTCACTGGAAAAAGAAAAAAAAGCTTTTTGATTTATATACCCCTCCTCCTTTTTGAGAGAAATTAGAAAGTTAATGGAAAAGGAAACCAAGACCAATTCAACCTCTGATTTTTTTTTAAATTTGATGAATGCTTATGATTAAAAATATACTTTCAACATCAACTTTTATTTAAAAATATTGAACTTGCCTGTTCAGCCATATTCCATTTCACAGAGGATAGTATTTTAGAAATAACTGAGAAGAGACAGACAAAGGTAAACTTCCCTTGTATAAAGTATCTGTTTTAATTGGCTTGAGTTTCATAAACCTGCCTGTATTTCACTTACGTTACATTACAAATCCTTTTAAAACATATTTTTCTTTTCACCTTGCTAAGTTGTGGCCTCTCCAGCTTCCTAGAATAACCATATTCTCTTCAGAGAAGCTTGGATTGTGCCTAACAAGCCTTTTTGAAATCACCCTTTCTCAAAAAGGCTGAGATAAGATCTAAGGAACAGAAAATCCTCCAACTGCTTTTAGAGCAATCTGTGATCACTTCTTTTTAAAACCCAATAATAGTTTATTTTTCTTATAGAGCAACCACAGATGTTCAGATTTGTTTCCTAAGTCAGCAGACCTACACTGGGCGTATACTGTGATCATCCAGAAATTATGTGGCGTTATATATAAATGTTACTGCATGCCAATGAAAACTTTAGTAGGGGTGTGATATCTGAAGATTGTCCTTGAACAGTACATTGGAGAATCATAATCCATCAGTAATTCCATAAGCCATTTAAGCTTTGAGACTTTAAAAATTTAGCACTCAAAGAAAGGCCACAAATTTTGAAGCATTTTCACATGGAACTAATCTTGAACTTTCAACTTAGACAAAGAGTGTGTGCTGATTTTTTAAAAAAGAACTTTCTCTTGATGTACTTATTTATGAATACATGTATTAAATGTTGTTCATGATGTTGTAAGAGGTGAATATAAACCATGACAGAGACATGGGCTAAAAGTCATCAGAAAATCAGGAAACTCTGGGGCTTTTTTGGAGCATGGCTGTTTTGAACTCACTGCTACCCATGTTAGTCCTCAGTACTGATCTGGGTTTTGTATGTAATTATTTTCTTTCTGTACTACCTTTAGAGGAGATCAAAGCTCACATACTCATGAAAATGACACAGAATGGTTTTAGAGAGCTTGGATGTTCTAATCTCTCCCCAAAACCCTGTGTTGCACCACGTAAGCAGAACTGTTAAGTGATAGGGAGCCTGATTTATCCATGTAAATATATGTATTTCAAATACTCCAGCATTTTTTAGTGTTTATGTCTAAAGGTGACCAAGACTGCCAAAGAGAAAACAGAAGAAATGCACCTACCAGACAGCGATTCTGTGCTCTGAGTGGTGATATTGTGAGAAGACTCCTGCAGAGAGTAAGTGGAGGCTGGGATGGCTGAGGGGCTGATGCTGTTTGCAGACACATATGGAGAGTTGTAGGAGGAGCTGTAATACTGTGAGTACTGGCTTTGAGGAAAGCTTGGATATGATGAATAATCCTTTGAGGAAAAAAGAAACATCTAACTTCTATGTGTCTGGTTTTATCTTATAAATTAGTAAGGCACAAAGGCAGTGTTATCTACATACGCAGTAAGTCACGGCTCAGGAATATTTCGCTAAAGAACCATGTTTTGTTCACTTACGAAATTACATTTCTGCTTCCCCCAGATATGCTCCTATTTTATTAGGATTAACTAATCAACAAGAGGTCAGAAATCAGGCGAATTCTGCATTTTTCTATAGGACTTTAGTTATCAGTGCCAACACATTTTGTATTACAGGGTTCAACAATTTCATACAGGAGTGAATGAGGGCGGCTTTTTGAAAAGGGTTGTGATGGAACACATAGTCCCTGTAAACAATGAAATACCTGAGAAATTTGAAGAACAGAATGAATAATTGGGTGAGGGAAGGAACAAAACAGGCTGCATTTTCCCATGAACAGTAACATTTTCCGATCAGCTGCTAGAATAGGTTACAAAAATGAAGAAAAAGTAACTTGTTTTGCTGAAATGTTCATAGCTGAGATTGTCCAACTATTTCAGTAACAATTAAACGCCTCAGTGTTCTTCCCTACCTACAGAAAAATGAACTAAAAATATGAGGTGCAAGTGACATTGGGGAGCTGAGGTATCATGAAACCCCTTGTCTTAAAGCTCCTAAACAAACTTCAAGTCATTATGACCATATGTTCTTTCTTTGTGAGAAGCAGGACACTGGAATGGATTAGAAAACTTTTCTCTGGACAATTAAAACATGAAAGGTTTAATTTGCTTCTATTAATTTTAATTGCAACTCCTGGTTTTGTCCACCTATTTGCTTTTTCAGATAGAGAACTGTATTCACGCTCTGGGGAATGTCTTTCAGCAAAAGGTTTTTACATCCTCAGAAATGCTAATTAGGTCTCTGGTATTAAATAAAATTAAATAATAAATAGTCTTTAGAAAGACTAAAAGCACTTTCCTCCTGAACTGCTTACTGCAACACAGCTATTTCATTAACTTTCAGTCACCAGGGAGCTCTCAAGAACAAAGACTCAAGCTGTCATAATAAGAATTAAACTGAAAAAGAAATGAGAGAATTTCATTGTTTTCTCTTGAAGAATATCACAAAGTAATGAAAACAGCCCAATTATTCTTCCCCTTTTTAGGTAACCTCTGTATTTCAATCAAATGAACTTCTGTCAGCACTTACAGGCCAAGATTTTAGCCAAAACTGAAGTAATAAATTGTCTACTGTTGTCATTAAAAAATACAAGTCAACAATCACCTTACAAACATGGAATTGAAATTTCTGGCCAACCAAAACACATTTTCTGGGACAGTGTACTCATTTGTTTGGGCCAATCAAGAAGAGCCATTTACTACTGAAAAACATCTGCCTTGTGTACATATGCATGCTGTTTATTTATACACACACATTTATCAAGGTATCTGAAGCATGAAGCCCACAGACAGGTGTATTCTCAAAGAAGGAAGCGCACAGACAGCTCAGACGGCTCAATATTCATCAGGGCCTGCCAATGCCTCTTTCAAATGGTTCATATTTATTATACAGTGCCAAGACAGCAGACGACAGTATCCTAGAAGCAGAGGTCTCTGTAGAGGATGGAAAACATATCTGAAAGTTGTAAGATGGCAGAGGAATGATGAAACTTCTGGCATTTGCTACAGCAGCATGGCAGACTGCCAGGGTATCCTCCTCCTGCACGGACTGCACTCTGTGCAAGCCTGTGTATCGACACACACATCTTAAAATTAATCTAGAAGTCCAGCAAATGGGCAGGCTGTAGGAGTAGAACAAAATGGTGTTCAGCAAAACTCATGGCAGTACCTTCCTCAAATATATGTAAACACCATTATAATCTCTCTGATCTACCAATCTTCTAAGCATTTAAAGGAAGTGACAAGGTCGTCAGTAATAAATGCTGCACCATACCTGATGCACAGCACCGAATCCTGCAGAATTTGTCAGTCCATTGGCTCCCTGGTAAATCCCTGTTGTGCCTAAGGGAGAGAATATCACAGTCATAAAACACACCAGCAAAGTAACAGGACATATTAATATAAATAATTTCCAACAGGAAGTAAAGGACCTGCTCACTAGAAAAAAGTATATCACAAATCTTGAGAAACATAGGCTGTAAAGATTTAGAACTATTACTAAGGCCTGCTTACTGAAAGGCATTCAAAGACAACCACTACATACACTAAAACATACACTAATGGAGCTGGGAAACAAAGCTGGAAAACAAAGATTCAACCCAAATTTAAAATTAAGTTACTTTTTTCCCCCCAATAAATAACAGAAAAATATTTTTTATCATTTTCTCTTGCAGGAAAACTCCTCATATTACATATACAACCATACACACACTCTTTCATGCATAGGTATGTCCTGGACTCTGTCCCTATGGACCAGGTACCTGGAAATTTTTAGAAGACACTGAAATTTTGTTCCCTGGTGTTTATATCCTAAACATAAGAACATTATTGCTGAGATTTCTGGAAACAGCAGGGAGCAAAAACATTGCTTCATCCTGGGATATTAGGAAGATAAAGGATAGACAAGTGAGTTTACATGGTTCTGTCCCAAATGAAGCAACTGATGTCCAGCCAGGTCTCCTTAGCTGGAGGAAGCAATACTGCAGAAGTTTTCTAGGTGGTGAAGTAGAGGTTCAGAAAAGGTCTACAGGGACAGTCCTCCTTTGCCTCCCAACAGGGAAGCGGTAGGACAGCCACAAGCTTCCCATCCCCTGGATCCTGCACCCTTGGCAGGTTCTAGCCTTGACTTAACTCCAGACTATGTTGTTTTCTGTTTCAAAATTTTCCATTTCACATGAGTGGAGAACTTAGTCTTGAGTTTGCATGGTTTGATGAGAACCTATACAAAAAGTGTTCTTCCAGAGTTTTGCAACAGTGCTTGCTCCAAGAGCTGGCTGTTAATGTGCAAGAGGCAAAAGCTGGACTATACCATATTCTATCCTAATGAAAGGCGACGGGCTCCAAAAAGCACTCAGACTCACTACTTCCTCAGTGAAAGAGGCAGGATTTTGGTGCTGCGCGGCCACAGTGGGCTCTTGTCTGGGCTTCATTTTGTCACTTCGATGTACCATTGGACCGAGCCCTAATCAGGCACTCACCTTTTTTTTTCTTGTCTAGTTTCTTACCATGTGAATTACTTTGAGCAGTGCTGTTTTAACCATATGAGACTCTGCACGTCTTCATGTGGCAACCTTTCTCCAAAGATCCACTTGCTTGTTTTTATTTTAAGACGCCAGATTAGCTAGGGAATGGACAGCTGAACAAACTCCACTCTGCCAAGTGCAGCTACAGAGCACATGCACCGAGAAAGAAATCTCAAACCAAAAAGAAACAAGAGGGAGGACTCTGCCCTCCACAAGTAATTTGCTGCCAAATGTAGTCTATAAAAAGAAAAGGGCAGAGGGGGAAAGGTGGTGCAGGTGACTGTCAGGTACCTGAAGGCCCAGGTCTCCCCAAGTCCCCTGCATATGCTGGCTGTGGAGCTGAGACAGCACAGGTGGGTTCAGGTGATGCCTCCTCCTGGCATTCACCCCTTGGGGGCAACTCTGGGTGGACCAGTATCCAATCCCCCCTCCTCCCCACAGTCTATATGAGGTGACTGCCCAGAGCAGCATCCCAAAGATGGCAATGCATTCAGCTATTGGCATTTCCCCACCTCCTGCCCACGCTAGGCTTTGCTTTTCTGCAGTTTTTCAAAAAGTCACGCGTATGCAGCAGGATGAATATATAATCCTGTGGTAACTAAGCATTTCTCACCACTGTGAAGGGGAGTAATAGAGCCCCGGCGCTTACAGGCAAAAACAACTTTCACAGAACACAAAACAGCTCTTGTACACCAGAGCTCAAAACAATACAGGGGGGAATTTTTGATCTTCCTAAACTGTCATTTAGAAACAATCCATCATCCTTTATTAAAGCTGTCAAGAGGGGGATGAGTTACCTCGAGGGACTCACGCTTTATGTGTAAATTGTGATGAGAACATGTTTATTGCTGTGCTACCTGCACATGACACCATAGCTTCCTGGTTTCCAAACAATCAGAGAGAATTATAAAAAGGAGAGATCTGCACAATTTGAATGAACTTACTCTGAACTTCGCACCAGCTGTGCAAAGCAAGTATGTCCATGCAAACACAGGGTGGGTACGTGAGCAGGGAGGAGAGGGTAGAAATGTAGAGGTGAGAAGATGGGGAATGACTTGTGCTCCATAGCTTCCCACAGTACATTGTGACTAAATCCTACGTGGCAGATTTTACACTGTGGTTTTGTAGAATATATTTTTGCCATTTTAGCTGAGCTACCCCAGGTCCAAGTTCAGGTGTCCCTACAGGCTGCTGCAGTCTTGCTCCCTCTGCCCAGGGGATTTTTCAAAAGGAAGGTCTCTGGTGCAGAGACAGAAACTAAACTTCCTGATTTTTTTACCTACACATTTAAATACTTGTGAAAGTACTTAAGACTGGTATTTCCTATAATCTGAAGTTCAACAGGCCTGGGAACAGGTTGTGGCAGCTCAGGTTTTTCACTTATTCAGGCCCCTGTCATGTATCCTGACCAAGCAGGAGTATTATTTGAGCATAGTTTGTCTAAATTGAGATCAAACAACTCTTTCTGCCCCTATAGAACCGCATTTGGAGAATGCATCTGCCACCTCCCACCCGTGCTATACCTTGAGATCTGCTAAGCTCAGTATCTCCTGGCAGCTCAGTATTGTTATAGCAGAATAGTTACAGGACACTTGAAACAACCAAACAAAGGTTGTAAAAGCTTGGCCTTTCTTCTCAGCAGAACTAGGATGAAAAAGTGTGAGGGGGGAAAAAAAAAACCTATTATCAAGAAAGTTCTTGAAGATTCAGGTTCAGAAATATTTCACTTCAACATCAGCCTTTGTCTTAGGGACTACAGCTGTTTCATGGGGACTAGTATAGCTCAGTCCCTGTTCCACTTTACAGGCTAGACTGGAGAGACGACGTTTTCAATGATGCACAATCAGTTCCAATGGAAGGAACACAAACAAGCACCACAGGCACTGAAGGCAAGGAAAAACCCTCTCCATGAGCAGAGAATAAGGCCTACTAAGTTAGAGTTTCTGTGAGCAGCCTTGTAGAATTTAGCAGTTCAGAACACACATCAGAACTGGCCCCAAATGTTTGCGTTCCCTCCGTAAATTGTTGGTAAGAAATAAACATTTCCGTGATAAAATGAATTATGCCGCATGCAATTTCAATTTTGCATCAGTAGATTTTACCCTCAAGAAACACTGGAAATTATCAACAGACCTTGCATACTGGCATTATCAATTTAGCCCTATTCCCCATGTAAACATTTCTTTCAAATGTTTTCTCAGGTAATAGCACTTCTTGTAATATTCAGAGATAAAATGGAATGACATTAGAAAGTGGTGCTTATGTGGAATGGGGCATGCCTAGGAAACCTCTTGGTAAGCAATGTACACAAATGCCTGTCCCCCTCCCATTTCTCAGTGGATACTGCCCATTTTCACAGGACTTTTGCTTTCACATATATTGGCTTTTTTTCCTGACCTCTGAAGACAGTGCACTATCTCAAACTGCAGCTGATTTTACATTTGCAATACTGTATATGTGCAAGCGATTTCTTTCCATCAATCTTAGCAACTCAGTGTAATTGCATTCAAACTCCTACTTGCAAATCAGAAACAAGCCTAGGATCTCTCCCTTTGGATCTTCTCCATATGGAATAGGGTTCACATCTGTGTTCAATCAAACCAGTTGCTAAATGTCACAATGCCCTCATTCACAGGTAGCTTAAAGAACATTTAGCTGGTAATAAAACAATCTGGACTCTAGAGAAGGGTAGCTCTTCAGATGTATGGTACTGTAAATGTTCGTGTAAAGTATGTATATCACAAACACACTTGCATGAAAAGACACCACATAAGAGGCGTGCATATACCATACCTATTCAGTGCCACGACTTTTCCTTGATAAGTAGATATGGTCATTCTCTATATGAGTGTCCAAGGGCAACATGTAAAGAGAAACTCTTTGTGAGTTGATTAATGGTATATTCCTGTTCTCATACAGATGGATTTCATTTGCTATTTTCCCCTCATTCCCTTTTAAATTCAAGTATTTTAAAATCTATGCCATGGTCAATGACAACTTCAATGGTGTGTGATCTGGACTATGCTTCTGCAAAAACTCTCATGCCAGCTTCTCCTTCCTCTCAGTTTCTCCCTTTCCGTCTTTCAGTCACTACAATAACAGGCTGCATTTCGTCCCCTCCTTTCCACGTAAAAGCAAGGAAAGAAAATCAGGGAATATTCATGGCTATTTTCAGTACCTTCAGAACCAAGCTCTGGCATTGCTAAAAAAAGTTTTCAGCTTATGAATACACAGTACAACATTGGTGTCTTAGGGAGTTGTGATTACAGACAGGATGGGCCTGTGGTATAGCTCAGATCAGTACCATAGCAAGCTTTGAAAATCAAGTTTGTGTCCTTGCATTTGAGAGGTCAGACGGGCCCTCACATCAGGGAGGTGTTCTCCAAGTCTCCTCTGCCGCTCAGAAGAGAATAAGCTGCTATATTTAGAACAGATGGTTTGCACTTCCAGTATTCAATAATACTCAACAGAGGACGAGATAGCCAGGTTCAATACAGGTGGACAGCAGGGCACTTACCACAGCTCTCTGGGTAGCCAGCAGCAATTTTGAGTCCATTAACACTCAAGAGATGGAACACTGGACTGAGATGAGGGTGTTCATAGGGCAGCTACCATGGGCACTTCTGAATATGCTTGAAATAGTACAACAAAGCTTAGATGCAAGCTTTTCCTCTAACTTGTAGATGAATCGCAGAGCAGTTCCAGGGAGAGTTCTCTCAAAGGATTATTTGATCACTTAGCACTAATAAAATAAATGCCTATGGGGTTTAGCTGAATTGCACAGCATTTTACAAGCTTGCATATAATGCCTTGTGTATTCTTGCATCAGCAAGCTGTTTTCCTACAGGAAACTATGTTGACTGAGTGATGCAAGGAAAGGCCTTAGCCTAACTCCCAGTAGAGTGTGCATTACTCTATGCTACAAAGAACATCTGGCTGAAGACTTGCATGGTCATTGAGAAAGGTTCTTTGCAGTGCTTTAGCTCTCTGACAAGCTAATGTTTCCTGCAGTAAATATTGCCTTCTTCAAGCTGCTACTTTTTTAGTGAGAGGTTAAGCACTCATCAAAATTACCTCCCACCAGCTATACTCCAGTGCCTTGTAAGGTTCCAAATCCTACAACATCTGCCTGCATTTATTGGGCAAGAAAACTCATAAAATGTTGCACGGCTGTCAGCTGTGGAGGTATTTCAAGACTATCTGACCTGTTAAAGGAGAAGAAAAATTCAACCCATATGTACTTTGCAGCATATTGCTCAACTGT